>NC_134703.1:113284004-113602754 GCF_043290135.1 Rhipicephalus microplus | reverse complement strand
TAAACAATGCCACAAGTGCATTCGACGCCCGTAAGCACGAAGAGTATAGGCAAACTTGTGTGCCACCCGTCATTCCATAGTGGCTGAACGATTACAGCGCCAGAGTTCTCTCTTTAGGAAACTCTGTGTAAGCAGAGGGGCATTCGCACACCCGACCAATCGGTGGCGCCCTTCCGGGTACGTCGCAAGATTCGGCGGCATGTTTCCGACACGTTTTTAGCAGTTTTAAGTTAACTATTCCGATAAATTCTCGGTTATTGCTGTAAACTGAAATACGGCTGACTACGGTTGTTTTCTTTAACTGGGTTTTGAAAGAGGGGGAAAGAATAAATTTAGAGAAAATCGGAAGGTCAACTAGAATAGCAACATTTGGTTTGCTACCCCGCTTTAAAGGGACATTGAAGTCAAATAACGATTCACATCAGGGTGAAAGCGCAACGTATGACGACGTCTAAAACGACAATATTATCAACAGCAGTGCCCTACTTACCGAGAAATTGAGGTAAATGCACGAGAACAAATGTGCCAGAGTAAGATGTTCGCAAAATGATCCTGATGGCGTCAGTCAACTGCCTACAATTGATCACTAGTAATCAATCTAGCTTCACTAAATAAAGAACCTTCCCTGCATCAAGAGACGTAATATTAGAGACGTGTCCTTTCCTGTTAGATTCATGAAAAAAAAAACACCGGACTACTATGGGGACTGGCGCGAGTGGTTCAAAGATTCCTAACGTAAATGTAGCGGAAAGACACGGACAAGAAAGATTACACCAAAAGCAGTTACCCACAACTGGAAGCTTTTTGAACCGAAAATATACAACATACACTTGGTGCTCAACACAATCCCGCGAATGCGCATCGCGGGCAAAACAAAAGGCAATAGTACAAACCAAGGACACACCCATGCGCTCCCCTTCCCGCCAGTCTACCCCATTTTCATGAGTAGCGTGACTGCCCTGTCCGATAAGGTCAAAGAAGGATTGCTAACGCACATTGAAGCCCTCGCCCTAATGTGGTAGGCCTCGATAAGTTCTCGTGTCGTGCGATCGTAGTGTACAAACAATATCATCTCTGCGTCGAAGAATGGCGCTTCACACTGACACACAGCGCAGTGCATGGCCAGGTGCTTTAAGGGTCTTCCCTGCAAGAAAGGCTGACGCTCCCTAAGACGGATGTTTAAACATCGGCCTGTCTGGCCCACGTAGACACGACCGCACGACAGAGGAATGCAATAGATAACGTTGGCCATACATGACACGAAGCTAACCTTGAGGTTAATGATGCAACCGTGCAACTCGACCTTATCAAGCTTGTCGCCGACCATTGAACACTGTATACCAAGCTTGTTTTTAGCAGAAAGAACCACCTTCAAGCCAAACCGCTGGGCAGTTTTCTTAAGCCGATGTGAGAGCGCGTGCACGTATGGCGTCGTAGCTATTTTATGAATGTGAAGTGCAATTATCCGACTCAGAGATATTGTTTGGACACTACGATCGCACAACACGAGAACTTGTCCAGGCCTACCACATTAACGCGAGGACTTCCAGTTGCTTTAGCAATCCTTCTTTGGCCTTATCGGACAGGGAAGTCGCGTTACTTATGGAAAGGGGGTAGACCGGAGGGAAGGGGAGTGCATGGGGTGTGTCCTTGGTTTGTACTGTTGCCCACGATCCGTATGCGCGACATTGTGTTGAGCACCAAGTGGATGTTATATATTTTCGGTTCATGCTTTAAAGCTTCCAGTTGTGAGTAAGTGCTTTTGGTGTACCCTTTCTTGTGCATGTATTTTCGCGCTACATTTACGTTGTTATGGTTCAGTACCAACTCCCTCGCCTCTCCGTATTGCTTTAAAAATTCCATTTTCGCCTAGATGATTATGATGATGATGATGATGGAATGTGGTTATACCCTTTGTACTGGGTAGGCCACTCTCAAATGCCTTAACCAACGAAAAAAGGGGGAGGGGCAGATACACACAGGTGCACCCAGACGCATTAAAATGTTCGACACAGCCGGCTAGTGTATCATTCAGGGCACCTATACAGTCTAACACTGTCTGTGCGTCGCACTGCCTGCACGTCTTGCGCCACCACTAAGCCAGTCTCTGTTTCGTGACGTGCACTGGTCTGGACAACGCTGTGTTCTCCTCCTCCACATCTTCTCGGAGTCCCAGTGCCAATGGGAACGTGGTGTACTCTGTGTGAACCGGACACAAACCAGGGCAGCTGAGGACGAGGTGTTCTCTTGTCTGCTCCTCAGTGCCACATATTAGGCATATGGCCTTGTCCACCTTCTCAGATGCGTTGAACCTGCGACGATTTATCAACGTGCGCAGCACTCCTGCACGCGCCCTAAAAGGTGCGCTGCCACCGCTGTTGTCATAGAGGGCTCCCTGGCAAGGTCGGCATTTTGGGTGCGATAAGAAAGCAATGTGGACTTCCCCTTCATCGCATGCCACCGATGCTCCGTCTCCACCTCACAGACTTGCGTTTTGACAGCATGGGCACACTTGTGCATTTTGTTTTCAGTGAGAGGTCTTTCAAAGAGACCAAACTTTCTTTTCAGGTGGCCCAGGCGCCTGCACTACTGTGTTTGTTTGCTGATTAGGCTCGCATATCTGAACAGCCGCTTGGGTGACCGTTCGTCATTCATGAGGCGCAGGCGTCCTTCATACGTGGTCTTGCTTCTCGCCTCGCGAGCCTCAAAAGTGGACTATCTCAGGTCACCTCAAATGGCCTTTTTGGCGACCCGTCCGTGGCAGCCAAACGCCATACGGGCCCTCCCGTCGGTCCCACTCCAGCCATTGTCTGGTTGTACAGTGAGGCACAAAATAGCATTGACAAAAGTGAGGCCAGGGATATGTACGGCCTTCTACAAGTCTGTTCGAGGAGGAAGCAGTTGCAGTTACACAGGTTTTTCCCGCGAAGCACATGTACTGCTCCCTGCGAAAACCTGCAACTTTTCTTCGTGCACCGCCAACAATTCACCGGATGTTCTCATTACCAGCCCGAGGTATCGATACTCAGAGGCCCACTGTATTTGGTCCCCTTCCGGCAGGCATATGTCGGCAGTAGGGTGGGAGCTTGACAGCTGTAACGCCGCAGACTTCTTCGCATTGAATGCAAGGTCCAGGTTATTCTAGCCACCATATTCAGGTGGTATAAATGGGTCGCGGCGAGGGTTAATAATTGTTAAACTGGGCAGGTTGTGCATCTAGTGCGGCTCAACTGAACCAAGCATGCCCACAATCTTGAAGGACATGGCTGAAAATCGCTGAATGACTGTTGCTGCTGTTGTGGCTCCCTCTGATTTCCCTCTTCTGCTACCATGGAGAAAGAAAAAACTGCTCCTACTATAGTTATAGTGAACTAGATATCTAGTTTACTGTAATATAGAGTCGGCGGCCGCGCATCAAAGCCAGGCATCGTTGCACACGGCAACAGCGACGTGAACGTTCCGTTGAGCCCCGCCACGGTGGTCTAGTGGCTAAGGTACTCGGCTGCTGATCCGCAGGTCGCGGGATCAAATCCCGGCTGTTGCGGCTGCATTTCCGATGGAGGCGGAAATGTCGTAGGCCCGTGTGCTCAGATATGGGTGCACGTTAAAAAACCCCAGGTGGTCGAAATTTCCGGAGCCCTCCACTACGGCGTCTCTGATAATCATATGGTGGTTTCGGGACGTTAAAACCCCACAAATCAATCATGAACGTTTCGTTGAGGCGTGTAAATTAAAGAGCGCTAACCCAATGCGGACCACTAAAACGCGATTTTATTTCAAAGTAAGCCCTTCCTTGGCTGAAAAATTAATACTACGACATTTCTGTACCGCCATTTCAGCAATCATCGTCGATTTTAGAGTTGCATTTAGTGTCCCTTCATAGGGAGGCAAAAAAGAGAAGAAAAATAAGAAAGAAAGCGAGAAAAAAAGTAAACGCCCTAGAAAAAAAAAGAATGGGGGTGCTATAGCCTATTCGATAGGCCCCTACCACGCCAAAACCTCAAGAAGTCCTTGACTGACTTTCTGCGCGGAGACAGACCCTGTCGGCTTTCGAGTGCTGACTGTTCTCACAAGGGTCTGTCGTCAAGGTGGGCTGACGCAGCATCCAGCGTCAGTAGCGAGAGCAGTGACACAGAACGTGCTCTATCATTCCATTCCTGCGGCAATGATCGCAAGCAGCACTGAAAAGTAGGCAAAGCATTTCTAGCCCAGTGACGGCTTCAATTGAGGACTTTACTGTGAGCGTACGAAAAAAAGCGCCCTATGTTCGCCACACGCGTTCGCGTGTTGGTCGTGGCTCTCGTGTTAGTTCTTCTCGCAACTTCATAACAATGAACTTGTTCAAGTTGAGCCCATTTTCAGCCGCACTTAGAGAAAAAGTGAGGCAGCTACTTTCTAGTGGTGATAAGCCCAAAACAAGTGCGCACATGGGCAGCCTCATTTATTTCTTTTCGGTTTTCCTTTTCTTTCCTCTTTTTTCATTTTTTGTTTGTGTATTTTAAACTATCTTAAATTCCGCACATCTGCTCTTCTCTTTATTTTTATTTTTGTTTTTTTGTTTATTTTCCCCATTTCTTTCGCTTTTTATTTTTCATTTGCGTCCTCTTTTTTTCTCTGTTGTCATAGTACGTGGCTCTGCCTTTTCTTTCATCAAACGACGGCAGCATACGACAACAGCACACGACAGCATGCGAAAGACAGAGCCCCAAAGCGCTCCACACTTTAGGATGAATTGAAACGGCCTATAAACCTTGACCACCAAAAAGGGCTTCCCTCGGCCCTAGTAGACGCATTGCTCTCGACACTTGAACACTGCAAGCGTAGCAGCCTAGAATACTCCCCCTTATTACCTGCCATGAAAATGTATCACTAGTGTCGCGGGCTATACTGCAGGACTCCGTTTCGATTCGAAAATAATATTTAATGCTGAGTTTTCGGTGCCCGTTAAGAAATGCCTGGTGGTCAAATTAATACAGAAGGCACGACTGTAATCGTATTGTAGTTTTCACTTGTAGAACTCCGGGAACTATAGAACCTTGCTGCTGCGCACCATGACCGAAGCAAGTATTATTAATATATCAGGGGGAGGGAAATAAGGGTGGAGGGAGATGGTATGCGGCTGCCAGCGAGTGATGAAGTTTATAACATATGCAAATATTCTCACACCCGCTACTCATTTGTATAGTTCACCCACGTCGGTGGACAAAATATGTGTGGCCTCCGAGAAACTGCCGTTACCCGTGTCGGAGGCGAAAACCACGCCGCCTCTATTTTCCGCAACTGCGGCCAGAGTGCGCTGCCATCCTAGGCCCCATGTAAACTTCGTAAGTCCGCAAACGCCCTACACCATTCTCTCGAGTGTGTTAGCTGGCTGAAGGCTACAGAAAAGTGCTATTTATAAGTTCTCGGCACACAACAAAGTATCAGGAGTGCCTTCAACTCTCTTTTCGCGTCAACATGAACGAAATGCTTCACTAACGGTGGCTTTCGACAATTAATTTCCGGGTAGAAGTTTTCGTTTTTCAGGCTCTCTTGCCTTCCATATGAGAAATAGACGGCAAAGAAATGTTTGCGCGGAAATAATGGGGGAGAATATTGAACACCTTTCGGTAGATCCTTCTTATAATTGTTAAGCCAGCTTTTCTGCGATGTAGTTCACCTAGCCAACGGTGGCGAAAACAAGAAGAGTCGGTATAGAAAAGTGGTTCATGGAGTCCCTGTAGATCAATTGCTTGTATACGTGGCAGACTAGAACCTCCTCATCCTTCGCCTCTTCCCCTTCGCACTCAAATGCGTACCCTAAATAACTTTAACGTTTGCTCGCTAATAGCGACAGCAAAATCTGTGATCGTGTTCGTAGTAGCACGTATATATATGCGGGGTATACATGAGGACATGAGTATGGTTCCCTTGGTAGAATTTTCTCTCAATGATCGTCTTCGATACAATTTATTTGAACCATTAAATAAAAATTCAACACACCCCACGTACCTTACGAATCGATGTTATGCAAAGCACGCGAATGAAAGGGGACTGTGTTGCAATTTTTTATCGAGCGAAACTTTACGAAGTGGAGTAAAGATATGTACAAATGCACGCACAGACATTATTATTTCGTATTTATTTCAGACAAAGACAAGTAATATGTACATTTGCCCTGTCTAGGAGGAGTGACAAAAAGGCACGAATGCCTGACTGGGTGTCACACCCCTTTTTAGACACACACAACTCAAACATCAGTGGCAGTTATCTAAGCAAAATACACAAGGTTACATATAGTATACATATTTTGGCCGAACATATACAGAATTTTCTACATACATACATTGTTCTATATACATATGAAACAGAAAGATTTTCTATATACATATACAGTATAAACTGCAGCAAGGTAAAAAAAAGAGAGAAAAAAAAGAAAAAAATAGAAAAAAAGAAAACAGAATTATTCTTGTATTGATAGGAGATATGCAGTTAACTTTCTTTTGAAGCATTTCATGTGCATCGTTTCTTGTACCAAGTTTATCACGGTAGGATGATGATTTAAAAAGTCTGCTATAACGTAAGATTGTTTTTGCATACCATAGTTAGTTCGTGTAAAACCTTTAACATACCTAGTTTTTCTGGTTTCGTAAGCGTGTCCTTTTCCCAGAAATTGTCGAAAAAAACTATCGTGGCATAACTTTATTTTCTGAAATATTGTAATGCCTAGCTTCTTTTTCAGTATGTGTTGCATTGTTAATATAGTGTTCGCTTTAAAAAGTGTTAATATAGTGTTCGCTTTAATATAGTGTTCGCTTTAAAAAACATACGGTAAACAGCCGCATCTGTATTCGTAGGTGACAGACAGACAGACAGACAGACAGACAGATAGACAGATAGATAGATAGATAGATAGATAGATAGATAGATAGATAGATAGATAGATAGATAGATAGATAGATAGATAGATAGATAGATAGATGCTCAAATGGCCTGCAGTACGCAAAGAAATGCATTAAAAGAAGTGTGCGAGGTTCTTTGTACCTGAGCCTTTTCAACACGTGCGCATAGTTAGAATTGTTCACATTGTTTCCTGTAAACACTGACTGCAATGCCGTAAATAGTTGCACACACCAATGAAACGAGGCCACATCGGTTTGCGCATGCGGAATGATCTGGCGTTTACACTGTAGTGTATAGTGGTATGACGGAGCCTTTACGTTCTTGCAAGCAAGCTGGGAAATGCTGACATCACACGAAATTTGAGAAAGCGAGATCAATATCGTCATTTTTGTTTTCTGGGTGTATTCTTTTTTCTTTCCTGACATCAGGTTGATTGATTGATATGTGGGGTTTAACGTCCCAAAACCACTATATGATTATGAGAGACGCCGTAGTGGAGGGCTCCGGAAATTTAGACCACCTGGGGTTCTTTAACGTGCACCCAAATCTGAGCACACGGGCCTACAACATTTCCGCCTCCATCGGAAATGCAGCCGCCGCAGCCGGGATTCGAACCCGCGCCCTGCGGGTCAGCAGCCGAGTACCTTAGCCACTAGACCACCGCGGCGGGGCAACATCAGGTTACCAAAGACAAAAACAGGAGCAACTTGATGCATACAAAAGCAATTAGCTTCAGGGAAAGAGAGGTGGCGATTTCAACGAGAGCTGATCATGTCGCCATAGGGAAATACCTTATATTCACCTTCTGTGAATTACGGTCAATGATAAATTACGCAAAATAAATAAATAAAAATAAATGAAGAAAGACAGAAATACAAAAAAAGAACACAAGAAAAAGTAGAGAAAGAAAGAAATTGAAACAGAAAGAAAAGAAAGAAAGAAAGAAAGAAGGAAAAAAGAACAACCTATCAGAACGTTAACTAAAATAAGCAAGTCATACGAGGCTTAAATCGCATGGCGTTACTTGAAACAAATAAAAAAAAGCCTGCTTGGCATTTCTCAAGTGAAATCAGTGCTTTCGAACATTGCATAACTCTGAGTTTGCATCAGAGCAGAAAATCATTTTTATAAACGTTTTTGTTCTTATTAGGAAACGCCTTTGCGACTATATACATTGCGTGTACATTTTGTCGAAAACACATTAAAATACTTCGGGGCTTGAATTTAAAGTCCGATATATATAAGTAAATAAGTAGGTAAATAAATGAATTACGTTTCTTTGTATAATACAGCTCTTTAACCCTTTATAGTTGACACCAGCGCTGTTGTCTGTGCAGTGAAGTCGCAGGACATCGCATGGCAAACTATTTCATCAGAAATCTAAGAGAAAGTCACGACCGACTTGACTTGTCGTTCATCACCGATTCACGATAATGAAACAGAGCGCAATGCTTTGATAAGAGTGGCGGCCATGGTGTCATGTCAGACCGGGTGTTCTTGTGAAAAAATTTGAACGAGGCCACGTCACAACACAATCTGGCCGGGATTAAAGAGCAAGTTCTATGAAACACGCAAGTGTCCTGCTCAATCTTCAGCGCTAACGCGTGATTATTAACTGTTTTTTTTTCTAAACCTTTAAATGGGCTCAAAGAACACGTTCGCTTTCCGCACTGTTTGCAAGAAGAAGCAGCGAAGTGGCTGCCTTCTACTTTTACGATTTACCGTGAAAGGAAAGCAAATGGCAGACTTCTGGCACACAGCGCTATAACAGCATATATATAAAACAAAGGCGATGCGATGCAAACACCACCGTCTAAACATCGTGGTAATACATAGGCTAAATAAAATGTTATCAACATGTGCCGTCCTAGCCGTGGAAACTCAAGTGACAGACGTCTAAATGCTAATTATAATAATATCACGGGTTATAAGTCCCAAGATCACGACAAGATTATGAGAGACACTGTAGCGATAGGCTTCGAAGGTTTCGATCACCTGGTGTTCTTGGACGTGCACTGACCTCGCACAGTACACGGGCCTCAACTATTTCGCCTCCGTTGAAATGCGACCGCCGGTATCGAACCCACGACCTGCGCATCAACAGCCGAGCACCTTAACCACTGGTCCATCGCGGCAGACAACGTTGAAATTCTCCCTTAGCGTGAATGTATGAACCATTTTAGGCATCTGCATATTCAGAACAGCGCGCTCATTTACAGCCAAGGTCGCAGCTCACACAGTGTTGAGCGCTAAGAGGCACGCTTGTGAACATTTCTTCGGAATCGGAGGCCACATGATTAGCATAAGGAATGCAGTCATAGGGGGTTAAAAAAAAAGCAGTTCACTTTTTGCTGGACAACTTATGAAGCCAGATTTGCATGGTCGAACAATATTTTTATGTTCCAGTGGACGAAAGGTATACCATAGCATGACGTACATAGTCACAATACAAAGTGCATGTTCAACCTATCAACATAATCATTGAATCACTGAAATTGTTCGGGTACTACCCTGGCGCTGAGGTTACGGTGCATGCTTTTCTGCTGATGCGAAGCTCGTGGTTCGATGCCGACCGTGGTGGTCGTGTTATTTGGTTGAAAGTAAAATGCTAAAATGTCCGTGTACCGTGCAATATGGGAGTGCACGCTAAAGAAGAACAGGTGGTCGAAATTTTCGGAGCCCTCCAGTATGGCGTCCCTCATTATCTTTCAGGATAATTAGGGACGTCATACGGTTTCAGGATGTTGAAAGCGAAACATGACTATTTTTTAGCATTTCGGCAGCATCCCATATTAACATCGGCAGTTATAACAGAAAAGAGTGTTATAGCGTATTGCAAAGTTGAATGGAACAAAGCAAGTATGCAGCCCGCAGTGTCCATGGGCGCTCGTTTTAGGGGAAGTGAATGAACACCGCTCAATGTTTCTTCACGCAGCACTCTTCTTCCATCGTCACGGCGGTGCACAACACGTCAGCTCCAGTAGCGTTCAGCAGCATAATAACAGACAGCTCGCAGTAACGCTTCAGTCCACACACGAGATGGGTTACCTCCGTGAATTCTGAGGTGAAGCGCACGCCTAATTTTGCATAAAAATAGTCAGAAGATATTGCAAGACTAAAATCACAGTGCTTCAGTCAAGTGAGCAATGCCACTGCTATTTATATAGCTTTCACATCCGTGTGACATAAACACTGAACACAGGTTGGCAGCTATCCACAGTTTTTCTCTTTCTGGCAGAAGCACAGTTCCTTAGAGCTCGCTATGAGCAGTTAGTACATTGCAAATGTTTAGTGCCTGCTTGACATGCTATGCATGTCTCACAGTTAATTGTGACTTTGTTTGGCATGACTACACATTATCGTACGGTATTTCACAGGAATACCTTTGTTTATTTTTTTATCATCCAATTGATGGCGCTTCTGTTATGTGAATCTCCGCCATGGTGGATCCTTGGTTAAGATACTTGGCTACTGATTCGAAGGTCGCCGCTGCGATCTCAGCCACGGCGGTTACATTTAGGCGTAGCGAAATGGTAAGAGTCCGGTGCACTGAGAGCGATGGCAGTGCACGTTAAAGAACACCAGATCACCGACTTGAGCCCTCCACTAAGGCGTCCCTTATAATCATGTCGTGGTCGCTATACGTGAACGCACAGATAACAGAGAGCTTTAGTATATCAGAACACGCTTGCGTTAGCGACTCAGCAAAAAAAAAAAAAAAAGAAAACACGTTGCATGTGTTGTATGGGAGCCTTACGAGTCGACACATGTTATTGAAACAGACTATTCTTGAAAAACTGACTAACGCTTTGACAACAATGACTGATTGAAAAATACGCTTCGAAGTACCAACACATTACGTTGTTCTGGTTTATAAATCAATAAGGTTTCGACGAAATCCGCATGAAGCAGACTAGCAACAACAAGTGACGCTGCATTGAAGTCATGATAGCCGTTGCACTGTAGCAGCATTGCGTTGGAATGTTGCAAATGAGAAGTCAAGTTTATTATAGCAAGACGTGAAAAGAAACTTAAATTCTTTTATTGCCTTACATGGTCGAAGTCTGTAGCGTTTATGTACTTACCTACGATTTTTTGTTGATTACATTTGTACAATGAAAAGAAAATGTTTGAGGGACAGTGATTCTACAAAAATGCGAATTTCTAGCCTATGAGAGACGCCGTAGTGAAGGGTACAATGTTTCTAAACTAGCGGGTGAGTATCGTTTACAATACTAACTTCAGGCTGGAACACTTATTTGCAGTACGTGTACGTGACATTGTTAGTATGACCTTGTTTCTTTGGACATTACGCGTCCTGCAAGCTTTTGGTGCTGGGTGTACTATGTTGCACATTATTATTTTGAAGAGCAAGATTAGCCATGCACAAGCAAAGCGCAACACTACAGGGCAATCAGCATCGGCACTTTGTTCCGACGAAACGCACACATGAGCTTCCCGTAAAACGTCAGTGGTAAGCGTTGCATCCACCCGACGCGCTATCGCGAAACCCCCAGGACCTGACCAAAACCTTTCGCTTCGAAAGCCGATCATCTAACTAACTGCAAGCACCGGCGGACCACTCCTATTGGCTGCGAGGGGGAGAACATTTCAGCATCTGAAGTAACAAAGCAACAAGGGGGGCGGATGTAAACAGCCGGTGAAGGGCCGGTTTTCATAGCACGCAGGGAGCGTCAAGTTCGCGAATTGCGGCTCGCATAGCCACCACAAAGTACGTGCTTGCCCTGGCGAAAACATCGTGAGCTTATGGTCGTGAGGCCCGCCCCACCTGCATTCCGTGGCAGCATCGAAGGGTGGCAGAGAACGATCGACACGGCTGAACCATGAGGCGCCGCCGATGCTTAGCGATGCTTTTAGCAGCAGGTAAGTGCACTGTTTAATAAAAGCTTAATTATCAGCAAGAGCTAGGCACGCTTGCATGTTTGCCTTTTTTTAACAACCATGTGAAATTTGGGAGGCGTTCTTGGTCTGTCACTGTGGCACAGCGGTGGTGCCTTTTTCTGTTGACCCCAAGATCAAGATTTGGGTTCTCGGTCGCATTTTGATGGGTCTTCTCGTGTGCTGTGGTGCGCTAGAGAACTCCTAGTTGTAAAATTTCTCCGTCGGTCTTCACCGTAACTTCTTTTATTGTCTACTCGCCCAGTTTTGGCCAACTATGACATTGTTTGTGAAGAGTTCTAGACCTATGTAAGAGCGACTCCCTTGCCATATTACAAAAGTCTGCTGTCATCTTTATCAGATGTACAGTGTCACTTCCGAGACGTAATTACGCGTTTGAGTGCAGGGCTGCAACAACTTTGCCTTTAGTAAGTGCATCATTCTATCATGTCGTGTACGGTTCGTAGCAAATCTAACTAAAGCAAACAGGACAAACTACGCCTTCGCATTCAGAAAAATAGGATTGGGTGTGGCGTTAACATAAAAGTGAAATGTTCAACAAAAGCTACGTAGATTTACCTGATAAAATTTGCCGTTTACGTGACTGAAGGTTCAGCGAATGGCTACGAAGGCGTTGTTAATCGATGGTAAGTAGGCGCAAATGATGCGAGAGACCAATCGGTCACTTCACACTTACCTACCTTGAATGACCCATTTTACGCTAGATTGAATTGCATTCGTAATGAATGGGCAAGACACGCTGTGATGTTTCTATGGCGAGGGCGCTCAGCTGAGAAGTGCCCTTGTCGCTTGACAAATTACGAAGGTCGTGGGACCCACCGCGGTGGTCTAGTGGCTAAGGTACTCGGCTACTGACCCGCAGGTCGCGGGATCGAATCCCGGCTGCGGCGGCTGCATTTCCAATGGAGGCGGAAATGTTGTAGGCCCATGTGCTCACTCAGATTTGGGTGCGCGTAAAAGAACACCAAGTGGTCGAATTTTCCGGAGCCGTTCACTACGGCGTCTCTCATAAACATGTAGTGGTTTTGGGACGTTAAACACCACATATTAATCAATCAAGGTCGTGGGAGGCAAGAATACCCGCGTGGCTGAGTTCGCATACACCCGGAACTCGCTAGAACTTGCGTTGAAATCGCATCAAAATCTTGCTTCGCAACTATTGTAACTGATCGAAAATATCGAGTTAAAGATTCGCTATGAGGCCAAAGGAACAAATAGTGTGTAGCTGTGAAAGCGAAAAAAAAAATCGGTTAGTGTTTTAACGAGAACATGGCCAATACACGTTACTGTGGCAGCAAGGTAAGAAATCGACCCAGATAAAAACTGATGACACATGCACCTGAAGACCAGCGATTTGTAAAAGCTGCTACATAGCGTCCGAACGAGCCATTTTCTAGTCACGCAGAAAAGCAGGTCTGGATGTCTTGCGTAAATGAATACAACTCAAACATTGTGATTGGCCACTCAGCCGCAGTAAGAAGGTAATATTTCGCACCCTCGCGCAATACTCCTATAGAACCAAAAAATAATAGTAGAATCTACAACATTGACCAGTGACTATATTGAAAAATAAATATACTCGGTCAATCTAAGAAATAACGGCTGTTGTCCCTAAATAAAATGTTGATACTTCAGTATTCTGACTCGAGGAGTGAAAACAACCCTAATTATATATTACAGTATTGAACATTACTGCCCTTTATTACGCCTTAAAGATGCAGAGAACCAGTCACATCAGAGGCACAGAACAACCTCTCCAGATGTGTCCCCGCAAGCGATGAAGATGAAGCCCACCTCGTGATGATGTTGTATGTACAGGTGATGAAGACGTGCTCAACAAATGATTACAATATACAAAAATGCGATGTGTTGTCTTCAGCAAACTCGTTTAAACATGTATGACGTTGATCGCATTTTGAGAAGTCGTACAACCTTTGAGAAGTCAGGCCTCGTCAACCAAAGGCAATTTATCTATTTCTATTCTATATTAAGAGCTCATTCATAGGTGTCAGTGTTGGAGTATCACTACGAGTAATGAAAATATAAACGCCTGACGTTCGCAATTCTATTTACTTCGTGCCACAGGCGCACGTAATATGTTATTGTAATTGAGTGCTCATAATATTGAACCACTACAATTAACGCTGTGTTATTTGTAGCACTTCACTATGGGTGTATACGGTGCCAACACGTCAAGCTGTCAGTTTACCATAAGTGACTTCAACAGGGTACTACAAATGCCGTGACAAACTGATCGCTAACACATTTGCATACTAAATTTGGAGGAGTGAACGTCTCGGCTAGTTCGTTTTTCATTTTATGCAACCAACCTCTATGAAAGCCAGTCTCCCGCACTGAATGCAGTCTAACTGAAAAGAATTGTCATCTGCGCAATATATAAAAAAAATGAGGCCTATTTGCCAGCAACGCATGCAACGCCCGTGGCGCGGAAAATCGGGGCTTGGTCACGTTAGATGCAGGCTATAAGGAACAGCGAACCTAGAGCCGAGCTTGAATATATAAAACGGCCACAATGCACAATATCTTTATTTTCCAATTTATCTCTCGTCAGATGAACGGAAATGTTATATCCCTCTGATAAGCAGTGAATGAAACGTCAGGCGTAAAGGAAGTGGCACGGATGTACCGAAAAATGCAACAAGGCGATACCTATATACTTCTTCGCTCAGGTTAACAATATAACACCGTGTTTCTCGGCATATCCTGAAAAATAATAACTCCTTAGATTAACGCCCAAAACCACTATATCATTTAGGCACGCCACACCGGAGAGCTCTGTAAATTTCGTCTATCTGGGGTTTCTTTAACAATTGTTGGGGTTTGACGTAGTAGAAACACCATATGAGTATGAGAGGCGCCGTGGTGAAGGGTTCCGAAAATTTCGACCACCTGGGGTTCTTTAACGTGTACCTAAATCTAAGCACGCGGGCCTCAAGCCCCCACTGCGGTGGTCTAATGGCTAAGGTACTCGGCTGCTGACCCGCAGGTCGTGGGATGAAATCCCGGCTGCAGCGGCTGCATTTCCGGTGGAGGCGAAAATGCTGTAGGCCCGTGTACTCAGATTTGGGTGCACGTTGAAGAACCCTAGGTGGTCAAAATTTCCGGAGCCCTCCACTACGGCGTCTCTTATAATCAAATGGCGGTTTTGGGAGGTCAAACCCCACACATCAATCAATCAAGCAACGGGCCTCAAGCATTTTTGCCTCTATCGAAACTATGGCAGCTGTGCTCTGGTGTAGGTCCAAGTGCACGGGCCATTAAAGGGAAACAGGCACCGTGGCTAGAATCAAACCAAGGAGGTTATAGATTTAGTATACATTTGAGTTAGTAGCCAAGCCCCATAACTACTCGATCAGTGAGCAGTCTGCATGCTTCACAACAGTAAAAGTAGAAGAGAAATATGAATAAGTGGGAATTGTCAGAGGGCGAGAAATCAATGTCCAAAAATAAGATTTCTATTCGAAGTTCTAAGACACGCTGACGGCATGCTTCAATGATTGTGGATGTTAGTAGGGTTTTCTTGGGTGTGCTGTAACCAAAATGAAATCTCCTGGGCCCTTGGCTGTAACGATGCCCCACACTACCTCCGTGACCGACCTACGTTACAAACCACATAAAAAAAAATGATTGCAACGGCACATATCCAGTCCAGGCGGTCAATTGCTTGAACGCCTCCCGAATCAACGCGTCGAACAGCCTACCACACAACTTGAATGCGGAAGAGGAGGAAAGGAGAGGTATTGAGAGAAGGGGAGCCAACTCACGTATACAGGAAACACTCCGAAGAATGGTGATGAGCTCGTGCGCACACGCCGGACATTCTCAAGCCGGCATCTAGCGCTGTCCCGTGGAGTTCCGCCTTCATGAAAATACCACGCCTATTGGCCGCTGCGCTGGTGTAGCGGTTATGGTGCTCAGCTCCTGACCCGCGCTGGTCGTGGGTTCGATACCGGCGGCGGCGCTCGCACTTCGATGGGCCTTTTTTCGTACGAAAACTAGTCTTCAGACACTTCGGAGCTTTCGGGGCCCGTCAAATAGCCGGACAAATCGACGTCAAATAGCGGGTAGCATGTTATTCACCGATAACCAACAATTCAGAATCGAGAGTGGCGTTTATATCAAATGCGCTGTTGGCTGTGGGGTGCTGCCACGTTGGTTTGTGTGACTCGCTGAATTGCGTGCCGATTCAGCAGGTATCGGTGAATAAGCGCGCCAGCATAACACTGATTTTCTAGACCCGTGTACTGTGCAATCTCAGTGCAGGTTAATAAACAACAGATGGTCGAAATTTCTGGAGTCCTCAACTGTACAGTGTTCTTCATAATCATATTGTGGTTTCTGGTAATTAAGATATATATATATATATATATATATATATATATATATATATATATATATATATATATATATATATATATATATATATATATATATATATATATATATATATATATTAGCTGGACTGAAGTGTGCGAACCTTGCCGACGGCCTTTTTTCTAGAGTATGTGTTGATTCCGCGTTAGCAGGCCCACAGAATCCAGTTTTCTTTCTTGTACAAAATTGATTAGCCCCCACCCTCCTTCCTTTTATAAGCATTTTCCCACAGGTTACGTCTTAATGTTGTTAGAGCCTACGTAGTTTGTTTACTGCAGATTTTTGTTCACTTGTTCTTTCCTTGCATCTTCACTTTCTCTATTCCATCAAAGAATGTAACGCGATGGATAGCGCTGCTGTCTACGTATAAGAAGTTCCATTTCCCCTTTTCAGGGTGTCTCAATTATCGCGCAGCAGGATTTCAAACTGAACGACGTTTTTGAAACCATACCTTGTATACACATTTTTCCCAGTACACAGGCTACTACTCGTTTCCTCGTTAACGAGGTTAGTGATTTATACATAATTATATTGGCAAATTGACAACTACTCATATGTGTAGGCATGTTCAAATGACATCTAATCGTGCTATTGTCAACAACATATACTAATTGCCAGCTCAATATTTTCGACTGATAAGGGAAGTATGCGAAGCGGGGAAAAAATTGCTTAACTTCGCGGCGACCTGAAAAAAAAAAAAGCAGTGCGATCAATTAAGCTTACTGCAAGCGGCTGCTTTACCTGCTGTCCGTTATACCAGAGACCTGGCAGAAAATGTTCCGCGTTTGAGAAGGTCTAAAGAACGAGCGCTCACAGCGTTCTTCCCGCTTTTTTTTTTTTGCAGCGATCGCTTCGACTCGATTATACGCCACTATCGCTGTCCGTATCTCACGTCCCACTGTTCTCATTGATAGCGCGGCCCGAGCACTGCTCTGATTACGGCCGATACCGTGAGACCAAAGTGACTCGTTTCTTCCGCCGGGAAGTGGCAGATAGGGCGACGCGCATTTCTTCTTCTGCATTTTTTTTCTTGCGCATGGTTGAGGGCCATGCTTCCTGATGCAACCTGCACTCTACTATTCTGAAATGGTTTTTTTTCTGAATTCTCGGGCTTTCTTTAACAGAAAACATGAGCACGCAATCAGCATATTGTTAAAGACAGCGCAGTTTGATGTAATTTGAACATACCTAGATATGTATCACTGACATGTTGAAAATTCAGTGAGTATCTTAGGAGTTACAAATATAATTTTAACTAATTGAAGCTACTTTACCAAAAGTTAATAGGGGCTACTGCGCTGTACTAGGAACAATATGCGCTATGTTTGCTACGCGTATTGCCGTTCTTATTTGAAAAAAAAAACATCTTTCTGCGTGATAGTCAGAACACCCTGTACATTTCCTCTCCCTGAAATTTTAACCAGGCGCCCCTGTCGCTTTATGTGGGAGTTACTGCCAGCCTGCTCCCTCCCTGTTTCCTCTGTCCCTGTGCGTAAACATTAGTCGTTTATAGAATGTTCACACATTCATATGACAGCTCTATGTACGCAGATTTGCACAGTGAGTGGGATCAGCATAGTTCTTCTCGTTTTGTCTGCAGTCGTACGCAAGAAAAAGCGTTTAGTACATACAGTCTTAGTGCGAAAAAGAAAAAAAACAAGAAATAAAAATATTTGCCTGCGATGTACCCTTCTAGCGATCGGCTAAGTTTTGATGACATGTGCTCGGCTTTCTAACAGCAGGCGCAGAAGCCCTAATAGTGTGTCCCAGCGTTCTAAATAATGAAAAAAAGTAAGGCTAATCTTTCTATACCCCAAACTTTTTCAGCCCTTGCGTTTATCATCACCAGTGCCAGAGCTTTGCCAACAGTGATGACAGCAGAGGCCTTTCCCATCGAATCTTCAACGGAAGCAGTGTCATCTTCGGACAAAGCATTCACTTCAGAAGGTAAACATGAGCTAGATATGCCTCACGTCTTTCTTCTCCGTCGTCTATTCTTGCAATGTTGCACTGAGCATATATGTCTAGATTTAGTAGTAACCATCAACAAGGTGCCAGAAGGAGCAGAACGATTAAACCTCTGGCCTGGAGACAGTTTGAAAGGTACTGCTAGTACAATATGAAAGATACCACAAATGACCAACCGTTGGTACCAATGATACCAATGAAATCTATGCGAATTTCTCAGAAAAGAGTGGCGGAATGGTTACGAGACAGATAATTGACAACTCATTTATTGCACGAAGGCGACAAAAATAAATTCAGATTTCTTTCCGAAGCCACCATGCCTGAAAGCCTCTGATTACTGTTCCGATCCCCGGACCAGCCAGTACTTATCTATAACTAGGAAGCTTCCATTTGAGAAATCTGTATGAATTTTTCTTGAGGCCCTGATCTACCAACAGGTTGTTGTCAACTATTTCTTTCCTAACCATTCCGTCAAATGCACGACTATTGACCACAAGCTTTCCTGATCTAGTATTTGCTGTGGTGTTATCTTCACGTTTCGGTGACGCGTTGAGGTGACAGGTGATAATAAATGTTTCCTCAGGCGTACCTGCGCCGTTTACCACTTTAGCATTATACCATTAAATGTGCACTGTGATCTACTGAAGCCTGTTCGCCTTCGTTTGTGCGCTCTTGACGCAATGTTGCTGACGTGATTAGTAAGCTGACGTTTACAGCTTTGTATATGCAGCCTGTGAAACGATGCTAGCCTCTCCTCATAGTTTGATATTGTTATACCTCTGAATAACGCGCAAGACAGGCAGAACATCAACTTTTCTTATGCACATTACTTAACATGCCATGCTTTATTAATAGTGACTCACGCAAGATATGTAGAAAATTTGAAAGAGTACATGTCCTCCTACTGTATTTATGGATGTCCAATTTCTTGCTTCGAACTACTACTGCTACTTGCTACAACAATACTTCGCTGTAAACACAAATGGTTCCTCACAAGCGTGCTCAAGTAATGTTGAGGAAAGGTATTGCTGACATCTCTCGATTCTATTCATTAAGTTAGGGTGAGTGATACTGCGGTTATTTTGTAGCAAAGCTATACTTTCTAGTTTGCGTTGTGTCTTGATTGAAACTTTTCTTCTTTTTGCAAGCCTGTGTGGTCGGAACTAGCCTTGAAAGTTCCTC
Organism: Rhipicephalus microplus; assembly: GCF_043290135.1. NCBI lineage: Eukaryota > Metazoa > Arthropoda > Arachnida > Ixodida > Ixodidae > Rhipicephalus > Rhipicephalus microplus. The sequence goes on along the minus strand of NC_134703.1, from coordinate 113,583,407 downwards.
TGTGGAAATTAAAGGATACTATAAGCAATTTCTGAAACTCTTGTCTCACACAGGTGAATGACAGTAGGTGAAAGTTTCGTTTTTAGCAAAACTTGAATAGTTCATATCTACACCATTCACGGCTAATTGAACGACCCCGTTTTGTTTTTATCTATTCAGCAGGGCCGATACCATACGATTCTTCTCATTATGACGGTTTTCATTATGGTGCGACTGAAAGCACAGAAGCGGATCAAGAAACAAAACAAACGGACAAAGCCAGTGATGCAACTGGCACAGCTGCAGCGTTATTGCACCGACCTTTACTAACAGCAACGGATTATGAACAGAGTGGCGGTACTCTCTATCATTATGATACCGTCGACAATGGAAACGGTAAAGATACCCCGACAGACTTCGCGGCGTCTGAAGAAAACAAGACAAAAACAGAGGCGGCAGAGCTACCAAAGGAAAAGTACTTCTGGAAGATGTTCAATGACGACCTCGACACCGTTGAACTGGCTACCAAAGACCGAAATAGTGCTAGCGTCACACCCCTTTCTAAACAAACAGTTGTATTTGGCACGCCAGCACCTTACGTGAGCGTCTTCAGCTTCGTTTCTGAGCCACTTATCGAGGCCCGAGCCGACGACACGGATGACGAATTTACGAGCAGGCTACGTGCGGCGGCAATGTCGTCCAGTAGCTCTAGTGACCCGCCTTCAAGCCCTGAAGTCAAACTGGACGTCTACACAACTGGTGACGACTCAAAAGGCCTCACCGTTCTGTCGGGCATGTCGTCAGGGACAGAAACAGGGACCGCTGCTACTTATCACGACGTTGTGTCCGAGGGTGTTAAATTACCGAGCACGTACTCCACAACAAAACCAGCAAAAGAAACGCCGGAACAAAGTGGCACAGTAGGCGAAGGAATTATTGTTCAAGAGTATGAAATGGCTCCAATTGAGGGGGTTACGTCAGAGAAGAGCCATATACAGGCACCCATCGGAAAGGAAGACTTGGCCTCCGGAGACGTGAAGGTTGATACTGCTAACAGTGACAGTCAGAAGAAACCCGATGACTTATACGGAGGGCATAAGGATGGACTGACAGCGAGTGCCTCAGCTGAGAAACCTAGGGATTCACCTGTTATCGTTTCACCGAGGGACGAGCAGGGAGACACTGTTAGCAGCGGCCGCGGAAATCCCATTCCACAAGCGGGTCAGTCAGGGTCTCTCTCTCCCACGCTGGAGGTATCCGATGGAGCTGGCGTGCAAGGTGTACCTTCTGACACTGCCCAAGTTGATCATCTCATGGCAAGGGCTGGGGACAAGCCCGATTCAGAGAAAGCAAGTCAACCGGCACTTCCAAGAGCAGAGCTGCCGAAGACCAGCGGTAGTGAAGCAGGTCAGAGAGCTGAGGCGCCAAAGCCAGTGGAAGTTCCCAGAATTTCAGAGGTTCCCGCCGAGGGTAACAGCAAGGTGACTCGGCCAGAATCTCCGAGAGCAGAACCGCCAAAGGCTAGCGCAGGTGGGGGAGGTGATCCTACAAATAAGGCAGCAGAAGTGCCCAGAAGTGCTGAAACTCCTGCAGCGGAAAACAGCAAAGTGACTGAGCTAGAATCGCCGAGAGCAGAACAGCCGAAGGCTGGTGGTGGCGAATCTGGTCGGGGAGGTGAGCCTCCGAATAAGTCAGTGGAAGCACCCAGAATTTCAGACGATCCCGCAGCGGGAAACAGCAAAGCGAGTCAGCCAGAATCTCCAAGAGCAGAACAACCAAAGGCTAGTGTTGGAGGGGGAGGTGATCCTCAAAATAAGGCAGCAGAAGTGCCCAGAAGTGTAGAAGCACCTGCAGCGGGAAACAGCAAAGCGAGTGAGCCAGAATCACCAAGAGCAGAACAGCCAAAGGCTAGTGCTAGCTGGGGAGGTGATCCTAAAAATAAGGCAGCAGAATTGCCCAGAAGTGCAGCGGAAAACAGCAAAGTGAGTCAGCCAGAATCTCCAAGAGCAGAACAGCCGAAGGCTACCGGTGGTGAAGCCGGTCGGGAAGATGAGCCGGTGGAGGCACCCAGAAGCTCAGACGTTCCAGCGGGCGGAAACAACAAAGCTAGTCAGCTGGAGCCTCCAAGAGCAGAACAGAATAAAGCGCATGTGCCAGGTAAAGAAAATGGCAGCCCAGAAGCACCCAGGTCGGAGCAGCAGAGCCCACCTGCCATCGTGATGCCAGTAACCAACAAAGATAGCGAAGGCAGGTCAGAAAGCCAACCTGAAATTTTGAGAAGTGATGTTCCGAAAATACCTAGTCCAACAAGTGCTGGTAAGGACGGTAGAGAGACGAAAGGAGACAAAGCCCCAGAAACTGTAGTAATTGTTGAAGACAAGAAAGAAGGCAAAGAGGAGGTCAAGAAGTCTGGACCAACAAAAATGGTGGAGACTACAGAATCCGAAACACACATTTCGATTGATGACAAGCCAGAGAAAAAGCCAACTGATGTGGTTATTCCAGAGGGCAAACCGCACGACGCTAAAAAGGACAAAGGAGAAGAAACAGTACTAGTGGTTAAAAACGTAACTGTAGAGGTGGTACCTGAAGGAGATGTTCCAGACTCCAAACCAGGCCAAGTTGTTCCAGGTAAGATAAACTCACCTGCAGTGCTGTTTATAACAATAATGAATGCTTCCTTGTGGTATAGTAAAAGAAAGAACCTGATGCACAAATTGAGTGTTTGGGTCAATGATTTCAATAGGTGCCAGTTTGTGAAAGTTAAGCAAATTCCAAGCATGGTGGTGGCCTATACCCCTGTCACACGGCGCCTGTGATGTCACTCGCAGCGAGTGACTTTAGGCGTTAATGCCATTTTTGTTGCTGCTACACGGCCATAGCGAATGACAGTCACACATATTGCCAGTCACCCGTTGAACGTGTTCACTGAATTCATGGAAGCGCGACATGTGTACTCTCGTCAACAGGCACTTGACAAGAGATCACAGAATTTACATATTAAAGCAGATGGAAACGATGTTCAGACGTTTATTAAAGGATGTGGTTAACGTTTGGGCAACGTTTTAACGTGCAACATGACAGTGGAAAAACTTCTTCCTGTATATTTTTTTTCTCAATCTTTGACTTGCCATTCTTACACCCGCTCAGTGATGTTTAAGTGCAGCGTCTCCGCGTTAGGCTCGCTAGTATCAGGCACGCACGTGTCGAACACCAGTTTAGGGAGAGTGTTTTCAAACCAGTTTCCTGTTAATCGCTCATGAAGTGGGAACCCAAAGGGCAGCCAACGTAAACGAATTGGCATGTAGGTGCAGCTCCAAATTCCTCGTCTTCGTTGAGGCGCTTCAGTCTGTTCTGATGCTTCATTCGCAGCAGCTGGAGAGAAATTAACGTTCGTTTGCACTGATCACCATTCATGGCGGTCACACATTCGTGAACGCTGTCGCAGTTTCAAACATTGCCGTCTGCAAGTTGGGAGCGGCTTTGAGCTAGTCTTCTTTTTGATATGTACGAAGATTTTTTACAGCGAAAGCTGCGATGAGATCTCAACTCAGGTCTCGCCCCATCGAAGTTTTCCACCACCGCCGCGGGTGCTCGTAACCACATAGCACAAAATAAAAAAAAAAAACACTGCCAATGACACAGTGAGGCTCGAACCACGGTCCACTGGATGCCATCCCACTATTCTAAAACTGAGCCACTCCGATGCTTGGGACTTACCGGCAAACTTGCCTTAGGCAGGCTTGATGTCGGGAAAGCAATCACGTTAATATGACTTGTAAAGCGTTTCAAAACAGCGAAGGAACACCCAGTCGTCGCACAATGCGAATAGCGGAACGAGTGGGTCATTCAATGATCCAACCCATTACAAAAGCTTGTTTTTGTTCACCAATTAACTGTGGTGCCTACCCACTTCAGCCGTAATTCCTCATCGTCGTCAGCCACGGCTTGAACAATTGGCACAAAATTTCTTGAAAGTGTTTAGCGGCAACCGCACTTCTCAGAAAAATGGCAAAATTAGCAAAGCGAATGCCGGCTTACTACCGAAAAATTTAATAATAATGTCGTTGTAGGTATCAAGCAAGTGTGGTTGCAGTAGTTACCCCATAAGTGTTTAGAAAAGGCTCTGAAAGGCCGCTCTTCTAGCTTTCGCTAGACTGTGCCTTACGCATTAGGCAGGCCTTAGGCAGGCTTCGCCTTACGCGCAGGCCTGGCGTTTATTTTTCTTTTCCATTGGTGCTGTTTTAACACGCCGCAGTATATTTTGAACCAACCGGACAATGTTATGCAAGTTAAATGTGCCATTTCCAACTTTTTGGTATCATAGCAGCCCACCGATAAACATTGACATCAATTACGAATGTCATATCAAATAGGCGTGTAGTGCCGGAATGCAAAATTGCAAAGACATTAGTTTTGAATTTCAATCACTGCGAATGACATTACACGTGCCATGTGGCAGGCGTACTATCAGGCATACTAAACACGATGTCGTGCGATCGATTATTGAACACTTTATGTTGGGAATTCATGCAAGAACAGTCTAGCCCTTGGTAAAATTTGAGGTAATGAACTTCGAGTGGCTATTTATTACAGTGGCCATCACTACTGCACAAGAACGGAGTTTTAAGGCATAAATAACTGTAAAGTTTAACAGAAATAAAATAATGGGTACAATATCTGCAAACATAATCGTACCTCGAACCATTATTGCTTCTTTAGCATGCTCGTAGACATGAAATATCCCACAGGAAGCAATTCAAATTGCTTACTCCAAAATGTGCGCTTTGGAAATTTGCCTTCAGAGAAAATTATTTCTACAGAGCAATGGAATCAGTGGAAATGTTCCTAGAGAATAATACATGCATATTGTTACTTGTATGCTGAAAGCTCTCTTAATCTTAACGTAATACTGACTCTCTTTATATACACGCTGCCAAAGCTTGTGTATGATAGGAATTATGTATGTCATTTTTCGGGAGTGCACAGTAGCCCCTAGCTCAACTAGAATGTTCAAGCGGAATTCTTCGCATAGGTGGAAATAATGAAGAGACAAACTGAACAAATTTTTTCACACGTTTTCAAACATTAGGCTTAACACCGAGAGGGGAAAAAAATCAAACGAGATGACGTGATGATGTAATGTGGTCGGGGCCCCTAGTCCAGTGCATCACTGGCTTTAGTTGCTCTGCTACTGTGGTCCTGGAAACCAGCCACCAAGTCCGGTTCCTCGTACGCAAGCCAAATATCCCAATGCTTTGGAACTTCTTGAAAGATACGCGTGCTCGGTTGAGGCGATTTTAAGGAATAGAAACATTACGAACTGTAAGCGAAAAGCTCGTAATTAAGGCCTATCTACTACGGGAATTAATTCTGAACTTCTGAGGCTCGAGACCTCTGGGTGCCCCCAATTGAGGTCCGCTTCTATTAACGTGCTGATGTACCATGCATCGAGCTTGGCGAAAAAAACATGTCCTGGGGACAGCATGCCTTCCTACGAACTGCTCAACGATTCATTGCAGTCATGCGGGTCTAAAAATATTTTAGAAGAGGTTCGTGAAGTTGTCATATTCTGAAGTGCCTTACTTTCATACAGAGGCCTAAACATATGAAACTGGTGTCATTGTGAGCACTGGTTTTGAGTGGTTAGGTTTGTATGTTGGGAAGGTGTGTCGTACTTTTTACAACTAAATTAGGAGATATTTAGAGATGAACCGACTATGCATTTCGATATCATGTGCAGGTAGCGTATCTGCTGAGTAATCCCGTCAAGGAATTCATTAACGTTTGTGTAGTAGGCTGGCTTTGAAACACGCCCGTAACTGCAAGCCTAAATCCTAACGAGGTCGAATTCTTAGCGCTCTAAACCTAAATAACTGGAAGGTTGCGACCTGTTGAAAGATGTCTTTTTAAGCTGTTTGTTTCAAAGTTCGAATTGTCTGAATTGTCTTAATTTATAAAGACATAATTTTATGCGGGGAAAAGAAACGATGGTATACTTGCATTCCGAGGAAACTTAGCGCTGCCCCTTTGCACTAAAAATCACCTGGAAGAAACAAAAAAAATTGTCTTATGGCCTCTGTATCGCTTTAACTGAATTTTTAATGAATGTTGCGCGTGAACAAATTTTCTCGCTGCGTTATCTTTTTATTCAAAATTGTTTCTAACCATTTGTTTCAGCGGTGCCACCAAAGGAGGCCGTAGTCTACCCCCCCGCTCAGACAACGAATCACCCAAACCCTCCACATCAACCACCTTCAGCTTATCAACCTTACCAGCCTTATCAAGCACCCCCGTATCATCAACCGAGTGAAACGGTCTTTTACGTACCTCAGCCAGTTTATCAGCCAGCCCCTCACACGAGCTATATGCCAGGGCCTCCGTCACCTTACCAGCCAATCCAGCACATGGGTCCCACGTACCAGTATCAGCAGCCCTATGTCAGTTACCAGCAAACACCTTATGATCTTTTATACCAACCCTCATACGCTCCCGTCAGTGTGCCTGTTTATCCGCAAGTCCAGCATACCGCATACTATCCAGCACACCCGCCAAGATATAGGCCACCGCAGCGCGTAATCTACGTTTCACAATATCAGGTCCCACGTGTCTATCCATCATCCCCCGCGTACTCTCGTCCGTACGGGACCCAACACAATTATGCACAGATGTCAGCTTATCAGCCGCCGTATCCCGCTGCGGCGAACGTTCCTTACGCCGTACACACTCACCGAAACAAGGGACCTTATTATCTACCTATGAAGCAACCACACGACCCACATCAAGTGATGGTGCTAAAACCGGGACACGAACATCCTGCGCTCGAACGGCCAGGACACGAAGCCACAGCTCACGGAGGCCACAAGCGCCACGTGGACGAGCAGGCTCATACTTCCCAACTGCACTTCCCGCCAGTGGTTCCCCACCCGCAGAATGCTGCCGTACCCAACCACGCTCCTCCACTGAAGAAATATCCTGCAGTCCATCAAATGCCACTCAGCCATTTCCAGGATCATGCAGTGCGCAAGCCAGGAGCCAAGCTCATCTTCAATGCCGGCCACGTGCCAAAGATGATTCCGAAGCGACAAGGCTACGGCGAATCACATATTCCGGGTAGGCAGCGCTTTTATGCATTAAAAAAAAGTGCGACTACCATGCAGTATAATGTGGTCTCTCAAGACAGCGGTGACACTGGTTTCACAACTGATGCGATTATTTTGCAGAAGCCTACTGGAGATCGACCACTGATGAAGTAAATCCTGCAGCAGAGTATACGGAACAATTCGGCAAGTGTTTTTTTTTCCCACCGTCTGCTTGTGAGAAGCACCTAGAGAAACATGCACTCACTTATTACACTAGTTACTCCGGTTTGAAGTAACAACCTAATTTCATTCAAAAGTTACTGACGGCGTCACCAGTGGCTGTTGGTCACAGAAATTCACTGTGCTTCACTTTACATGCTCTTGCAGCAGCATATGCAGCATAAATTTTCAATAACACTATTGCCGAGGAATTGGTTTTTGATCGTTATTGTGCGAGTTTCATTGTCGTGTAAAAAGAAAATACGCAGTCGAAATACTTCGCACTATGAAAATATTTAAATAGGTTGCCGATATTGCTTTGCTTCCCATTGCTTTGAAGAAGGTTGACTGCTCGCGACTCGTGTCGGTAAGCTTTGGATAGTTTTGTTGTCATCATGGGCGTCGAATATAGTGTGGATGACATAGAAAATTTAGTTCAGCGTCTGCAACAGCTATGCGTAAGCAGCCTGCGAGTAGAAATGGTTTGCAGGCTGCGTCCGCAGAGCTGCTGCGGACACCCAATTAGGGTTGTCTATGTCAAGGCCAAGCGACACTGCACGTAAGCAAATCGTGGGTGACACGCTGGAGCAACTATTTACGCATGTGTCAGCATGACATGACTTTCGTGTGCGTCGTCACTTGTATACGTCATGGGCCAATGTTGTTGCCCACAAGGGCGTTTGAATAAGACTGTTCTCAGCGAAGAAAAGAAAAAAGTCTTGCTGCTGTTCAAGTTAATGCAGAAAGCAATGGTCACACCGATTTCTTGTTTGTGGAAATATGTGTTCTACTTGTCGAGTGGGCGGTGCTGCAGTTTTTAATCTTCAAGGTTTTTAACCGGCTTATGAGCTGAAAAGATAGTGGATCTACCTGAACTTATCGTTATCGCGTTTGTGTTTTCTGAAATGCTCTTCGCTGTCGAGAGGCGGCCAGGGCATTGAACGTTTGCCGGGAACGTGAGATTGCAATGTTGCCATATTTCGTTTTTGAGGGCTTTGGCTGTTGAGGTGTTCAACTGTACACAGATACTAGCAATTTAATGCGCCATAGATGTCGAATAAGTTTTGGATAAATATTCTTTATTTTGTTAGCCTAGTAATAATAAAACAAAAAAATGAAAGAGAAAAAGTGAAACAGATGACGTAAGCTTGTAATAAGCAAAACTACTGTATAATATCGACAGATCCCACGTAACTTGAGAATCAACGTTATGCGAAGCGTGCTGAGGGAAGGTGAATGTATTGTAAAACGTTCCGAAATGACGCTAACGATATGTAGAGATGTACGCATAGACATATGTTCAACAGTAGCATATGGTTTATATAACCAGTTTTTTACGCTTTGTGGTAACGATGCCAACAGCAACATGAGTGTTTGCAACACCAGAAGCGGTAAGCTGACATGTAGCGCTTGCGCTCATGTGGATGGTAGCTCCGGAGAATGCTACGTAAATCAACTTCAGTGGATTGCACTTACCTGCAATTGACGTTAACTCGACATGGCGGCTGTATGATAAGAGTACGTACGTATTGTTTATTGTTTATCAAATGTGACAATCAGCATTGCAACCACCATTTACGTTTCACCAGCATTACACCTGTATTGGGCCTTTTACTGAACCAGTATCGAGACCCAGCATGGCTCTATGGTAGACTACTTCATTGCCACGCCGAATGATTAGGTTGGATTCCTGCTGCGGCCCTGATGTTTATTCTTTGCATGCAATGGGTCAATGGTGCCGACTTATGCTTTTTTTTCTTAACGCCATAGCATTAAATACACCAATGTCTATTCTCGCCATTCACAGGTTCACTTAAACTGTCAATATGTTATGGCAAACAGAGGGGTAATTCTAGACGCCTAAAGCACCACAGGAAGAAATAATCACAGAGAAAGAGCGTTCTTTCTCTGTGATTATTTCTTCCTGTGATGCTTTAGGCGTCTAGAATTACCCCTCAGTATGACGAACCAACTAGTCCAACAACAAGTACTTCTATGTTATGGCACATACACGCATACCTTGGCACATACTGGCCCATGGTATACAGGTATTTGCCTCACATGTCTGGCACAAATGGTTTGACGACGTACGTGACGAGATCGTCCCAATGTTCATGTCATGACCAGTCAGTCATACTCGTCAAACCATCATACCTTTTCATAATAATTTTTTTCACCCCGACTTTAGCGGAGGCGGAGAATCAAGAGAGCCCACAGATAGATAGATAGATAGATAGATAGATAGATAGATAGATAGACAGATAGATAGATAGATATAGATAGATATAGATAGATATAGATAGATGGATAGATGGATAGATAGATAGATATAGATAGATGGATATAGATAGATGGATAGATAGATAGATATAGATAGATATAGATGGATAGATAGATAGATATAGATAGATATAGATAGATATAGATGGATAGATAGATAGATAGATAGATAGATAGATAGATAGATAGATAGATAGATAGATAGATAGATAGATAGATAGATAGATAGATAGATAGAAATATTGCCGGCAGTACGCAAAGAAATGCTTCACCCTTAATATTTATTTTCGGCCGTGAATTGCTGTCGAAACTAAACGTTCAGTCTACACTAAGTTTAGTCAAAACTAAATGCAGCTGACAGGTTCCACAACTTCCAGAACATAAATAAATAGCGTTATGGCTGCTGTTTTAAGTACAGCATGCTAGACTGAGTTCAAATAACGGCACCAGCTAGTACTTTAGGGCACTGTTCACAGACGCGGTTCCTAGAAATGCGCACGTTTAATTTATTTGTTGATTTCTGTATTCACTGATATCAATGGTGCACTTTAGTATGATGTCATGTGCAATTTAAAGCTTATTTTTCAGAAGCCAGAACAACAGTATTAGAGTGAAAAATCATTTCCATTATTCGATGTCTGGTGTGTGTTCTCTGATTTAACATTGTACGTAAAGTCAACATCACCAGCCATTACACACCAAACTTGCGTTTCTGTATAGTCTCTTCTGCCATAAGATAATTCTGAACCTAAGATTCATTTGCACGAACACGATATGCTTTCCTTTTTTTTTACTTCTGACACTTGTTTCGCATTTTGATTGCAGAAGTCTCTGAAGATGGTGAGTTGGGAGTGAAGCAAGCTCTCTACACGGGGTATGAGACCACTTAACAGCTACGATGATAGCACACTCTTCCCTGTCTATTCAGGGTCAAATACCCCACCAAAGGCTTGCAACGCTTATGTAACAGATTGGCAATATTTAGACCATCCTGTTTAAATTACCATATGGCTGCCAGGCAGTTCACAGAGGTCCGGCTACCGAGAATCATTAGTGGGCGAGCAGCGACTCACGCCGATGGATGTAAACGCTAGAAGCTGTGACTTGCCTGTCGTCCCTGATGCCGTCTGATTCATCGTATCGCTACAACCAGGTCACATGAGGGCCAGTATATGCAGATGTCATGCTTCTTCGTAAGGAATACTCCAGGAGCTTCGCAACTACGGTCAAGCTACTAAAAAACCTAGCAGTGAGCGACTGGCTCCTAAAAGACCCAATTGGGCGTTCGAACTCAGCCACTCATCGATGTGAAGAAGCACTTCGATATATGTCCTTCTAAAGGTCTCCAAGGAATGCCTGCAACATTTTCATGTATATGAAATGTGATGGGAAGAAAACCCACTTTGTGCTTAATACGGTGGTCACAGCGTGAGACGCTCGGACACCATTTTTGCAACAGCGTTATAATTTTTTAGTGTGTACTGTAATAAATTGTTTCTTTGTAATGAATTAAGTGTCAGAGGTCGCACTGCATCGAGAGATTGCGACATGGATATTTCTTTGTAATAAATGCTTGTTTTACTTTATGAACACGCGTGAGTGAATATTGTATTTGATTCATGATAAGTGTAGTTTGTGTGCACAAGTAGAAACATTTAGGTTTAGCTGTATATTTTGTACAAACAAATTTTACGTATCACGGAAAACGTTGCAACACAACTCCGGGAGTGCTGATGTAAGCTGCGTGTGATGCAATATTACGAGACATAAAACAGTTCTAGCAGTTTGCAAAATAAATAGCAACTTACTAGCGATATCATTTTGTTTTGTAAACTTTGTCTTAATAGACGCATATCAAAGGAGCAAAAAAAATGCGGAAGGACAGGGAGCTTGGCCAGTTACATGCATATCAAGCTAATAATTATTGAGATCTTATGTTCCAACACCCCGATGTGACCGCAAGATACGTGTTAATGGATGATTACATTTTACCAGCGTGCACGAAAATTTAGGCACATGAGCTTGCATGTAGCGGCTGAGATTCAACCTCGTGACATGTAACCCGTGATCAAACGATGCGAATATTAGCCAAGTGGGACTGAGATGAATGTTCCCACCGGTGCCTCAATGCATACTTCCTTACCTATAACTATTTATAGTATGCTCGCATTGTATCTAAATGTACATTACAAATATAAGCTCCTCGTTAAAGTGACCATTCAAAACGATGAAGGAAAGAAGGGATTGTTTTATTTGTTACAGACAATGTTAATGAGATCTTACAATCATGCCAAGTATAAAGAATGTCATTAGAATTTGATTGTAATGTAGATGTGAAAAAAATATGTGGACGAAAAGGTAAGGTGCCGTGGGGAGAGACCGAACCTATAACTTTCAAATAACGTGTCCGATGCTCTACTAACTGAGCTACTACGGCGGCTCTCTCCATGTCCACTTTAAGGGTTGCATTAAACGTGGGAGCGGGGCAGCCTAAGATGGTGGTAGCTATTTATTTTGCAAGCTGAACTGGAAGAAAAAAAAATCACAGCATACCAACGAAGTGAGTGATGATGAGTGGGGACGAAGCATCCGTATGTCTATCCGTGTTTCTGTCCATCCGTCCGTCCGTACGTCGATACGTCCGTCCGTTGGTGCGTCCATCTGTCTGTCGGTCTGTCTGTCTGTCTGTCTGTCTTTCCGTGCATGTGTCCGTCGGTCCATTCATCTGTGTGTCCGTTCATTCGTGCGTGCGTCCATCGGTTCATTCGTCCGTGTGTTCGTTCATGCGTCTATGCGTCCGATCGCGTTCTAGAATGCAGACAGTGCGCAGGTAACAGCGACGAGACACGAGCCAAGGAAGCCGAGTGCAAGCGTCTTCAACACGCCCACTGCTGTGCTTTGTCCATGCCCCACGAACAATCGGACACGTACGGCGACGATCTAGAGACCGAGAGAGGCACTCGTTCCCCGTGCACTCTGGCAAAGCGCGCGCAGCAACCAATAGGAAAGTGGCGGTACAGCGCCATCTAAAATACCCTCACTCAACTGCAGTTTGTACTTCTATGAGACAGCGCCGTTTATTATACTGTTCGATAGATACTGCCTTCTTTTCTTTCTTGTCTCTTTTTCTCTCGGTTACGCATGACTAGTGACAAGGTTAGACTAAGAGGAGCTTTGCCCCACCAAAGAAATAAATGGTTCATGGAAACTTACACATGTACGTATCAACGTATGTATGTATATATGGTTGGTTTGTGTAGACGAAAAAGCGTAGTAGGATTGTTTCGCCGTTAGTATTTGTCAAGCTAAGTGTGGACTTGCATGTTATAAGACAATGTTAGAGATCCTTGATCATAAGAATTGAGGAAAGACACATTCACCTTCAGAAAAGTGCAAGCAAGATGGATGCCACATCACCCATAAATCATGCGAAAATGTCTAATATTTGAAACACAGACTTCTTTACCTTGACGTCAGTGCTGTCCCCTATTTCCTATGCGAGAATTGATATCTTAAATTTAGTTATTTTTACAAATACGCGGATTCTGGCCAATCTTTTAGAGCAGTGGTTCTAAGCCAATAAATATTTTGATGAGCGTTTGTTTTACTGTGGAAATGATGGAAGGCACCTCGCAATGAGAGAAACAGGGAGTAATTATGCAGCAACATGCAGCGTTAAATTGGTGTTTAGATAGATAGATAGATACAGATAGATAGATATATAGATAGATAGATAGATAGATATAGGTATATATAGATAGATAGATAGATAGATAGATAGATAGATAGATAGATAGATAGATAGATAGATAGATAGATAGATAGATAGGACGTGACACAACCAAACTGTCACGTCATTTCGACGTAAAGAGGTTGCGATTACGTTGTATGGTCAGCAGCGACATTAAACTACTTTCTAGCTGCATTTGATTTTTTTTGAACGTAGGTTAGCTCTGCCGCATTGCAAGCATGTCCCACGGTGAGGCATACTAAAATCAGAAGGTTTCATTGTTTTGTGGCAGAGTGTAGCTCCAAAACACGCTTCCCCCCCCCCCCCCCCCCCCGAGAATGTGTTCCGCAAACCCCGACAAATAGAAAATCTCGAAGTACAGAAGCTCCGCGGACGCCCATTTTCGAACTACTGCCACTTTAGAGTGCCAATGTACCACTTGCCCCTAGGATCTACACTACTCAAGTTTTCTACCACATACTCATGGCTGACTGCCCTCCTTGTGTATGTGGCCTCCGTTTTAAGTATACGTTTTGCCAGGCCGTTATGACGATGAAGAATCGTTAAGCAATCGAAGTGCAATAGACTAAGTTTTTTTGTTGGGTGAATTTATGCCATAAAAACAGGTGCAGCAGTCAGAGTACACGCAAGTAACAATAATAGAAACGGTGAGCATACTTGTAGGTCGATTCTGATATAATCGTTGGTGAAGGAAGTCACCATGCAAAATGAAACCTTCCAGGGTTGTTGCTAGAACTTGCTTCAACTCCACACACACACACACACACAAAACAGCATATCCACGGAGTGCATGATGATGAGCGGGCGAAGCGTCCGTCAGTCTGTCCGCGCCTTCGTCCATCATCAGTTCGTTCTTGATTCCGTCCATCTGTGCGTCTGCCTGTGTGACCATCCATGCGTCCATCCGTCTATCCATGCGTCTGTTCGTGCGTCCGTCCGTGCGTCCTTCCATTCGTTCGTCTGTGCATCTGTCCGTGTGTCCATCCCAGCGTCCGCGTGTCCGTCCGTCCATGCGTCGTATGTGCGTTCGTCCATCTGTCTGTCCGTCCGTTCGTGCTTCTGTCCATTCATCTGTAAATCTAGTGAACCCTGCAAGTACCGCCATCTCGCATCTTTTAATCATATATTCATCATATAGAAGTACCACCATTCAGTGGACATTCCAAGGACTAAACGAGAGGTGGCGCGGTCGGGCTAGAGGAGCGGCACGCGGGTATACTCTCTTACGGCCTGCAATTTGCTCACCGTTCACCACTGCTTTTTCATGGCACTGCGGCACAACCTGGCTGAACCTTGCTGAAACCAAGGAGGTTACGCCCAGCGAGTGGAAACCTTTACTGGTCAGATAGTGCTCAAAGTGCGTCCTCTTGTTACTAGTTTTTTTTTCAGTAAGCATCAAGATCAAGGCAATTTTTTTTTGGAGAATAAGTCAACGATACACGCCTCTGTGGGTTGGTTCATCACAAAAAATTATATTTTTATTTATGATTAACGCTTGTGGGTTTCCTCCTCAATTCAAAAGAGTGTGCCCGTGCCACTCCTCTAAGGAATCCGGCCGTGGATTTGGCTACCTATACTATTTTGACGACGATGACGACGACGAGTACTGCTACAGACAAAGCGTTGCGAACGCATGACTCACTTAGAAGTGTGCCAGCGCTCGTGTCTTTCGTGTCCTTCTTGTCTCTGTGTCGACGTTTTGTTCTCGCGTTATAACTATCGGCATGACTCACGGCTTCAGGAGCTTCGCCCCTAATAAGCTACTGGTGTTGCGCGCGCAATCATATCAGAAGATAGCATATTAAGCTTAGAATAATCGCTTAACGATTTAGAAAGCCTCGTATTCTACGGGAGAGCATTCAGCCGTCCCAGACTGCCCTTTGACAACCCCGTAAAACAAACGTTACGTACGCGTCGCACTGGCGCAAGGATTGATTTGTGTACAGTGACTGTAACTACCTACACAAGCATGCTGATTTTGAGCACTGCTCTGGTTGCGACAACGCAGAAAACAACGCATTGTACCTGAAATAGTTCCAGCGCAACGAATACATTTGATTGGATTGGATAAACTTTTATTTGGTCCTCCAAAACACAGATCACTGTGTTGCGGGTAGCTCCCACGTGGGGACTGAGATGCCAAGCTCCTCAGTCGCCTCGCGGGCTTGGTGGACAGCCCAGAGCTGATCTGCCAAGAACGAGCTGCGGATTGCCGCCTCCCATCTGGCAGAGGTGATGTGCGATAAATGAGCGAATTTGGTGCACTGCCAGAGCATGTGTTCTAATGAAGCTATTTCCCCACAATGTGGACAAAGATTACTTGGGTATAGGTCAGGGTACATGATGTGTAACATTTTCAAAGTAGGGTACATCCGCGTTTGCAAAAGCCTTAATGTGAGTGCTTGGGGCCGGGTTAGATTTTTGTGAGGTAAAGGGAAAATCCTTCTAGACAGGTAGAAATGTTTAGTGAGCTCGTTATATGTTGTAAGAATTTCCCGGTTATCCCCTTCACCGGTAGAACGCATCCCCGGGGAGGCGCGGTTGGAGAGTTCTCGCGCCGCCTCGTGTGCTGCTTCGTTGAGATTGGGAGGGGAATCGTTGATTTGTCCAAGGTGAGCTGGGAACCAACTCAGAAGATGGTGTGTTATGTTCTTGCCTTGCAGTATTTTCAGCGTTTGTTCACAGACCGTCCCCTTGGCGAACGCCCGTAGTGCTGCCATGGAATCACTGTAGACGACTTCAATGTTATCCATCTTGAGTGCTAAGGCAATGGCCACTTGTTCCGCAATGATTGGGTCTTTCGTCCTGACCGTCGCTGAGTTGACGACATGGCCAGCCCCATCGACTACCACTGCCACAAACGCTTTCCCATTGGCGTAGGAAGCCGCGTCAACAAATACGACCCCTCGTTCCTCGTTTGAGACTTGACGAAGTATAGTCCTGGCCCTCGCTTCTCTTCTTACGACGTTGTGTTCTGGATGCATGTTTCTCGGTATAGGAGATACCGTGATAGTCTCCCTGATGTTGTCAGGGATATCATTGTAGTTGCGTCTGATTGCTATTGGGTGTTGGCCCAGCTCCTGCAGGATCATTCTCCCTGACCTTGTAGTGGATAACCTTGCAAACTGTGCTCTCTCTTGGGCTTCTGCTATTTCTTCGAGCGTGTTGTGTATGCCAAGCTCAAGTAGACGCTCGGTGCTGGTATGTATGGGTAGGCCCAGGACCTTCTTGATAACTTTCCTGAGGAGCACATTCAGTGTCTCGGACTCTGCTCTTGACCAGTTGTGCATTGCTGCCTCGTATGTGAAGTGACTTAGAACAAACGCATGCATCAACCTGATGAGGTTGTCTTCCTTGATCCCATTTCTTTTGTTGGCCACTCTGCGTATGAGGTGCACCGCACTGTCTGTTTTCCGAGTTAACTTGGCTATAGATTTGCTGTTGGCGCCGGTAGACTCTATCAGCATTCCCAGGACTTTGATGGAGTCGACCCTCTGAATGGCATCCCCTTGATTTGTACGGAGATGGATGTCTATCTGGTTTAACGGCTTCCATCCCCTGGGCTTCGGTCCCCGGCGTGCAGTCCGATAAAGCAAAAGTTCTGACTTACTCGAGGAGCACTTGAGCCCGGAAGGGCGAAGGTAGTCTTCTACGGTGTCAATCGCCTCTTGCAGAGCGCTCTCAATCTGCCCCTCGCTTCGACCTGTGCACCAGATGGTAATATCATCTGCGTAGATGCTGTGCTTCAATCCTTCAATGCTCGATAATTTCTTTGACAGTCCAATCATGGCAATGTTGAACAGCATTGGTGAAATCACTGCCCCTTGTGGCGTGCCCCTTGCTTCTAGTTCGATTGCTGCGGTCTCGATATCTGCAATCTTCATCACGGCTTTCCGATCTGTAAGAAAAGACCATACGTAGTCATAGAAGGCTTTCCCTAGACCAAGCTTGGAAATTGCTTCGAGTATGAATGAGTGGTGGATGTTGTCAAACGCTTTTTCTAGATCTAGGCACAGAATGGCTCTCACGTCTCTGGTTTCATTGTCAATGACCTGGTGTTTGATAAGCTTCAATGCATCTTGTGTGGATAGCCCTGCCCTGAATCCAACCATATTGTGTGTATATATGTTGTTATCTTCCAAGTACTTGTTTATCCTGTGCAGTATGGCATGTTCTGCGACCTTGCCGATACATGATGTCAAGGATATTGGCCTCATGTTGTCCAAATTAGGGGGCTTTCCTGGCTTAGGAATAAGGATCGTGCTGGCCAGCTTCCACTGCTCTGGCACCCTGCCTTCTTTCCATGCTGAATTGATCATATCCCTCAGGGTTTCAATTGAATCGTCATCAAGGTTACGCAGGGCCTTGTTTGATATACCGTCCGGGCCAGGGGCCGACCTGCCGTTGAGATCATGCAAGGCTCTTCTGATCTCCTCGATGTTAAAGTCACCCTCAAGACCTGGATTTGGCGTGCCCTGGTACTGTCTACTTGGTGGTGCCAATCCGTTTTTGATTGGGAGGTACTTATGCACGAGCTGCTGGACAACTTGCTGTTCTGTAGTGTGCCCTATCTGTTTATGCAAAATTCGAGCGATAACATGCTTTTGATTTGTTTTGGTGGAGTTTTCGTTGAGGAGATGCTTTAACATATTCCATGTCTTGCCATTGCGCATCTGACCATCAACGGAGTTGCAGATTTCGTCCCATTGCTGCCTCGATAGTGCGCGACAATGTTCCTCGACTGATCTGTTTACCTCAGCTATCTTCTTCCTCAGTCTTCGGTTCAGGCGCTGACCCTTCCAACGGTTCAGTAGTGCTTGCTTTGCCTCAAGAAGATGAGCGAGCCTGCTATCCATTCTTTCAACCGGAAAATCTGTGGTAATGGTGGAGGAGACGGATTTGATGTCATCTTTAATCTGTTTTACCCACTGTTCCAAGCCTTGTCTGTGGCCATCTTGTTCCCTTTCCATCCTTATCTTCGTGAACTTATCCCAGTCTGTGAAGTGAAATTCTCTCTGCTTTTTACGCTCCACGGAGAAGGTAGTGGCAAGAATGCAGTGGTCACTCCCTAGGTCTACAGCAAGGTTCATCCACTGGGCCTTCTTGATGTTTCTTACAAATGTAAGGTCCGGGGTGGAATCCCTGCAGCAAGATGTACCAAGCCTTGTTGGTAGGCTGGGGTCTGTGATTAGGGTGAGATCAAGTTCACGGGCACTTTGCCAAAGTCGATTTGCTTTCCCAGTGTTGTACTTGTAACCCCATGTATGAGTAGGGGCGTTGAAATCACCTGCTATGACGAGTGGACATTCCCCGGCGATATTAACAGCTTTCTTTAGAACCGTCTTGAACCCTTGCTTTTGTTCCTTTGGACTGCTGTATATATTCAGAATGAAAATGCTCTGACGGTTGCTGAAACCCGGCACGATCTCTACCAAGACGTGTTCCAACCGGCCTGCTTCTATCTTGAGGTCGTGGGTTACGTGCGTTAGTTTGTTGCATACGAAGGTGCAGACTCCCCTCTCTTCAGTATCCCCTATTACAGGCCGGAATCCAGGCAACGTTGCTTGCGGTGAAAGGGTCTCTTGTAATAATATAATATGAGGCTTTTCTTCGCTGCTCCTGATATACTGCTGCAGGGTTGCCTTCTTTTTAAGGTAACCTCTACAGTTCCATTGCCAGATATGAAATGCTTCACGTAGCGCTGCCATCATGGTTATTACATGGGCGGCCAGAGCCTGATGCTGCACCTGTCGACAGGTTTGGTACCACTAGTATTGGTGGCCGAAGGGGTGAGCTTGGTGCATGAGGAGGCCTTGCTTTGTGGTGCAGATCTGCTTCGAGCTTTGTAATGCGCAAAGTCATATGCTCTTCCAGTGCCGCCACGCTTGATTGTAGCCTACCCATCTGCTCGCTAAGATTGGCTACTACTTTGCTGAGCGTGTCAAACACCTCTTTCATATCTGACATGGTCGTTTGGTTGGCTTCCGCGTGTTCTGCCATGACTGCCCTCTTTTTCGCAGTTCTCGAGTCCCCCACTTTTTCAGCCACAGGGACATCAACTGGCTGAGGCATTGGCTGTGAAGATTGCGCGCTGGTTAGCTTAGTGAGAAGAATTTTTATTTCCTTTAACTCAGCTGATAGCCTCTCATTCGATTTTGTAAGTCTCGCGTTTTCTTGCTCTAGCTGTGCAATTCTATCATGCTCTGGCGGCTTACCTGTCATCACCTCTGCCCCGCCGTTGCGCACTCGCTCAGCCCAGCTGCCTTTCGAAGCAACTGCAGGCGTCCTTCCCGGGTGTGAAGCCGTGATCTCGAACTGAACGCCAGGCAGCTGGCCATTCGGGTGCCGCCCAGGCTGATCCCGACCCTGATGGTGACCTTGAGAACTCGAGCGCCCCCGTGATTGGGAGCGGGCCTTGGGTCTAGAACCTCTTCTGGAACGCGACCTCCCCCTGGAGTGGGGCCGCCTTTCCTGTTCTTGTGTAGTCGGGATGCTCTGGGTCCCGTAGGCTGGAATAAGCTGCTTGTCATTGATGTCTGGACTCGATGTGATTGATGCGTCCCGGGCTTCTGCGGCTGCTCGCGATCTTTCCCAACGTCTGTGTCTGTCGACGTATGGCACTAAGAACCTGTTCTTGCACTCCTTGTCTGCCGTGGGATGGTGACCGTCACACAGCCTGCATCTTGGATTGCACTGGTGCAGGCTATCTGGGTTCTTGATCTCGCAGCCTCTGCAGATTGTTTCAGCTGGGTTCGGACAGACATCAGATTGATGTCCCAGCTTTCCACAGACGTAACAAATATCGATGTGCTTGCGGTAAAGGGAGCACTGGTAAAGTGAAGGTCCATATCTCACGAATCTGGGCCCTTTGTGTCCTTCGAACGCTATGATGATTGTCCCGGTGTCCTTGATTCTCTTGGCCTGCAGCGCGAGCGGGTTGTTCGCGTTCACAATCTTTCGGGTCAAAATTTCCTGAGTATCGCTTACGGGGATCCCGCGATTCACTCCTTTACAAGTGTCGTGGGGTGCCGCGACGTACGCGCTAACCTCAAAAACTTTGCCTCCAATGTCAATTTGCTTGACCTTGAGGTATCTTGAAGCTCTGTCTTGGTCCGGAGTGCTTGCCACCATAATGTTCTGCTGCAAGTTGGAACAGATGATGTCCTGCATGGCCTCTTTCTCTTTGACGCCGGCCGCCAGTACTATCGCGTCTGCCACGGCTCCAGTGCCAATTCTCGAGATATTTAATCCTCCACGTGGTCGTAGCACAATTTTGCTGAAGTCCTTAGGTAGTGGCGGCATGCGTCCAGCTCGAACGATTGTATGCTTAGTGTCATACCTACTACGACTGGCTCGAGCGTCTCCCGAAACGCCGGCCTCGGTCGAACCCTTGGCAGCAGGAACGCTAACCGCGGCTTGCTCATTCCTTGAGCGTCTCGTTTCGGCTTCCTTCCAACCCATTTCTTCCGTGCAATCCTCTGGAGAGATGTCCTCTCCATCTACTTGGTATTCCATTCTCAGCTGCAGATACTGGAACGCGCAGAGCGTTGAGTCGCGTTGGCGCCGGGCCGGCGCATCGGCGACAATCGCCTCCTTGGTTAGGCCTAAATCCCCCGGTGGCGTTGCCGTGTAAAAATGTCCCAAAAACGGTTGAAAAGTCCACTCACCGGCACAAAGGTGGTATCTGCTGACCTCTTGAGAACTTAGGCACACGATGAGAGTAAAAACTCGGCGACAAATTGGAGACGCGGGCGCTTCGCGAAGTGATCGGACGCGACGCTCATCGGCTCCGTCGATTTTCGGCTGGAACCGTGCTCTTTTCAATGTGGCTGCTCTAAAACTTAAGTGACTGCATCTGCCAAGTCAGCAAGAATCTGGAGACACCGATCTTACCCAGGTACGTCCAATTTTCGGCCACTTCGAGCAACTTTGCTTCACAACGTAGCGAACGAGCTAAGCCTCACGGCGGCGGCTCCGCCGCTGCTGGATGCGGAGACGCCGCTCGGTCAACTCCTCAACATGGCGCTGCCTGAACAACGTGGCTACGACCCTACGACTCTGTCGTGGTCGTATATTCTGACAAATTCATCAGACGACGGCCCATCCACCATTTCGGCGGAGCAATCTGACCTTTTTCAACTCGTCGAGGGTCGGCGTCGCCGCCGAAGAAACGCGGAAGGAGCGTCTGCACTGAAAACTCCTCTCAACAATTCAGCCACTGGAGACGCTCGCGCTCCATCTCCTAAAGCTCCACAAAAGACTTCACCAGTCTCCAAGTGGACGCCGAAACCAACGGTCAGGATGAATCCTGGCGACTACGTGATCGTGCTCAAGCCACGCATCACAGTAGCCCTCAAGACAGCGTTTCAACAAGGTGAGCTCGGCGCTGCCATTTCCCAACTCATCGGAAGGCAGCACATGAATGACATCACCATTTCTCCCAATTGGGAGCAAAACATCATCATTTGTGGCACGCAGAATAACGAGGTGGTTCAGAAACTGCTGTCGGACTTTCAAATCAACACCAGCAAAGGACCGCTGCCGCTTCGCGGTCACCTCAAGCTCACCGGTGATGTGTGTCGCGGCGTGATTTCTGTGCACAACCTCGAAACCAGTGCGTCTCTGAAACATAGTGTGCAGTGGCGTGGCGGTGAACTAGTCTATGCGCGCAAGCTGGGGAACTCCAACGTAGCTGTGTTGACTTTCGCGGGAAGGAACGTTCCGCGTTTCGTCCACTATAACGCAGAACTGACTCCCGTCAGGGAGTACAAGAAGACAGTGCCAGCGTGCTACCGCTGTGGTGCACTGGGGCACCGGGCGGATATCTGTCCCAACCCGGTCACCGAAAGATGCAGCCTTTGTGGCCAAAACGTGGGCGCTGGTCCTGAGGGGATGGCCCCCCACGAATGCAACCCAACGTGCATAGTTTGCGGGGGTCCGCACCTCACCAGCTCCCGCGAATGCACTGAAAAATTCATCAGGCTTCAGCAACCAGGGTCCAGGAGATCGGGGACCCCAACAAAACCAAAGCGCCGGTCAACTGGCAAAGCGCCAATTCCTGGCAAAGCAGCAACGGCAACGCTACCACCTGGCGCGGCGGAATCTCCAGCTTTCGGCGCTCCATCTGGCAACGCTGCACGCAACCAACCCGTTGGGTGGAGGTCGCCTCCTCTCCCTCCTCTCTCTCCTCTCCACCTTCTTCTGCCACAAGCACTACCGAAACACAAAAACTCAGGCATGAGCTCGCCCTTTTGCGATCTCAGAATGAAAAACTAGCCAGCGAACTTGACTCGCTCAGAACCAACCTCACTACTCAGCCCTCGTTGAGCGGCGAAGAGGAAAATATAACAGACAGGGAGATTCCTACTACTGTAGAGAGTCGCGTCGCGGCCCTGGAGACCCAGGTGAATGCAATAGAAACACAATTGGCCGACCTCCCCAAAATTATCCACGACACCATCGCGCGTCATATGGAGACTGTCATCGCACAGGTGACACAAACAGTAACTCACATTATCCAAAAGTGGATACAAGACAATCCACGCGTCCTCAAGCGCGTAGGGCCAATTAGGGACGTTAATCGCCCCTCAAAATTTAACAGAGTGACTCCAGATGAGTCGGACTTTTCTGGAGACTCCAGTACGTCAGCACAGGGTGCTAGTGAACTGAGTAATCTTAACAACACAACCCCACCCTCTATCTCCGAACATGGCCTCCAACCCTAGGTCGCGAGCCAGAGCAACTCAGCCGTTGTTACTAACACAGTGGAACTGCAGAGGTCTCAAGAACCACAAGAAGCGGGCTCATTTCCGCCTCTATCTTGAGACCCTTGAATTCCTCGTTGCCGTGGTTGCCCTTCAGGAACCCGGCACGGACGTCAAACTCACAAATTACACTACATTTCAACACAACCCGGAGACATGTATACTTGTTCACAAGCAATATACTGCCCAGGAAGTCACACTCCCCACAACACCGCCTTTCCCATACACGATGGTGTCGGTGCTGCCTATAAGGCGATCTGACCCACCTGTTCATATTTTAAACATTCACTGTCCCCCAAAGCTTAAGAACGTCACGTTCAGCGCAACTTTCACACAAGCTATGCAGGTGGCAGGACGGGACCCCCTCCTGATCGTCGGCGACTTCAATGCCCCAAGCAGGTTATGGGGTTACTCACGAGAGGACACGCGTGGAAGGAAGCTTGCGGAACTTCTTTCTACACTTGGACTCACCCTCCACACTGATCCCGCCAGCCCAACACGTGTAGGCAACTCTGTTCAACGAGATACTTGCCCGGACCTCAGAATTACACGCAACATACGCCATGCCGACTGGCTGAACACACAGGACACTCTCGGTAGTCATCATTGTGTATTAAACACAACCGTGTACATGCGTCCCTTAAAACGCCCACTTACACAAGCTCGTATCCCAGACTGGACAGCTTTCCGCACCACTCTACCTATTGTAGACCCTCTCCAGTCGGGATACGACACCTGGTCTAAATCACTGACGTCTACACTGAAACAACACGAACAGCTGATACAGCTCACGGAAACACAAACGGACGTGGACAATCACCTCCTCCATCTTTGGCAGGCCCGCCGCAGCCTCACCAAACGATGGAAAAAACAGAAACATAACAGACGCCTCAAGAAACGCATCCTAGAACTCACGGAGCAAGCTGCGGAATATGCTGCTCAGCTAGCCGACACTAACTGGGTGGACAGGTGCAACACGGCTGCACGCCAGATGTCTGGTCGCAACACGTGGCGCCTGTTTCGCGCTCTTATCGATCCAACACAAACACGCACGGAAACTCAACGTCACTTACATAAGGTCATGCACAACTTTACAGGAACGACAACACAGCTGGCAAACACGCTCAGGGACCGATACCTGTGCACCACCAAGGACCCCCGGACGGCCGCATACTCCTACGCAGGCAAAAAGAACACGCAGTTGGACACCCCGTTCCAGCTCCATGACCTCCAGGCGGCCTTACGCAAGATGAAGCGTGGCACTGCACCAGGGCGTGACCAAGTTATGGTCAAACTGTTGGCCAATCTTCCCGACGCAGCCTACGCCACGCTCCTCAAATACATCAATAGCATTTGGGACGGAGAAACTCCTCTCCCTCTTGAATGGAAATCAGCTCTCGCTGCCTTCATCCCGAAGGCAGGTAAACCTATTGACGTGGAGAACCTTCGCCCCATCTCCCTCACGTCTTGTGTCGGCAAGCTGATGGAAACGATGGTGCGCGACAGACTTTCCGAGTTTCTAGAAACACAGCACACTTTTGCGGACACCATGTTTGGATTCCGCCCTCAGAAGTCAGCCCAGGATATACTTCTACAGCTCCACCATGACATATTAGATCCTGTTGAATGCCCCCACAATGACAAGGTAGTCCTGGTCTTGGATCTTAAAGGGGCATTCGACAACGTGAAGCATGAGGTAATCCTTGACCACCTCAGTCAGACCAACTGTGGTTATAAAACATTCAATTATGTTAGACAGTTTCTTACAGACCGTCAAGCCTACATACGCATACAAGATGAGGAACATGGGCCTTACGTCATCGGCTCAAGGGGAACTCCTCAAGGCGCGGTCCTCTCTCCCCTCCTATTTAATATAGCCATGCTTCATCTTCCCCCCAAATTGGCTTCTTTACCAGGGATACATCACACTCTTTACGCGGATGATATCACGATCTGGGCCACGCAAGGTAACCTGGGTCACATGGAGTCATGCCTGCAAGCAGCAGCGACTGTAGTCGACGACTACGCAACCTACTGCGGACTACAGTGTGCCCCGGCTAAGTCAGAATTTGTGCACGTACGTCCCTCCCCTCAGGACACAACTCAGCTCCATATCAGTCTTCCCTCGGGACCGATCCGTGAGGCCAAGGAGATCCGCGTCCTTGGCCTCTTCATACACCACCAACGCAAGGCCGACGCCACAATAGCCAAACTTCGCACGGTGGGAGACCAGGTGGGCCGTATGGTCCGCCGGGTCTCCAACAAGCGGGGCGGATTACGAAGCAGGGATGCAATGCGGCTTGCCCATGCTTTCGTAACGAGTAGAATACTCTACCCGACTCCCTACTTGCAACTACGCAAACACGAGGATGATCAACTCGAGGTCATCCACCGTAAAGTTATCAAGCGGGCTCTCGACCTCCCTATCACCACGTCCAACCAGAGACTTCTGGCCCTAGGCGTGGTGAATACCTACCGGGAACTTCGAGAAGCCCACCTCGTTAACCAATACACGCGCCTTGCACAGACCCATCCCGGTCGCCGCCTCTTGGACCGAATACACATCAAACACGATTACTATATTGAGGAAAGGGTGAGAGTGCCAGAACCTTGGAGACGCGCCCTCCGGGTCCGACCCCTTCCACGCAACATGTCCAAAGAAAACCACAGTGGTCGCCGCCAGGCGTGCGCGGAAGCGTTGCAGCGACACTTTGGTCAAGAGGAACACGTGTGCTACGTGGACGTTGCCGGCCCGCACCATGGGGGGTGGTATACTGCCGCAGTCATACACAACGCAAACACCGTAAACGGGCTCACTTTCAAATCCTACAGCGCAACACACGCGGAGGAGATTGCCATCGCTCTGGCTCTCACCTATCCCTTTTCTAAACATATCATCACCGACTCACGAGGGGCCTGTCGGAACTATCAGCTAGGGTGGGCTTCACCGCTTGCTCAGCGCATACTGGAACCTAGCTGCCGATACGTTAATCCAACTCCGCGAAATCTGGTTTGGGCACCCGGTCACCAAGGACTCAGGGGTAACGAACAGGCCGATCAGGCCGCCCGCGCACTCTCTTCCCGGGCTATCTCCCTGTCTTTGGAAGCCTACTCGCAATCAGACAATTCGGCCCTTTCATTCAAAGATATTACCAATTACTACAAGGAGGAGCACCGGCGCTATCCAGACCCTTGTAAGGGACTGCATCGCGCTGATGAGCGCCTCCTCTTAAAACTGTTTACCAATACTGTACTGTGCCGGGCGGTGCTAAAACATTTTAATTCATCCTTTGATGGCACGTGCCAGTTATGTGGTGAGGTAGCTGACACCTTTCACATCGTCTGGGCGTGCCAGTCTAATCCATCTATCCCCCCCAACCCCAATCCCACGACAGAGGACTGGGAGGCGGCCCTGCTCGGCTGTCAAGACCTGAATGCCCAAGAGGCTCTGGTTCAACGGGCGCGGGCGGCGTTGCTTGCCAATGGAGCCCCGGAATAGGGGTTCCACCTTGTGCTGTGAGGGTAGGAGGCCAATAAGGCCATAACCCAATCACCTCTCTGTAACCATTTAATGGTTATTAAATGTTTTCACCACCACCACCAGCGAAAAATTCGTGAATACCACAGGAAAGCACTCTTGAAAGCAGGAGCCGATCTTCGCGCGTCCGCACTGGTCGGCACCTAGAGCGTCCCTCGAATACATTTGATGAAAAGTAGAATTCCTTTAAAAAAATGGTAGATCCCACGTACAGTGGAAAGTCACTTTGACAATGGCACAACGTTACAAGGCGGATGTAAATTAAGCTGTGCCCCGCCGCGGTGGTCTAGTGCCTAAGGTACTCGGCTGCTGACCCGCAGGTCGCGGGATCGAATACCGGCTGTGGCGGCTGCATTTCCGATGGAGGCGGAAATGTTGTAGGCCCGTATGCTCAGATTTGGGTGCCCGCTAAAGAACCCCAGGTGGTCGAAATTTCCGGAGCCCTCCACTATGGCGTCTCTCATAATCATATGGTGGTGTTGGGACGTTAAAACCCCACATATCAATCACTAAACTATGCCGTACACGACTTTCATGACATGATTATCATGTTTAGACATGTCATTTACCTTCGTCGTCTATTCACATCCTGTGCTGTCAAATTTGGTAAATCTGGAGCTATCGAAACGGCTACCAGCGCTTCATGAGCGTGGTATGTTGTCATGTTCTTACATGACACGCGTGTCAAGATTATCACGTTTGCACCAGTTATATACCTTTACCATTCATTTACGTCACGTAACACCAAATTTTGTATATGTGGAGCTAGCGAAACGGACACGAGCGCATCATGAAGGGCCCAATATACTCCGTGGTAACGTTGACCGCGCGCACGCTGGATGCAGCTATGCTACGTTAGCAAAACGCGAACACTCTACAGTCTAACGGTAGGCGCAAACAGCGTCCGTCGGCGCAGCCCAACGGCAACTGGCGCGACATGCGACATGCTGCATTTAGCGCCGATGCGTTACCCAGACGGCCCTGCGTCTGGCTCTCTTTGCGACTGAGAGACGCCGGATGCGCTGAAACGCTCACGCGTCAAAGCAACGCAGAGCGGCACGCGCCTGCGAGTATATGGCAGGACCAAAGCCTGGCATGGCAACGCCCGCGTGACGCGACGAAATGAACGCCGGCGAGCGCGTGCACCGTGTCACGTCGAAATCTATTGGCGCCTTGACCGTGGAGACTAGTCATGTTCTCACATGACACGCATTTCATGATTATCATGTTAGCACCACTCACATACCTTCGTCATCCATTGGCGTCACGTAATACCAAATCTGGCATACGTGAAGCTAGCAAAACGGCCGCGAGAGCATTGTGAGTGTAACATGTAGTCATGTTGTTACATGACGCGCATGTCATGATTATCATGTTTGGACGTGTATTTATTTACATGGTAAGTTCCCATCACGAAATACCGAATTTGGTTATGTAAAGTTAGCGATACGCACGCGAGTGCATTATGAGCGTAGCATGTTGTTACATGACACGCATCTCATGATTATCATGTTTGCACCTGTCACATACCTTCGTCATCCATTGACGTCCTGCAATACCAAATTTGGTACATGTGAAGCCAGCGAAACGGCCGTGAGCGCACCATGAGCGTGGCATGTAGTCATGACTCATGACTTACATGACATGCATGTCATGATTTTTACGTTAGGATCTGTCACTTGTGTTCGCCATGCAGTCATGTCATACCATAGCAGTTTTAAATGCGAAGCATTTCTTGGAGAACTTCCGCGACTTTGAGCGTATCTATCTATCTATCTATCTATCTATCTATCTATCTATCTATCTATCTATCTATCTATCTATCTATCTATCTATCTATCTATCTATCCGCTTACGTCTGGGGGCTCTCGTGGTGCCCTTAACTTGTCGTGAACCAACGTTAGCATAGGATGGTAAGATGGTTTGACGAATATGACGCGCTGGTCAAGACATGACTAATGTCACAATCCCGTCGCGTACGTCGTCCAACACGTCCCGCCAGACAGTGGCACATACTCACGTGCGGGTATGTGCCGCTGATATGCGGGTATGTGCCACAGGTGATTGACATTCAGTGTCTACCGTGGTACTTGAGAACACACGCGGACAGTTTTAACGCGCGAGCGTTAAGAAAAACCCGACATGGGTAGCGTCGACCCGATGAAGGCAAAGAATAAATGTCAGGGTTCCTGCTGGAATCAATCCCAAGTATTGTGCGTGGAAATGAAGCATTTTATCACAGAGCTATGCCAGGTCTCAGAACTATTTTCAAATACACGCTAATCTTCGTGAAACGTCAAGAGTGGTTGCAGTGCTGCCTACCCAATTTCATAAACATTACATCTGCACTTCTTTGATACAGTCGACACGTCGAGTTAAGGTAAATTGTGGTTAGGGGCAGTGCGCTAAGTTGATTTTTGTAGCAGTCTCCAGAGCCAGCATCTTCGCAAGCATTAGCGCTTCATATCAGCTTCTGGTGTTGCATAACGCATGTTCTAGTTGAGCATCATTGCGCAAATGCAAGCAACTGGTTATATAAACATCTGTAACTCTTTAACATATTGATTGATTTGTGGGGTTTAACGTCCCAAAACCACCATTTGATTATGAGAGACGCCGTAGTGGAGGGCTCCGGAAATTTTGACCACCTGGGGTTCTTTAACGTGCACCCAAATCTGAGTACACGGGCCTACAACATTTCCGCCTCCATCGGAAATGCAGCCGCCGCAGCCGATAATCGAACCCGCGACCTGCGGGTCAGCAGCCGAGTACCTTAAACTCTTTAACATATGTCTGTGCGTGAAACATTTGTACATACATTTAGCGTTATTTTATGACGTGTCGCTCAATAAAAACGCTAACATGGTCACCTTCCCTCCGCATGCTTCGCATAACGTCAATTCCCAGGTACGTGGGATCTGCCGAACTTATGTTTTTTCCAACATGCCATGTAAAGCAAACCACCGCAAGAGTAGGAAGACCACGAAATGTAAATCATGACATTCATGACATGCATGTCATGATAGTTAAGCTCGTCATACGGTCACGTTGCCATATCAAATTTGGTATTGATACTGTAGTGGAGCATTCGCACTAACGCATATACGCCTTCCAAAGAGAACAAAAAAACCCGTGCTCTGATGTTATCTTTTACTTGGCGCACGTCGCTAAGCTATGGTTTACCAACCGTGAAACCGCCATCGCCATCTGGTCCACCTTTAAGACACTCGTGACCGAAGCGTACGGCCGACCAGAGGTCCGCAAGCTCCGCGCTGACCAGCGTCTGCGCCACCAAGCCCAGCAGCCTGGCGAGACGTTTACTAGTTATATTGAGGATGTGCTCGACCTCTGCAGGCGTGTTAACTCATCCATGCCTGAAGAAGAGAAAATTCGACATATTCTCAAGGGCATCGAGGATGGTGCATTCCAGATGTTGTTGGCGAAAAGCCCGACCACGGTGGCAGTCCTCGTAAGCCTGTGCCAGAGCTTCGATTAATTGTGTCGCCAGCGTTCCATCGCCCGACAAAGTGTCCCACAACCAGATTCGATGTCGGCCGTCGCACTCGCAAATGGCAACGTTCGCCAAGGAACTCTGTCGAACCAGATTAAAGACTTCATCAGGGAGGAAGTCGCCCGACAGCTCTCCCTGCTGCCGCATAGCAACGCGCCCACCACAAGCCTCCCTTCGTCACTGCAGGAGGCCATACACACTGAAATTTGTGATGCCCTCCTTACAGTTCCCGCCCCTTACCCATGCACTTCGGTGCCATCTGATCTCTCAACTGCCGGCTACGCACCACCTGCGCCACCTTCACCTCTCAGCTACGCAGCTGTGGTCGCGCGGCCCCCACCGCATCTAGTCGCCTTATCGGCTCCACCTCCTCCGGCCTCGCCTCCAGTTTACAGGCGCCCACCTCGCTTTTTCTGTCCATCTAATGAGTGGCGCACCCGAGACAATCGTCCTATCTGCTTCGCGTGTGGCATCGCTGGCCACATTGCACGCTTCTGCCGCCACCGTCCCACACCTGCGCACGCATGCTTCGGAACTCCTACCTACGCACCGCGGCAGACCACCACGTCTGCATATGAACAAAGGCAATCTGACTCGGATCGCCACCCGTCGATTGCTCGTTTCCTATCACCTCGTTGCCGATCGCCATAGCCTATGCGTCGTCGACCACCTCCTGAGGAGGGAAACTAATCAGTGCAGTTCCGGAGGCAAGAACTGCAACTTGTGCGCAATTCCCAAGGCCTCCGTTCTCGCCGCAAAATGTTGTTGATGTCGATGTTGAGGGAGTCACCACAATAGCGTTAATTGATACCGGGGCCACCGTTTCTGTGATGAACGCAAAATTTTGTAGAAAACTGAAGTGACCACATCTCTCTGTGGCACGGTGCTGTCCACGGCTAGCGCGCAACGCATTCATCCCTCGGCTGTGTGTACGGCGCGCGTCGTCATCCAAGACATTTTGTACGTCGTACAGTTTTTTGTTCTGCCATCTTGCTCTCATGACCTTATCCTCGGTTGGGATTTCTTATCACGTCATGAAGCTATCATCGATTGTTCCCGTGCCGAAGTGTCCCTTGTGCCAACATGTGAATTTCCACCACCCGACCGGTCTCCTCGGCTCTCCAAACTGATCGCTGACGACAACATCACCTTGCCTCCGGAAGCTCCGGTCCCTATTAGCCTTTCATGTGTGGCGCAACCTGATGCCACGGTGGTGTTTACGCCATCTTCGGTTTTTACTGAACGCAAGGGCATCGTCCTTTCATTTGCCGTTCTTACAATTGCGCCTGGTTTAACCGTAATGCTGGTTACCAACCACTGCAACTACCCCATTGGCTTACTTCGTGGTGAAACGTTAGGATATGTGCAACCTGTCGACCATATCGATGATGATATTCTTCCCGACGAAACGCCATGTAACATTGCTGCAATCACTCATGCGTCTGAGCCATCAAGTTCGTCAGCCTTCGACAATGCTATTGACGCAGGCCTTTCCCTCTCGCATCATCGCCAACTTGTTGCTCTCCTTAACAAGCTTTGTTCTTCTTTCGACTTTCAAGAACCTGTTTTGGGCCACACCACGACTGTCACTCATACTATTGACACCGTCTAACATTCGCCTCTGAGACAGTGTTCTTATCGCGTTTCCGCCGAAGAGCGCCGCGTCTTTACGGAGCAAGTAGATGACATGCTTAAACGTGGAGTCATACAGCCTTCTCAATTGGTCATCACCTGTGGTTTTGGTAAAGAAAAAAGATTCACCCGTAAGATTTTGCGTGGACTATCGCCGCTTAAACAAGATTACGAAGAAAGATGTCTACCAGCTACCACGAATAGACGATGCTCTTGACTGTTTACAAGACACCGAGTACTTTACATTCTTGGATCTTCGTTCTCAGTATTGGCAGGTGCCAATGGCTGAATGTGATCGCCCTAAAAAAGCCTTGGTAATGCCGGATGGCATTTATGAGTTCAAAGTCATGCCATTTGGGCTCTGCAACGCGCAGAGCCCAAATGCCACATTTGAACGCATGATCCTGCCACATTTGAGCGCATGATCGATACCATCTTGCGTGCCCACATATGGAAAACTTGCTTGTGTTACCTGGACGACATCGTAGTCTTTTCATCCGATTTCCCGACACATCTTGTTCGCCTCCACGATATTCTGACGTGTCTAACTTTTGCAGGCCTACAACTTAACTCCAAGAAGTGCCACTTCGCAGCACGAAAACTAACCATCTTGGGATATGTCATCACGAGAGACGGTGTTCTTCCGGATCCCGATAAGCTTCGAGCTGTCGCTGACTTCCCGTTGCCCACATCACTGAAAGCCCTAAGAAGTTTCGTCGGTCTCTGCTCCTACTTTCGTCCCTTCCTGCGCAACTTCGCGTCCATCATCGCACCTCTCACGAGTCTGCTTTCCAACAGCAAAGGTATATCTGCATGGTCACTTGCATGGGATGACGCATTCCGCCAGCTGCGCCGCCTGCTGGCCTCATCACCTATTCTTCGTCACTATGACCCCGCTGCTGCCACAGAAATTCACACCGATGGAAGTGGCATCGGTCTTGGTGCAGTTTTGGCACAACGGAAAGGCACCCAAGCCGAATACGTAGTCGCCTATGCAAGTCGTGCTCTCAAGAAGGCTGAATTGAATTGCTCCGTGAGAGAGGAGTGTTTGGCCATAATCTGGGCGTGGACGAAGTTTCGCCCGTACCTTTACGGCCGTCCATTCAACGTGGTCACAGACCACCATGCTCTATGTTGGCCGTCCACCTTTAAAGACCCGTCCGGACGCCTGGGTCGTTGGTCACTTCGATCGCAAGAATACGACATCCGTGTCGTATATCGTTCCAGTCGCAAGCATGCATATGCCGATGCACTTTCGCGATCGCCATTAACACAAGATGTGGCTTCTCTGTCACCCCTTTTTGCCACCTTGTCACCAATCGACACCACTGACATGCTTTCGGAGGAGCATAAAGACCCATACCTTGCATTTTTCTTTGACTACCTTACCGATCCATCTGCTGTTCCTTGTCCCTTCCACGAGAGCGCTACGCCGGCAAGCAGCCCACTTTTCCGTGCGAGACAACATTCTGTACCACCGCAACTACATGCCTGGTGGTCGGAAGTGGCTCCTTGCTGTCCCAACTCATATGCGCTCTGACATCTGCATGAATTTCCATGCAGATCCCCAAAGTGCTCACGCAGTTGTCCTGAAAACCTATTAAAGGCAGCGCCAACGACATTACTGGCGAGGAATGTATCGCTTTCTGCAGAAATACGTTCAGTCTTGCACCACTTGCCAACAGAACAGGACACCTCTGCGGCACCTTACTGGCATGTTACAGCCGCTCCCATGCCCGGCTCGCCCATTCGACCGCGTGGGTATCGAGCTCTATGGCCCCCTCCTATATAGTCGCTCTGGAACCGCTGGATTATTGTCGGCGTCGATCATCGGACACGCTACGCTGAGAGTGCAGCTCTACCGGCAGCGACCACCCACGAAGTTGCACTCTTCATTCTGCACAGCTTCATTCTTCGCCATGGGGCTCCAGGGGAATTACTCAGTGATAGGGGTCGAGTGTTCGTGTCGGAGGTCATACAAGCTATTCTCGCTCAATGCAACATCATCCACCGGAAATCTACCGCATACCATCCACAGACGAATGGTCTCACTGAACGGTTCAACCGCACACTTGGCGACATGCTGAGGTTGTACACCTCCTCCGACCACACTAACTGGGACGCTGTATTACCTTTTGTTACCTTCGCTCACAACACCGCGACGCAAGCGACTACCGATTTTTCCCCGTTCTTTCTGCTGTACGGCCGCGAACCATCCCACCCACTCGACACTATACTCCCGTACCGCCCTGATGCATCGGAGTGCTCCCCGTTTTCGGGAGTCGCCAGATGCGCAGAAGACTGCCGTCAGTTGGCTCAGTCTATGACAAGTGAGGCTCGAGGTCTACAAAAGACCCGACATGACGACGTTCATCACATAGCGCCTACGTTTTGTACTGGCTCTCTTGTGTGGCTTTGGGTGCCCCCGCACGTTCGTAGCCTTTCTTCTAAACGTCTGGCCCGGTACCATGGTCCATATCCTGTCATTGACGCCACCTCGCCGGTGAATTACATCATCGAGCCACTAACACAATCACCAGATTTGCGCCGTCGAGGACGTGAGACCATACACGTCGACCGTCTCAAGCCCTACTACGACCCCCTCATTGTTCCTATACTCCCTGAGTCGGCAGGATGGCTACAGAAAAATACTGAATATGTTATGAACAACGCTTCTTTTTATTACAGAAATACTCTGTGCAAGACCACCAAATGAAGGAACTGTTCAACAAATGAAGAAACTAGCTTCACATATACCAAACTTGGTAATATGTGACGTGAATGGGCAACGAACACAAATGCCCGGCGCAAACATGATATTTATGACGTGGAAGTCATGTATGACAATTTACACGCCACGCTTATGGTGGTCTTGCAACTGGTTCGTTAGCTTGACATACACCTTAGCAGGCGTCGAATGACGTACTGGGAACATGAATTACAGGTCCTAACATGCGAATCACGACATGCATGTCATGTAAGGCATAATTTACATGTCACCCTCATGGCGCACTTATGGCCGGTCCACTAGCTACATATACAACATTTCAGCCTACCACTGCTGGTGCTAGTATTGCAAACGTTAGTGGTGCCATCGTTACGCGACTATGAACTACATACTTGCATCTTGTCTAGAAACGTGAGTGCGCATAACATTTATACTTGTATTTATTGTGTACTACGTCAGTCCTCGTTACGTTGCGTTGATTTTAAAGTGACATAGCAACCTTTCTCACTCGTGCTTCGCAGCCATGATTTCCCAGATTTACCAAAATTTTAAAATGCGGAGAATTTCTCACTTGCACGGTGTCGCACTTCGGTGTCAGCGGTAGCGTCGTCCACATCCCCACTGCGCACGCTCGCGTCTCTTGCCCGTCTAGGAAGACACCCACGAAACTTCCGCTCACCTCGCGATCTCTCGCCTCGCAAGTATAGAGATACGAAGTGCATGAAAAAACGGGAAAATTCCGGGAAAAGCCTTTTTTTGTTTTGTCTACGCAGTTCTGGAAAAATTCCACCTCTGAGGCCATGGGTGGCGTCTACCATTTCGAAGAATGGTCACACTCGCTGTGGGGATGCGCCCATCTATAGGCAGTCTAGATCGGCTTAGGGTGCCTGGATGCGCTCGTTTGTCTCCGCTCAGCGTGGGGGAGAGGGGAAGAGTGGGTGCATAGAGGCACTCTAGATGGATGGATGGATGAATATGGCTGTACCCTTTAGATCGGGCGGCGGCTAGCGCCACCAAGCCGTAATACTTAATGAACCCAAAACTATATTTATTTTTTTTCCTTAAAAAGAGAGTTTGAGGATTCGTACTTTGCAGTGAAGAGTTTAATTTTCATTCGTGCCTTGACTTTAGCCACCAATCAGATAACCTCCTTCTAGTTAAGTCTACTTGCTTAAAGTCTATTTTGCCCTCCCGGTACCTAAACCCCAGTGCTTTGAAAAACTATGCGCCATCATCCTGAACTATAGGGTGAAGCCCTTTACAGAACATTATCAAGTGTTCGGCAGTTTCTTCTTCCTCTCCACACGCACTGCATACTGTGTCTACCCCTTCGTATTTGGCCCGATATGTCTTGGTTCACAGTACTCCCGTCCTTGCCTCAAATAGTAGAGAACTACCCCGAGTATTATCATAGATTGTTTTCTTGGCAATTTCCTGCTTAAAAGTTCGATAGATCTCTAGTGCGGACTTCTTAATCGTGCCCATTTTCCACATGTCAGTCTCCGTTTCCTTCACTTTCTTCTTAACCGATAGTTCTTTTTGGTTTGGCCACCTGCTGTTTTCTAAGTATTTACCGGTCAACTTCCTGGTTCGCTTCCTCCATTTTGTATCGACATTCTTCATGTACAAGTAGCTGAAAACCTTCCTAGCCCAATGCTCCTCCTTCATTTCTCTCAATCGCTTCTCAAATTTTATCTTGTTGCTAGCTTCCCTGCCCTCAAATGATGTCCATCCCATATCACCTTATACTCCCTGATTTGGTGTATTCCCATGAGCTCCTAAAGCAAGCCTACCTATTCCACGTTGCTTAATTTCTAATCTTGCTTGAACTTCTGATCTCATGCACAAGACCACATTGCCGAACGTCAGCCCAGGAACCATGACCCCTTTCCATATTCCTCTCACAACATCATACCTATTGTAATTACACAGTGCCCTATTTTTCATCACTGCTGCATTGCTGTTACCTTTATTCGTCACGTATATTTCGTGTTCCCTCAGGTACTCGGTCCCATTGTTTATCCATACGCCCAGATATTTGTATTTATCTGTTATCTCTAGCGTGACCTCCTGTATCCTAAGCTCACTACCTTCGTTGTCATTGAAAATCATGACTGCTGATTTTTCCTTACTGAATCTAAAATCTAACCTATCTCCCTCATTACCGCAGATGTTCATCAATGTCTGCTGATCTTCCTTGTTGTTGGCCATTAGCACTATATCATCTGCGTACATTAATGCTGGTAGTGCCTGATCAATAAGTTTTCCTTGTTTGACTGAAGAGAGGTTGAAGCCCAGCCCACTTCCCTCTAATTCTGCCTCTAATCCTTGTAGGTACATCATGAATAATAAGGGTGACAGGGGGCACCCCTCCCTAAGCCCCCGTTTTACGTCTGCAGGCTTGGATACCTGTTTTTCCCACTTTATAACCACCTTGTTACCTTTATAGATACCCTTTAAAAGATTAGTGACTACATGTTCCACGCCTAGTGTGTCCAGTATTCCCCACAATTTCTCTTGAACCACGCTATCGTACGCTCCCTTGATATCCAAGAATGCTAGCCACAGGGGCCTGTGTTCCTTTTCTGCTATTTCGATGCACTGTGTCAGTGAGAACAGATTGTCTTCCAACCTCCTGTGTTTCCGAAACCCATTCTGCAGTTCCCCCAGCACCCCCTCATCTTCTATCCATGCCTGCAGTCCTTCTTTTATAATCTGCATCGCCAGCCTGTAGACCACTGATGTCACTGTTATAGGACGGTAGTTGTTTATGCCAGCTTTGTCCCCCTTTCCTTTATAGATCACGCTCATCCTGCTAAGTTCCCATACATCGGGAACTTCACCATCGATTATTATTTTGCTCACTGCCTCTCTGAAAGCCTGCTTAGACTTCGGACCTAATGTCTTTATCAGCCTAATTGGAATGCCATCTGGGCCTGTTGATGTACAACTAGGAACCCTTTTCTCAGCCCTTTCCCACTCTCGTTGTGAAAATGGAGCCATTGCACCACTTGATTCGTCCTTGTCTACTGTGGTGCATAAAGTACTTCTTTGTTGAAATTTATCTGTCACCCTTGTTTTTATATATTCAATAGCTCCGTCCCCTTCTAGCCTGGCACCTTGGGCTGTAGTTATAAAACTCTGCTCTAGGCTCGTCTCATTTCTTAGGAAGTTTGGGTGGTTCCAAAATTTCGCAGCTGCCTTTCTATCTTGTTTATGTACTTCTGCCAGCCACTGAGCTCCCTTTCTTCTAATCTTTTCATTGATCAGAAGAGATGCAGCCCTTCTACAGCTTAGAAAGGTTTCCCATTTTCTTTCAACATCATCTGTCGGTTCACCCCGCTGCTTAGCATGTCTGTGTTCCCTAGAGGCTTCCTGACGTTTTGCTATGGCTCTCTTAACTTCCTCATCCCACCAACTTTTGGGTTTGTGTCTTCTTTTCCGGGGTGACTTGTTACGCGTCTTAGCAAGCTGTAGCTCAAAGAGTCTAATTAGATTCGTGTATGTCCACACTGTCTTATTATCCTCCGTGATTACTTTCTCAATTTGTTTAGTGGCTATTTCAATTCGCCTTTCTGAATAAAAATTTTCCTGTAGTTGCTCATCTTGTCTCCTTCCCACTTTCACTGCTCTTCCAAAACTTAGCTTGATACGTTTGTGATCACTACCCGGACTTCTGAAACCACCTTCATCTATGTTCATTCCCCTGAGCTTATCATACATCCTATGTGACATCAGTGCATAATCTATCGTCGACTGCAGCCTTCCTACCTCCCATGTTATTTGCCCTTCACACTTCTCGGTACTGTTGCAAATGATCAAATCAAGCCTTTCACACATATCCATGATCATTTTGCCTGTCGGGTTGGTATACCCATCTATATCTTCTATTTGTGCATTCATGTCTCCTAGTATAATTATCTCGCACTCTCTTCCTAACTCCTGAATGTCCTTTGATATACACTCTACCATTGCCTGGTTTTCCTCTCTGGCCTTTGCTCCCGTCCACAAGTACACGAAACCAAGGAGTGTAATTTGACCTTCCACTTTCCCTTTTAGCCATAAATGTTCCTTGCACTCCTGCTTGACCCTTTGCCAGTCTGTACTTTTATGAATGAATGCCCCAATACCACCCCCCTTTCTGCTGCCTTCTGTTCTATTACAATAATCCCACGCGTAGTCCGGATTGTTCGGAGATTGTTACATGTCCCTGAGATGTGTTTCTACAAAACCGTATACCATCGGCCTCTCTTCCCTTAGCTGTTCTTCTATCTCTTCGCACTTCAGCCTGTTCCTACCACCATGCATGTTAATATACCCTATGTCTGAATGGGCTCGGCAACATGACTACATGCCACACTCATGAGGTGCTCGCGGCCGTTTTGCTAGCTTTGCATATACCGAATTCGGTATTACGGGGGACGTGAGTGGATTACGAAGGTATGACTAGTACAAACAGGATAATCTTAAGATGCGTGTCATGTAACAACATGACTACCAGCCGTACTCATGATGCGCTCACGGCCTTTTTGCTAGTTTCCCATGAACCAAATTCGGTATTACGAGACGTGAATAGATGATGAAGGTATGTGACTGGTGCAAACATGATAATCATGAGATGAGTGTCATGTAAAAACATGACTATATGCTACGCTCATGATGCGCTTGTGGCTGTTTCGCTAGCTTCACATGTACCAAATTCGGTATCACGTGACGCAGAAGAATGACATATGTAAATGACACGTCTGAAGATGATAATCATGATATACGTGTCATGTAACAAAATGACTAGACACCAAAATCATGATGCGCTCGCTGCCGTTTCGCTAGCTTCACATATGCCAGATTTCGTATAACGTCCCGTGAACGGATGGCGAAGGTATGTGACTGGTGCAAACATGATAATCATGAGATGCGTGTCATGTAAAAACATGACGACGCGCCGCACACAAAGTGCGAAAACACTTCGACTTGACCCGGCGCACGTGCGCACCGGCGTTCTTTTTGTCGCGTCTCGCCGGTGATACCACGCCAGGCGCCGATGTGCCTGCGCACGTCGCACTGCGTTGTTTTGACGCATGCACGTTGGAGCGCGCCCTGCGTCGTTCGGTCACGAAGCTAAGCAGACGCGGTGTCTAGTGCCGCCAGTCTCGCCGACTGACGCTGGTACGCTGAGCGTAGTGTCACTGCGCCCAGCGTGCGCGCGCGTCATCGTTACGTGCGCTCGCTGCCATTTCGCTAGCTTCACATATACCAAGTTTGGTATTATGGGACGTGTATGAACGACAAATGTATTCGGCACGTCCGAACATGATAATCATAATATTCATGTCATGAAAAAACATGACTACATGCAACGCTTATAGCGTGCCCGTGGCCATTTCATTAGCGGCACATATACCAAATTAATAAAATAAAGGTAAATGACACGCCCAAACGTGATAATCATGACATGAAAGTCGTTTATGGCATAATTTATGTCCGCCTCGTGACGTTGTGCTGATTTTAAATTGGCATATCAACCTTCCTCATTCGTGCTTCGCGATTGCCAATTTTTTTTTCAAGACGTTGTTTTGGAAGATGGTTGAAGAACAGTCGATCCCTTGGTAAATTTGCACGCAACGAACTTCGAATGGCAAAATATTCCAGTGTCTATCCCTACAGCACAACACTAGAACATTAAGACATAAATAACTGTAAATTATCAAACTGGAACTAAGACAACAGAATGGGCGTATCATCTGCAAACAACTGAATCATACATCGAGACATTGACTTTTTTAGCACGGTTGTACGCTGAGAATATTCCACAAGAAGCAACACGGGGTGCTTACTCCGAAGCGTGCGCTAAAGAATTTTGTCTTCGGAGAAAATTATTTTAGCAAGACTGTGGAATCTGTTAAATTGTTCCTGGCCAATAATACGCGTATTTTGTGTTTGTTCAAAGATTATATATATATATATATATATATATATATATATATATATATATATATATATATATATATATATATATATATATATATATATATATATATATATATATATATATATATATATATATATTTATGTTTTCGGAACTGTACAATCGCCGATAGCTCAACTCGAATCTTCAAGCCAAATTCTTTGTATAGGCATACAATAATTAACAAACAAACTGGACACTCGCTACTAAAGTCGCGGTGCGTAGGCTTCACTGAGCCTAAAGTCACTACCACCCTCTATATTAACGAGGGAGGCTCGATGCAGATTTGCAGCTGCTGTGACAGCTGTCACGTGGTGGAGGTGAGCTTCGTGCTGGGCGGAGCATACGGTACGCAACATTGCTACCAGCACCTCAGTATGTCGAAGGCACCTGCCGCTGTTGCAAACGTGGAATAGGTCTGTAGTATGCTAAACTTACAGAGCAATCACACTCGCGCGCACGAGTATCCACGCGGTAGAGCGCGACAGCGTTTCGTCCCGTATGCTCAAGGACACGAACCGCGTGCATTGTGGTAACTTCTTTCCCTCGTGTCTACCCTCGCTGTGCAGCTTCTCGGCAATCAGCGTGTCGACAGCAGGGTGAACGATCTCGAAAGGACGCTGAAGTGCAAAACAATTTTTCTCGAATTAGTAAAGAACCCTTTCATGATACCTTGAAGACGCTTAGTAAGAAATAAAATGCACGAAATGTAGGTTGTGGCGCCACGTTAAAGTTTCCGCAACATTCCTCATGATGCCTCATATTTTGATGGCGCACTTTATGTTCTACGTAATTTCTAATCTGTGAAAATGAAGCACATGGTCCTCTGAGGGGGCAATAGTCTTCACTTGCCACGTTTGAGGAAATCATTGTTGAGTCTACCACGCCAAAATTCAAATACATTATGGAATGCGTGACGCCACGCGTGGAAATTTTGGCACACAATTTGATAAAAATTAAACTTGCAATTTGATTTTATCCTGTAATATTAAACTGATGATGATGAAAATAATGATACTATAGTTGTTATAATACAATTTGTCCATCTAGACTGATTGTTTTCTTTAGTGTATCTGTAAAATGCCTGACGAAGACCTCAAATTCCACTTTTTTTGGTAGATTTCAAAGATATTTGGGGCCATTGATTCATAGTGCAATAATTTTGAGACGAAAAACAGTGATTACTTGGTAAAGTATTTAATGACGTCTTCAACTCCGTGTTTGGTGCACATTGATAAGGACACCAGCATCTCGATACTTACTCCCCAAGTGAACAAAGAAACAAATTAGATAACTTGTTATTTCCTCAACGCTTACAATATATTCTGAAAAGCACAGATAAAAATGCAGTTGAATTTTACAATTCAGAAGATGAAAATATGAAGGTTGTGTCACTGTGAGCATTTTCTTCGAGTGGCTAGGCCGGTACGTTAGCAATGTAAGTGGTACGTGCTTCAACTTAATCCGCAAAACTTTATAAATGAGTCAATTCAATTCGACGTCATGTGCAGGTAACGTGCCTCATTTAGTAATTCGGTTGAGGAATACCAAAATGTTCGTGTTGTCCGTTTGCTTTCAATTACGCCAGCGCTTGTAAACGTTCTGGGAATAAAAATTAAAAAAATAATACTTGAAGGCTTCTAGCACTTCTCATCTGTATTTGCAAATTATGTCTATTTCACAGTGCACAATGGGTGACATGTTAGGCTTGAATTGATAAAAACAATGTTTATGCCAAAATAAACAAAAAAACTTCTACATGCCAAGGAAACTTAGCGCTGCCATTTTGCTCTAACGATCAATAAAAAGAAGCTCAAAAAATGGCCTCGTACCTGCACGTTACACTGCAAATGTCACCAAAAGACGATAGTCTTGCGCCTGGGGAGTGAACAAAACGTTTATTTGGTGTTCTGCTCAAGAAAATCGGTGAATGGTGTTTTGGAGGCACAGCGTTATACTCGAGCATGCAGCGGAGGCGAACGGGCGCATATATTCACGTCACACGCGAGACATGAGCGCTATCTGGCAGTTATCTGGGAAAACGAAGCGCGCGGCGTGCGCGCTTGTCTCGGAGGCGATAAGGTGCAGAACGCAAGGCAGCTAGGTGCCACCACCGTGTCGTCTTAGAAAAGCATTGGAAACACTTGCCCTTTTCAAGCGTTGCATCGTCAGCGTAGCGCTACGGTCCTTAGAATTACTTATGTATGCATTTTCTAGTAAGAAGACACACATACAGAATATTGACTTGTTTGTTTTGGTAACTCAGATATGTGCAATAACTGCTTTTTAATTGACAATCGCACAAGCATGAATGTTAAATCTTGAGCAATATTAGTGGGCGCTGCGGATGGGGTTGGCCGTTTGGAGCGCCGTTTGCCGCCATTTGAGGTATCAATAAAGTACGCCATAACATTTGAGGTATCGTTAAAGGCGGAAAAATAGACAAATGTACAGACAGACCAAAATTGTTGCGTCAAAGGTCCCCTAAAAAGACTATCGTCTTTAGAACAATTATTGGCCTTTGTGTCACTTTAACATAACTTCTAAACAATATCGCGTCTAAACCAAACTCGCTCCTTCATATCACTCTGTCAAGTTAATTCTAGCCATTGCTTTCAGCTGTGCCACCCAAGGTAGTGGCAGTCTACTGACCCACTCAAATAGCGAACAACCGAAGGCCTCCTTAATACCAACCTCCGGCTCATCAACTTTATCAACACTACCAAGCGCCCCCTTATTATCAACCGAGTGGATCCGTCTTACAGCTACCTCAGCCAGTTCATCAACTTGCCGCTCACACGTGCTATGTTCCAGGGACTTCGTCGCCTTACTAAAGGAACTAGCACATGGGTCCCACGTATCATTATCAGCGAGCCTATGATGGTTACCAGGGAACTCCTTATCAACGTCACCAACACTCATTTAATCCCGTCAATGTTTCTGCTCATCCGCAATATCAGCATACAGCCCACTATCTAGCAGACCCACCAGGTCATAGGCCACAGCAGCGTGTACTCCACGTTGAACAGCATCAAGTACCACAATATCCA
Source organism: Rhipicephalus microplus (assembly GCF_043290135.1). Classification (NCBI taxonomy): domain Eukaryota; kingdom Metazoa; phylum Arthropoda; class Arachnida; order Ixodida; family Ixodidae; genus Rhipicephalus; species Rhipicephalus microplus. The sequence continues at coordinate 113,539,908 of NC_134703.1, read as the reverse complement.
TGAAGACAGGTTCCAAACCCACCCTCCGAACACGCTCCTCCGCATGTGATGCAGCGCCATCATGCACAGATGTCAATTAGTCGACCGACAAATCCTGCTGTGGCGAACATTCCTTCCGTCGTCTTCACTTACCCAAACAAGGGACCGAATTCTGTACCTTTGAAGCATCCTCACCACGTGAAACAAGTGAAGGTGCTGAAGCCGAGACAAGAACATCCTGTCCTCAAACGAGCGGGAGACAAAACCGCAACTCCAGAAGATCATAGGGGCCACTTGAATGAGCAGGCTCACACTTCTCAGTTGCACTTGCCGCCAGTGATGGCTCACCCGCAGAATGCTGCGGGACCCAACCACGTTCTCCCACCGAAGAAACATACTGCGCAACAAGTGATGGTGGTAAAGCCGATACATGAACTTGCTGTCCACGAACGACCGGGGGACAAAACCGCAGCTCAAGGAGGCCACCAGCGCCACGTGTACGTGCAGGCTCACACTTCTCAGCTGCACTCCTCACCAGTGGTTGCTGACCTGCAGAATACTGCCGTACCCAGCCACGCTTCCGAACATCCTGCAGTCCATCATATACCACTCAGCTCTTTGCATAACCATCGAGTGCGCAAAGCAGGAGCCAATCTTATGTTCAAAGCCGGTTACGTGCCAAACGAGGTGATTCTCAATGGGCCAAGCTACGGGGAATTAAATATACCCGCTAGGTAACGCTGGTCTGCATTTTGAAAAAAAGTGCGACTGTCATGCAGTATACTGTAGTCTGTCTACTGACTGGTCACACAAGTTTGCAATATTTTGCAGTAGTCTACTGAAGATCGGCCACTGATGAAATGGATCCTGCAGCCAGTCGATACGGAAAAGAACTCTGAAAGTGTTTACTTTCAGAAGCACGCAGACAAACATGCACTCACTAATTAGACTACTCAAACTGCCTCGCCGTAAAAACAACTGGCATATATAGTAAAAACATTGAATAACGAAATCGGCGGGGAAGTGGTTTTCCTTTGTTTTCGATCGAGTTTCATTGCCGCGAAAATAGAATAATGACTTCACACCACTGACATCACATCACAAAATCGAAATTTATTTGGACAAGTCATTCATCATACTTTGCCTCACGTCGTTTTGAAGGAGCTTGATGGTTTGCGCCTCGCAGCACAGTAAGCTTTGCATAGCTTTGTTGTCCTCGTGAGCGCCGTGGCCGAGCAACACTGCACGTCACCAAAGCGCGGGATATCCGCGGCGAGGGACGTGCGGCAGCTAACAGTAAGGCAGTTTAGGGAATGTCTCACAGCATGACGTCACTTTCGTTGCTGTTGTCACTTGAAACGTCATACGCTGACGTTCACTTGAAACGTCATACGCTGAGCTGCCAACAGGTGCATTAACAAAACTGTTCTAAGTGAAAACGTGTTCTCGCTATCATCAGCATCATCCGTGTGAATGTGTAGATAATAATACTCACACCAATTGTTGTTGACGCAAAGAATCTGCTATAGTTGCTGAGTGAGTCGTGCTGCAAATTTTAAGCTTCCGGGTTTTGGACTAGATGATTGGAGAAAACATGTGGCAGAACACTAGCTGAAATTTTCGTTATTGCGAGAGTAAACTTCGAATGAGTATTGGTAAATGTCGGATGAGTCTTGGAGAAATGCTTGGTATTTTGTTACGCAGCATTTTCGTATAGCACAGAAACTGAAATAAAAAGACAATGAACAACGGTGAGATGAATGATGCAAGTACTTGTAATCAGCAAAAACACTAACTAAACCTTTCTTACTGACCGCGTAATTCAGTCTCAACTAAACGTTCAGTTTAATATTACTTTAGTCAAAACTTATCGCAACCGACCGTTTCGACAACTTTCTACAACATGACCTTGATCGTCTATGTAATATTTACATACATAAATGTAGTTATCAATGCTTATTCGAATACAGCATGCCAGCGTTAGTTCAAATAATGGTGCCAGTTACTATTCAAAGCTGTAGTTCACGTGTCTTCTTTATGGAAATGCACACTTATTTTCTTCTTCATTGACTTGTGAACTAACTGACATCAATGGTGGAGTTTAGTATGATGTCGTGTTGTTTTCCAGACGCCAAAAGGCTTCAGTATAAGGGAAAAAAATTTAGGGGCGAAGTTTTTTATAGCGGCCCCCGTTTGTCCCTCATAGTCGTAGTAGTCGTGTGTAACCAGTCTTACATTTTGACCTCCAAGGTGGTGCCGGTGGGAGATTTCTTCTGTGCGTTGTTGACCAATAAAAAATTCGCAACGCGCACGTTAGCTAAAAGCCTAATTCTCCTGTCTCCTATTCCCCACTAGTGCTCAATGTACATGCCATTGGCATGTACATTGACAAGAAAGGCTTGCTACGTTATACTCGCTGGGTGTAGTCTCCTTGGTTTTAGATAGGTTTAGCGAGCGTTCGGCCGCAGTGCCATGAATACAGTGAACTAGTATATGCCATGAACTCGGGGTGGTTAAAGGTGGGAAGTAGACACGAAGCGCAAGCCGTAAGAATGCGTGTGCCTCCTCTCGTTCAGTCCTTGGAATGTCCGCTGGATGGCGGTGCTTCCATATGAAAAATATATGATGAAAAGATGCGAGATGGTGGTACTTGGAGTGTTGAATAGGTGGACGAATGGACACACCGACAGATGCATGGAAGGACGCACGGATGGTTGCACGGACGGATGGACGCATGGACGGACGCAGGAGCGGATGCATGGACTAACGCAGGGACGGACGCACAGATGGACGTGCGGACGCACGAACAGACGCACGCACGGACGGGCGGATGGACGCACGGGCGGCCACACAGACGCACGCATGGACGGACGGAAGCAAGCTGATTGATTTGTGGGGTTTAACGTCCCAAAACCACCATATGATTATGAGAAACGCCTTAGTGGAGGGCTCCGGAAATTTTGACCACCTGGGGTTCTTACGGAAGCAAGAACGAATGGACGGACGGATGCTTCGCCTCATTCTCCACCATTCACTCTGTGGATATGATGCCATTTTTTTTTTTATGATTTGACACATGGGGCGTGTTTTCGCGCTTAACGCTGTACAGCACCGACAGCAACAGCCATTATATTAAGCACCTTGTTTTTCCCCCCATTTGTCTCTTTTTATCATCTTTTCTGCCGTAAGATCATCGCCATCTGAAGCTTTATTTTATTTATTTTATTTACAGAATACTGCGGTCGAAAGGCCAAGCAGGGGGGCATAATATAAAGTGATTCACAATGTAACTTAAGTAAAAGAAAGTTCAAGCAATAAAAACATGTTAAGGCAGTAGAACACAGGATAGCATTTGAACAAAGTTAAATGGCAGCAAGAAATTGCAAATTGCAACCGGAGAATGCAAATCAAATACAACGTGAGACAGTCCGAGGTCTTGAGTTGTATGGTTAAAAACGGGAAGATACAAAGTTATCGAAGTCAGGATTTTCATTATCACAGAATGCTTCAAAAGGTAACGCGTTCCAATCATTGATCGTCCGAGGAAAGAATGAGTTCATGAAAAGATTAGTACGTGCGAAGTAAGGTTCGAGAGTGTAGCTGTGTGTATGTCGAGTTTGTCTTGAGATTCAATTTCTTATATAAGTTTCTGGACAAATGTTAAATTTACGAAAATAAAGTGAGTGTAGAAATTTCAGCCGGGCAACAGCTCTTCGGTATTGTAAAGTGGGGATATCATTAATAGCCATGATCGTTGTTGGCGAGTCATTTCTGCGGTAGGCATTAAAGATAAAGCGAACCGCCTTTCGCTGCACCATCTCAAGCTTCTTAACATCTTTCTTTATATGTGGGTCCCAAACGACACTAGCATAATCTAACTTTGGTCTTATAAAAGCATTGTAGGCCAACATTTTGATTTCTGAGGGCGCTGTTTTTAATTTGTGTCTCAAAAAACCGAGCTTTCTAGAAGCAGATGAGCATGTTTTATTAATGTGGCTTGACCATGAAAGGTGGCTTGTAATTGTGACGCCCAAATATTTATATTCGTTAACCTCAGTCAATGGACAGTTGTTGAGAGAATAGGTATAATTAAAACGGTGTTTCTTATTTGTTATATGCATGACAACTGATTTATCGATATTTAATTTCATTGACCAATCTTCACACCACTTAGAAATGGCACAAAGGTTGGATTGCAGGCACTTCTGGTCATTCGGAGCAGTAATCGTTTTATAAAGTATGCAGTCATCTGCAAAAAGCTTTATGTGGACTTGTGATGTGTCTATTGATTCAACAATGTCATTTATATACACTAGAAAGAGAATAGGTCCCAAAACACTACATTGAGGAACTCCTGATGATACTGGTAGAATACCAGACATGCAGTCATTTACTTTAACATACTGCTTGCGATTGTGAAGGTAAGAACGGATCCAGTCAATGAGGTTAACAGGTAGACCTAGGACATATAATTTAGAAATGAGTTTGCTATGCGCGACAAGATCAAAAGCTTTACTAAAATCTAAAAAAATAGCATCAGTTTGATTCCCCGTATCCAGCGACGACGTAAACTCATGAATTGTTGTAACTAGCTGCGTTGTGGTCGATAATTTTTTTCTAAATCCGTGCTGTAATGGCGACAGCAGGCGGTTTTCTTCAAGAAATGTTGTGATGTAATGTGCGACTATGTGTTCTAATAGCTTACATGACGTACACGTTAAGGAAATAGGCCTGTACTTTGCAATGTTTAAACGATCCCCTTTCTTGAACACCAGTACTACACGTGCCATGCGCCAGTCATCAGGAATGAAAGAATTTTCGAAGGAGAGGCGAAAAACGCTTGTTAAAATGTGCGCAACGGGTTCGGCATATTTACGCAAGAATGTGTTTGGGATATTATCTGGACCAGCTGAAGATTTATTTTTCAGGTTAAGCAGCAAAGAAAATATGCCCTCATAAGTTATGAACTCGGAAGACATTACTGGAAAAAGATTGTCATGTGGTGATTCATGTTGGGGAGCAGAAAATACGGAGCAGAAGTATCTGTTAAACTGATCAGCGACAACCGACGCATCATTTACAATGGAACCATCAACAGTTATTTGACTGGGCGTAGCATCTGTTTGTTCTAAATATCGCCAGAATTTTTCTGGGCTTTTTGTCAAAAATTCAGGTAATGAATGAGTGAAATACATAGTTTTTGCGTCGGAGAGTTTGGAAGCGAGGCTGACTTTTAATTTAGATATCTCACTAACTGGTTTTTTATGTTTTTTGGCTCGTTTTAGCCTACGGTGTAAGTGAATGATTTCTCTTGTCATCCACGGGTTATTTTTGTTAGTGCGAACATATTTGGAGGGGACGAATTTTTCAATGCAATAATGAATAGCTTCTTTCAGAGCATGCCAGAGAGTTGTGACGCAGCCCGGCATGTTATCACAAAATTCCCACAAACAGTCAGGTATTGCATGGTCATCGGCTTTAGCGAAATCTTTTATTAACTTTTTTCCTTGTTTTTTGTGCAACTTTGCATCACCAAGTGAAAAGGAAAGGTACACCGCCTTGTGGTCCGACACACCATCAACCACATCCACAGAGTATGTAGAAATATCATTACTAATAAAAACTAAATCTATTACCGAACGGGCACTTCCAGCTTCTCTGGTGTACTCTGTAACAGTTTGTTTTAGATCACACATAATCATGATATCCACAAGAGGGTTTATGTCCACATCGAAAAAGGAAACGGGGTCGCGCCAATCAATGCACGGAATATTAAAATCACCGGCGAGTATCACCTTGTTGTTCGAAAACTGACCCATATGATCGCACAGTTCCGAAATGTATTCAGGGGAAGCCGATGGAGGCCTATACACAGCACACACGATAAAGACATGGCCCCAGCAGTTTACTCTGAGGAACAAACTTTCATGACCATCGATTTGGTTTATAACAACACCTGTCAATGGATGCCGTAAAACAATGGCTACGCCACCGCCCCTACTTGGCCGATCACAACGAAAAATGCTATAGTTTGGCGGTATTAAAACGGAATCACAAACGTTGTCATTTAACCAGGTTTCCATGATTACTGTTATGTGTGGATCATGTTCAAGAAGCAACAGTTCAAGTTCGCCAATTTTATTTGCAAGGCTCCAAGCATTAAAATTTAGTATCCTTAAATATTTTGCCTCTGCACGCGTTGTACGTCAACGAGTGGCGTCCCGCTGCTTTGGAAGTGCTACACGTTCATTTCTGGTATCGTCCCATAAAAAGATGGTGTCATCAATTTTCAACTTATCGTGCAAAAAAGATACGCGCTTCTTATTCACCCGGTCAACTTTGGCGCTATCCCGAAGAAGCTTGCGCACGCGTAGTGTTTCATGACTGTAGTCATTTTGAATGAAAATGTTTGTCCCTTTAAGTTTGTTTGTATTTTGAATGACAGCCTGCTTTTCATTAAAATCTTGAAAATAGGCTATTACTGGGCGTCGGCCGGCGCGGCGGCCAAGGCGGTGAATACGGGCTATGGACTCGCATTTAACACCAAGTTTTTTCTCAAAAATGTCTCCAACAACACTTTTTCTTAATGATGCCTCGTTTTCCCCGCTATTTTCCAAAATGCCATAAACGATTATGTTTGACCTTCGACTGCGATCTTCAAGGTCAACAAGTTTTCTGCTTTGCAAGGCCACTGAATTTTGAAGGGATAATGACGATGATTGAAGCGCTGTAATTTGCGGCAAGCTTTCCTTTGATTCTTTCATAAGTTGCTCTAGTGATTTTAAACGTGAGTCAAGATCACGAATGAGCTGTACACACTCGCTAAACCTATTTTTCATTTCAGTAACCTCGGCGTGAATATCGGCCTGTCCCTTCAGTACATTCTGTAAAATATCAGCTGTGGAGGGACCCGGGTTGCTTTCAACATCGCCACAAATCAAAATTCCAAGATCTACGTAACAGTCATAGGCAGTACTCAAACAAGCGCCTGGGCACGGCAAAACCAATAAAAACAACTCATCTCCACTCCTAATTGTAGAGAATGAACAACTAACCTGCACAGCGAGAACAAACTTCTTGGTTAGCATGGTCGCAGCCGTTTCGCCGTGCCCACTGGTGAAGTAGTTCTGTGGTAGTGCTTTTATACTGTCCATGGTGCATGACATCGCTGACATGCGCAGATCCTGAAGAGGGGTGTCCAACATGCCTGGCGCGAGTGTTGATCTTGTGGGAATTGAGGCTGGCCCGCTGCCTTTGCGCGGGCTTTCCCGCCTTTTCTGCCATTCTCATGTCCCGACATGTCTGCCCTCCTTTGCTGTCTGCCGCGCTGGGAAGGGCGGAGTGACGTTTAACTCCCTCACCCGGTAGCGGATGTTGACTGTGGCGCCGCGCGCGGGGACTCGCAAGAGGTTTTCGCGCGCTGCGTCGGGAGCGGTGAGTACTTTCCGGGACTTCAAACGTTGAGCCACGCATTATTTTCCGTCCGTCGAGTCCCGTCGCTCGGGGCTCGTCGGACTTCGCCGACGGCGCCTCGCGCCCGAAGCGAACGCTCACCTTTTGTTGCCCCGCTGCGTACTCACGGCCGAAGGGCAGTACGGTGTCCTAGTGCGTGGCCTAGCTACGCCGACCCGTCTCCCTCCGAAGCCAACGCGAGCGCCTTTGCCCTCGCTCGAGCAACCGGGCCCTTTGTCCCGGTGTCTCCGTGGATCACCTTTACCGCGGAGACGTGCTCGTGGCACCCTGTGTAGTACTTTGTGCCCGTGGCGTGGATAAGCCTACTTGCTTTCCCGCCGCGCCTTTTTGCAACGGGCTGTACTGCGTTTGGTGTTGCCACAATAAAGTGTTGCGACTTGAGCAGTATCGTGTTTCCCGCCACGGCGACGGTTAACGCGTGCCCTGCGGCTCGCTAAGACCGGACCCACGCTGGTGGCCGTACTCCTTCGGGATACGTGTACACCACACTGGCGCCCAACGTGGTATCAAAAGCTCTAGCTTTTGACTGCTCTTAGCGAGTCAGTTCGCCTGCGCGATTCGGGCTCGTCGCAACATGTCTGCTTCGTGGCATGCCGCGTTGCACCAAGAGGCCACCGCCTCTATCGACGGGCGCCCTTCGGCGCTCGCCTGTGTCGTCACCCCTTTTTGTGGTGAATACACTCCTACGTGGTAGCTGACGCGCTATCTCGTGCCCCCTGTTGTCTGCCGAGAACCTGGATTTCGGTGCGACGGCCGCTCGCGGTGCCTTAGCACATGCAAGCGTCGGGGGCGAAACAGCAGCTTCGCCGCCATTCGGCGAGAAGGGTGAGTCCCCATGCGGACAAACCTTGGCTGCTAACCAGGTAAGCGGCGCACCGCGAAGCGGCCGAGCGGGGGAGCTTTCCGAAGGCCACGAGGCCGAGAGCGAACCCGTAACGCCGACTCACGCGGCGGTTGCTGCGGCCCTGAGTGGGCGCGATACCAGACTCCCCCATTTGGGAGAATGGGAATTGCTTTCGGCAGCGAAGAGCTACTGAAGGCTCAGCAGAGTGATCCGTTTCGAGTCTCGGAGGGACGGAGCGCCGTATACGCTGCTTGCTTTGCGGTGGGCGCCGTTAAACCGTCTTGAGAGGCGCGCCGTTACGCTGCTTGTTCTGCGGCGGGCGCTATTAGGGGGCTGAAACAGCGTGTGTCGCTGAGTCCCCGGCGGATTCATTTTGCTGGACCATGACGGGCTCCTGCTGAACTATATAGCCACTGACGACGAGTCCAGCGACCCGTTTAAGGTGGTTATGCCCAAAAGTCTGAGAGCCGCACTGTTGCGATCCTCTCACGACGAATCCATGGCCGGTCACCTGAGTGGCTCGAAAGTTTTTGCAAACTGAGCAATGTTGTGACCTGGCCCGGCACGAAGCGTGGCTTTTATCGCTATTCCGTGCCTGCCACGTCTGACAAACGGTTGATCCAAGGGTTGGAAAGCCGCCCGGTCTTATAAACCGATTGTCAGTGAGCGTCCGTGGCGCGTACTAGCTGGAAGATCCCCTTTGGGAAAACTCAGCCGTGCCCACATCGCAGACCTGAAGCCCTTTGTCATGGTCTGACGAGCTTGCGCCAGTGCCCTGCGGCACTTCGCGCAAGCAACGGGCACACCCGGAGCGGCGGACCACATTCGGACCCCGCACCGGTATAATCTGAGAAAGTGGTCACCTTTGTGATTTCGCGCCGGACGGCGGACTTCTCCGCAACCGAAGGCCCTCAGTTTACTGTCTAGCCTCAGTATAGGTTAGCTTCTTTACGGCCTTTTCTCGTAAAGAAGTTGACCCCGCCCTGTCTGCTGCCAGTGTTTCTATTTTTTTTGAAGTGTTCATGTGTATTTTATGTTTCTTTTGTCCAATATTAAGTGTTATTTGTGTTTTATGTTTTTCGCCAGATGTTGAGTGTCGTTTTGCTCTGTTTTTACTTTTTTTTCCGTGTTCGTTTCGTCTACCGCGAAGGGAGCTGTGTGTGACCTTGTGTATCGGTGCTTGCCGGGAGAGAGAGAGACGAAGGACGCTTTGCGCCTACGCTCGCGCAGCCGTCGGCTCTGTGTGTGCGTGCGTGTGTAAGAGCGTGACGCTTCAGTGCGAGCCCGCGAAGAGTGCGTCATGGCTGCCCTCCATCGACGCGGACACTGGAGGTGCTGGGGGGTCATTGACCCACTGACGTCAGACCATCTGGCTGTGCTCTGCTCTTGGCCGTCGCCGAAGAAGCCACGCTGCCTTTCCCACCATGGCTCCTGCGCGAGGCCAGCTGAAAGCAGCTATATGCTGCCGGCCAACGCCAGGGCGCCTCGCAGCCAGTTGTGGTTCGGCCTCCCTGACCACTGGAGAGGCCCGGCTTCGCGCAACGTCCCAGCTCCATCATCGAGCCAGAAATGCGGGGCCTCCGAAGCACAGCCGACGCAGCGTTCGTCGGACTCGCTGCTTATCAAAACCCGCAACGAGCCATCAGTGAGCCCCTCCTGTACCTCTGACCTCGCACTCGGGTATCGCACCCAGCGGACACTGTCACGCCTTTCCGCCCCTCCGCGCAGTGGACGCTATCCCCCTTCAGCACCACGAACACTAGTGCCACGTTTCTGGGCTCCTTTCCGCAGTTATCTTTATAGTGTCGTGTCTTTATTTTGTTATTTATGTTTTTGTTTCTCCTTTGTAATCATATTTTTTTTTAAGCAGCAGTAGCACGGCTGGACTGAGGTTAGCTACCGCTCATAGCAGTGTCATTTTAACTGCATGGGTGACGTCCGGCTACCTTTTGCAGACCGGTAAAGGACAAGTTTAGGAGAGGGGGATGTGGGAATTGAGGCTGGCCCGCTGCCTTTGCGCGGGCTTTCCCGCCTTTTCTGCCATTCTCATGTCCCGACATGTCTGCCCTCCTTTGCTGTCTGCCGCGCTGGGAAGGGCGGAGTGACGTTTAACTCCCTCACCCGGTAGCGGATGTTGACTGTGGCGCCGCGCGCGGGGACTCGCAAGAGGTTTTCGCGCGCTGCGTCGGGAGCGGTGAGTACTTTCCGGGACTTCAAATGGTGAGCCACGCATTATTTTCCGTCCGTCGAGTCCCGTCGCTCGGGGCTCGTCGGACTTCGCCGACGGCGCCTCGCGCCCGAAGCGAACGCTCACCTTTTGTTGCCCCGCTGCGTACTCACGGCCGAAGGGCAGTACGGTGTCCTAGTGCGTGGCCTAGCTACGCCGACCCGTCTCCCTCCGAAGCCAACGCGAGCGCCTTTGCCCTCGCTTGAGCAACCGGGCCCTTTGTCCCGGTGTCTCCGTGGATCACCTTTACCGCGGAGACGTGCTCGTGGCACCCTGTGTAGTACTTTGTGCCCGTGGCGTGGATAAGCCTACTTGCTTTCCCGCCGCGCCTTTTTGCAACGGGCTGTACTGCGTTTGGTGTTGCCACAATAAAGTGTTGCGACTTGAGCAGTATCGTGTTTCCCGCCACGGCGACGGTTAACGCGTGCCCTGCGGCTCGCTAAGACCGGACCCACGCTGGTGGCCGTACTCTTTCGGGATACGTGTACACCACAATCTTGATTGATGCCGTGTGTCTGAGCTTGCGTTCGTCGCACTGGGTCCAAGGCACACGTTGCACGAAGTTGGTACGCCGGCGATCGCTAACAGGAAAACCTGCACAGCGAGAACAAACTTCTTTGTTAGTGGCATGGTCGCAGCCGTTTCGCCGTGCCCACTCATTTACATGGGCACGATTTGAATAACTTTTTTGTTTTTGAATAGCGCGTTCTGACCTTTGTCTTACATTTTCGTCCCAGACGTCTCCGAAGGCGGCTTGTTGAGATTGGCGCAACACCTTCTCATGGGGTCTCGGACATCGCAATAGCGACTCCAACGATGACGAATTTTTCTCTGTCTATTGAGGGTCTCAACATCCACCGCATGCTTGTAACACCTATGTAATGAAGTGACAGTATTTAAACCACCTTATGGCACATTCTTTTTTCAGAAGCCTAGAATGGGAACAGATAGGGATAAGAGTTAAGGGAGAGTACCTTAGTAACCTGCGCTTCGCCGATGACATTGCATTGCTGAGTAACTCAGAGGACGAATTGCAACTCGCAATTACGGATTTAGACAAGGGCAGCAGAAAAGTAGGTTTTAAAATTATACTGCACAAAACTAAAGTAATGTACAACAACCTCGGAAGAGAACAGCACTTCGAGATAGGTAATAGTGCACTTGAAGTTGTAAAATACTATGTCTACTTAGGACAGATAATAACCGCGGAGCCGAACCATGAGACTGAAGTAACTAGAAGAATAAGAATAGGGTGGAGCACATTTGGCAAGCACTCTCGAATTATGACAGGTAGATTGCCACTCTCCCTCAAGAGGAAGGTATATAACAGCTGTATCCTGCCGGTACTTAGCTACGGAGCGGTAACATGGAGACTTACAAAGAGGGTTCAGCTTAAATTGAGGACGACGCAGCGAGCAATAGAAAGAAAAATGGTCGGTGTAACTTTAAGAGACAAGAATAGAGCAGAGTGGATTAGGGAACAAACGGGGGTTAAGAATATCACAGTTGAAATCAAGAGAAAATGGACATGGGCCGGGCATGTAGCGCGTAGACAGGATAACCGCTGGTCATTAAGGGTAACTAGTTGGATTCCCAGAGAAGGCAAGTGAGTTAGGGGGAGACAGAAGGTTAGGTGGCCAGATGAGATTAAGAAGTCTGCGGGTATAAATTGGCAGCAGCAAGCACAGGACCCGGTTAACTGGCGGAACATGGGAGAGGCCTTTGTCCTGCAGCGGACGTAGTCAGGCTGATGATGATGATGATGATGACACATTTAGTTTGCCAGTTCATAGGTCAGACCGGTTGTCATAAGATAATGAACAGTGGCTCACGGCGATGATGTTAACACCAGACGCTGTCATTTGCCCGTCGTCTCTGATGCCACCTGGTCGTACCCATATAACCATGTAAAATAGGGGCCAGTTTACGCAGATGTCTTGCTTCTTTGTATCGAATACTCCAGGAGCCTTGCATGTCTTGCTTCGTCGTAAGGAATACTCCAAAAGCCTTGCATGTCTTGATTCTTTGTATCGAACACTCCAGGAGCCTTGCAACTATGGTCATGCTACCAAAGAAACCTAGCAGTGAGCGACTGCCCCCTCAAAGACCCAGTTACGCATACGACCTCTGTCAGTGAATGATGTGGAGTCCTTTGATATAACGTCCTTTTACAGGCCTTCAAGAGGTACCTGAAACATTCGGTGTCTCTGTTGGTTTTCCAGTGTAACCCTTGACGTTCGCTTACAATTTCATAAATGCAAAATGTTACGAGAAGCAAACCCACTTGGTGCTTAATACGGTGGCCGCAGCGTGAGATGCCCCGACCCCAATAATTTTAGCAGCATTGTTATTTTTTAGGGTTTGTTGTAGTAAAAACGTATATTTGTAATCAAGTAATCGTGATTCGTGGCACCGCATTCACAGACAATTTGTACATTTCTTTGTAATAAATGCTTGTTTTACATTAAGGCCACACAAAAGTCAAGTTTGTGTTTGACGCATGAAAAGTTTGAGTTGCATGTGGATCCAAATTACAAAAGATTAAACAGTTCTTGTTATAATTTGGAAAATCTTTTAATAATCACAACAAGCGACTTACCGGTGATATTATTTTCTGTAGAATTTTATCAATTACACGCATATCAAAATATTAATAATTGTGGAGGTGTTATGTTCTAAAACCACGATATGGTTCTGTAGTGTAGGGCTGTCGAACTTTCGACTACCTGGTGCTAGTTAACGTGCACCTAAATCTAAGCTGCATCTAAGCTATAGAACAACTGCATGTTACCAGTACTGACCTAGGGAGCAGAAACCTGGAGGTTTAGAAAGAGGGTTCAACCTAAATTGAGGACATGCCAACGATAGAAAGGAATCTGATAGGTGTAACCTCAAGGAAAATAAAGGAGCAAAGTGGGTCAGGGAACAAACGGGAGTTAAGGTTAGCATAGTTGAAATCATGAAGAAATAACGGACATGGGCCGGGCTCGTAGCGCGAAGGCAGATTAACCGCTCGTCGAAACGGGTAACCAACTGGATTCGAAGAGAAAGCAATCACTTAAAAGGGAAAACGAAAATTGGGTGGACAGATGAAATCAATAAGTTTGCTGGTAGAACGTGGCAGCACAAAGCAAATGACCAGGCTGATTGGCCCAACATGAGAGAGTCCTTGCCTTACAGTGTTCTTAGTCAGGTTGATGATGATGATGAAATATAAGCACATGAGCTTCTAGCATCAAAATGTGGCTGGGATTCCACGCCGTGACCTCGAACCCACGATCAAACGAAGAAAATATTAGCCAAGTAAGACTGAGATGAGTGTTTTAATCTTGGCCAAAATGCATAAGAATGCCTGATCAATAATGTAGATCCTTGGCATGCAGCCATTGGATCCAAATATAAATTATGAACATAGAATAAAACATTGTCATCCTGAGATGGTGGCAGCAATTTATTTGTCTAATTAACTTGTAAGAAAAAAAAAAACGCCAGGGCTGCGTGAAACACGCAGCACAGTCACAGCGAAAGCTAGAAGAGTGGCCTTTCAGAGGCTTTTATAAACATTCTTTTGAAAACCGCTACAAGGACACTTGCTGGTTACCGATTACGCCATAAATATTCATAATTTTTTTAGCGGGAGAATGCAGCAGCATTCCGGTATATAACATGCGATATATGCAGACGATATTACGGTATGGACAACCACAGGCAGACTAGTAGAGAAAGAAGATAGGTTACAACAGGCAGCTAGCACCATAGAAGAGTACGCAAGGATACGTGGTCTTTAGTGCTCAGCCGAAAAGTCAGAGCTTATTCGCTTCACGAAGAGAAAAAGCACGGAGGATCAACCCGAATCTAAAGATAGAAGTCAAGCTCGACGGAAATGTCATTCCAGAGAAAGATACCGTACGCATACTAGAAATGTGGCTTCAAGCTAATCAGAGATGTTTGCACACACTAAATCAACTCAAAACATTAGTACAGCAGATCTCACACATGATCTCGCGAATAACAAACAATAATAAAGGCATGAGAGAACAAGATACCCTAAAATTGGTCAGAAGCCTCGTCATCAGTCGCATTACATACTCGCTTTCGTATCAAATTATGAACAGGGAAGAGAAGGAAAAAAGCAAACCAAATAATTAGAAAGGCCCACAAGACAGCCCTGAGATTACCACGGAATACTTCAAACGACAAGCTACTGGTGCTTGGTCTTCATAACAGAAATGTAGGCCCGTGTGCTCAGATTTGGGTGCACGTTAAAGAACCCCAGGTGGTCTAAATTTCCGGAGCCCTCCCCTACGGCGTCTCTCATAATCATATAGTGGTTTTGGGACGTTAAACCCCACATATCAATCAATAAATAACAGAAATGAAGAATTATCCGAGGCCCTGTTACTAGCGCAAGAAAATCGTCTTCTCCAGACCCCAACGGGCAGAGCAGTCCTAACAAAACTAGGGCGCGATACTTTATTATAAACACACCAAGAAACTAAAGTTGTACCAAGCGAGTTTAGAGAATGGTACACCGTGTTGCCAATACCAAGCAACATGGATCCTACTCTGCATGCTGGAAGAAAAAAGGCAAGGGCTGACAACATTGACAAAATTACAAGATTTTTGAACACGGCCAGATTCACTGACGCTGCGCCTTATCAGGCCAATGCAAAGAGATATGTGTGTGTAGTCACCGACCATAGAGGAAAAATTACAGCCTGCGCTTCAATAGATCAGGCGTCGACAACACAACCAGAAGAGGTTGCCATAGCACTCGCCATAAAGGAGGGATGGACGCGAAACGCTCCATTAACCATCATTACAGATTCGCAAAAAGGTTGCAGAAACTATCTAAAGGGCGAAATCGGAGCACAGGCACTCCGTATACTGGTTGGGACAGGATGGGACCCCACAGTAAAATACGTACAGGCTGTGATTTGGGCACCGGGGCACAGGGGCGTGACAGGGAACCTGCGCGCGGACGAGGCGGCTCGAGGCTTCACAAATCACAAAGCCACTCAAGACAACGCAAGTGATGACCCTACACCCCTGGACCCTTGTTTCGCAACGATATTAAAGTAAGGCAGAGAAAATAGGCAGCTGTATCCACGTCCTGATAGCAAGCTCAGCGCTGCGGAGGAAACAGCGCTAAGAAGAATACAGACTAACACTTACATAAACCTGCACACTCTTCACCTGATCTACCCCACGGCGTACAGAGATATATGCCCGTGGTGTGGAGCCACCCCAACACTCTTTCACATCACGTGGGAGTGTGCAAAGCGCGACGAAGAACACGACACCACTGGCACGTGGGAGGAATGGGAGGCGCTGCTGTCTAGCCCAGCCCTAGCGGATCAGCTGCGACTGATCCACAGAGATGAACGGATGGCCGCGCCAGTGGGGCCCTAGAATAGGGGCACCACCCTGCCAGATAGACTTCGCTCTCCACCCCGTATATTCCTCGGGGCACTAGAGTTCAAGCCTGTCTACATTATGTATATAATAAAGTTTTCTACTACTACTATGCTTGCGCAATTATAACGCGGGATTTTTTGTCCTCCTTCGAAGGCGCATACATGTTGGTGCATCAGTTCCACTGCAGTATCTGCATCTTACACCATGGCCTCCTCTCAGCGTTTCTTAGCGTTCACTGTTGTCAGTTGTCTGCAACAGTACAATATAAGTGTAGTAGAGTTCCAAGGCATTTACTACGAACACTTAAATGAGTGTTTGGCGCACGCAAAATGGTGATTTATGTGGTATAGTAGAATGTCCGGATTACATGTCCCGGACAGACGTTTTATTTCGTCATCACGAAAAATATTTCAATGCAACCAATATAGAAAGTCTTTCCCATTTATTTTTATTTTGTGCCGCCAGTAGAATGCAGTCATATAAATTAAACCCATTCACCTTGTGTAAGTGTTATTGTTCAGCGCAGGGGAAGACACATGGCGTCAGAACGTGGGGCCTCGAAGGTTTGAAACCCAGCGCAACTAAGACAACTTATTTGTTTTATACCAGCGTTTCTTTTACGGCACTTCGTAATACTACTTGGAAAAATGAGGACACATACTATTCCCGTTCAGTCGGCGTAGAAATGCTTACACAGTTGGTTCTCACACTTCATGCTGTCAGCAGCCGAGTCATGAGCGCACCTTTTGCTTGTACAGCCAGATCTGCTGCGTAGAAAGGTCGTGTCAAGAGCTGACACACAGAACTAGTACGGAAACCTGTGGCGTCGGTAGCGTCCCCTGTGAGCTGCACGTGTACTGTTTGCGCGCATGCTTGTAAATTGTTGTAGTAGATGTCGTAGTGTTACGGCACACGTGATTGCATGGTAGCCAATCACGTGGGCACGCGTGTTCGTTGTGTGTAATGTGAATAAACGGCCGCTGGTCAGTCGAGTGATTGTATGAACTTCGCAGAATACGGGACTCACTGCTTCATGTCGCGGGCTGCGCTGGCGCTCGTCGCACCTCACTCCAGTGTCTATTCACGGGTCGTTGGCTGCCACGCACCGACCATAGAAATGACGACAAAGATGGAATGGTTTTATGCAGCGGTTCCAGCCTCCTCAAGGAAAGCGCGTGAGATCCTGTGAACACCGCCTCTTTCTCTCGTCACTGACGCGTCTGGCGTCGCGAGGCCTAGTGCCCTTTCTGTGCGGACTCTTTCCAGATTCCACCTAGACCACGGAGAAAGAATAGGCAGGAGGAGAAACCCGACGTGGCTCTCTTCGAGCCTCTTTAGACCTTTCTGGAGCCACGGCCGGACTCGACTCCTTCTCCGGCGCGAGCGTGCGGAAGGAGCGTCAAGTCCGGCCGTGCTGGAGCAAAATGTTTTAGGCCCACCTCAACGCAGCCGACGGCAGTGACTGGAAAGACGCGTGACCGTCTGCACTAGTCGGCATGCTGGATGGGAAGAACAACGCAAGACGTCACAGCTACAGAACTAAAGGAAGCCCAACACAATTTAAGCAAAGTGGCATCTGCGCCGGCGTCTGCAACTTATTCATCGACTTTGGCCGTTGAACAGGGCGGCGTCGTGATGCAGCGAGATATCCGCCGCAGACGAGGACGCCATGGCATTACTTTGCGCTTGCAGGAACAGCAGGGTGGCAACTTACAGCCGTAAACGTCATAGGGGGCCTTGATACCGTTCAGAACATGGTTTCGGGGTGACTTCCTGGCTCAAACGTGTGACCGATTCGGAAGCAGATGGCATCATGCACTCTAACGGCGAAATTGTCCAGCCCAGTGTTAGCGTTGCAACGCATAACGCTTGGGAATATTTCGGAACGGTGTGCCACTAGACCGCCCCTGTCTGGCGTGTGTCCTCGAAGGGAGTCGTCGATCTCGTCCAGGACATCAGGCCTCTGCACAAGTGGAATTCAAGCTCATTAGAGTTACCTTGCGATCATTCTGCGGCTAATTATGCATGATGTCTTGTTGTGCGAGTACCGCTTATGGGATGCCCGAACTTGCTGTCATCGAAGAAGAACGACTATTTGGGCTAGTTGGTTTGAATTATTGTTGTCCTCTTTGCTTTCCTTGTCTCGCCTTTCGTTTCACTTTTCTTCTAGCACCTTCGTGCTCGCGCTGCAGCCCTTATTATCATGAATTGCCGTCATCGCCAATGCTCATGCTCTTCCTAGTTTCATCGATCGGGGCAGCGGGGGGGGGGGGGGTCATGATGTGTGCCAATGGCGTCACATGTCGCGGCGTAACGGCACACGTGATTGAATTGTAGCAAACCACGCGTGGGCGCATTTTCGTTGTATGTAACATGAATAAATGGCCGCTGGTCGGTCCAGTCGTTCCTTTGACTTCGGCAAGTACGGGACTCACTGCTTCATGTCGCGTCTCGCTCCAATGTTGAGGCACGGGCCGTCGGCTGCCGCCCGCCGACGCTGCAGAACCCAAGTCAGCATTAACTTTTAGAAGTTGCAAGAAGTTAGGGTTCACCCATTTCTCTGGAAACTTTAAATGTGAGAAAGCTTGGAACATTTATAGCAAGTAAAACTAACAAATTGTTGCAGGCAACGTTAACACTTTATTGAGTAGCCTCTGCGGGTGGATCCAATGTTTTGGTGATTGCTATGAGCATGTACTTCTTGCTTGGAGTGACAAGGATCTCACGGTCTCCACTCTTCATCTTGAAGAACGAGGGCCTCGGTCCCGTGCCACTGTCGTTGGCTTCCCGGCAGATGCCCGCCGCCATCTGCGCGTACCGTGTGGTCTCCTCGGCATCCTCGAGTGTCGACTTGATGACCGCCCCGTCGGCCGTGGTGGCTATCACTCCCAAAACTCTGTCTTGGCCATGTAGAGACGCGAAGATGTCCTCAACTTTGTCGCCCGGGTCGCCCCTGTCCTTGCCCTTTGTATTGGTGGTGGCGCGGCGGCGTGACGTCATGACTGTTGACGTTGTCTTGCAGGCACAAATAGTAGTGAAGCACACCACCGGTTACGCGCGCAGGCCCTCGCTGAATCGTTGCAGTACTCCTTGATAGATCCGCAGCTCTCAGAGACGTGGCCGCTTTGTGACGCTGTCCTTGCTCACGATTGCGATGATGCTTGCCGAAACGAAGCTCGCGATCACGATGGTGATGTCGATGTGCAGCGTGGCGGCAGGTAGAAAAAGTACCAATGTAAAAGGGAAGCGCCGCAACGTGATACGGGTATTTCATGTCCCTCTCAAGTTTTATTTTCGATAGGCGAAATACAGACAAAACATAGGCATGTATTTCGTTGAGTATTGCTCACACTTAATACGACTGACAATTGTAGATGAAGAAGCCTAATATGTGGAGCAAGCAAGAAAAACCGTGAAATAAGTCTAAAGTAAATTAATCTGACACGGTATTTCAAGACTATCTATTGCTAAACATTTTGACATCATGGACACGTTGTTTTATACAGCATGCAAGGCACCACTCGTTTCATGGCCGATGTGCTATTATGGTTTGCACCGAGTTAGAAGAGTCACTCAATCAATCCACCAATGAATATGCTAAAAATCATATAATTGATTCTTGACCAAAACCTTTCAGTGCATATGAGCCACGGTAGAGGCATCATCATCACCATCATCATCAACGCATTTGTGAGCGCTTACGGTTTCGTTTTGTAAACAAACTTTATTAATTTAGTAGATATCGCCGACATTGCAATCAAGCAAAGTCTGGAAGGGTGGGCCCGTTCAGAAACACTCCTGGAATTCAACTTTCTTTTTGACTTGCCACCACCTTCAATGCAGCATAAACGTGTTTCAAACGCGTTGCTTTAGGTGGTTCCAAAACAGCACAAATGCGTTACAAAGGTGCCGTATTGAAGGTGGTTGCAAGTGAAGTTCAAGTCAATGGGCGTTTTTGAATACGGGGTTTCCTTCGTACTCAGAAACACTTTTTGACTTGAACTTCACTTGCCCCCGCCTTCAATGCAGTACAAAAATATTTCGAAGGCGCGGTCTTTGTACGGTGCCAAGTATTCGCAACTTCGAGGTAATGTGGCGCCGCTGAGCGATGGCGGCCAGTAGCTCTCTTGAGATGATTAAAGTTTTGAACTTGCTTTTAACAGCAGACGCTGCTGCTTGTTTTCACGCGTTTGCGGGCGTTTTTTAACGTTGCGAACAGTCTGGATATTGCCGTAACCCTTTGAGTTTCTCAAGTTAAACGGAAAGTAGAAAGAAAAAGAAAAGGTGAACTGATTTTACAGCGAGCCTCGATGATCCGGGCTTGTGTGCGTTTCACCACGTCTGTAGTAGACAGTTTTAGTTGAGCGGCCACTACAGGTATGGCCTGCAGGGTGCGTGCGCACAGCTGCTGTGGATGGCCAACTAGAACATGCAATTATTATAGAGAACATGCATGCTATTCGCTTCGACTAGCGTTAAGAGCACCTACATGGGAGGACACAGGCGAGGTGATTTTTACTACAGCTCCTTGGGGAAATATGCAAAAGTGCGCGAGTTAGCAAACCGGAGCGCCTTTTTAACTACACAGGGTCACGGAGACGGACACTACTGAATTAATTTCCGTTGATGCGCACTTTCGCCGATTTCGGGTGAGGACGTATGTCTGCGGCGGCGTGTCTATGACATCTGCAGAGAGATAACATTTCTATTATGTACTTAGAGTTCAGTATAATGACATCTGTTACGGCATGACTGCCGTATTTTAAAACGAAGGTGAGACACCGAGTGAGACACGGAGGTGAGACGCCGCTCAGCAGCCTTGTACATTCTCCGTCGTCGAGCCTGTGAATGCACGCGCGCGCCAGAACGGCACACTTACTGTACTATAGAGTGCCCTCTGGCGCACGGCGCCGCCGAAGAACACGCAATCGTAGTCTCTCCTTTCGTACGTGTGTCGTAAATTCTTTTTAAGGCCGATAGTCCTTCTTGGGGACCTTCGACGCAAAAATTTTGTGTCTGTCTGTCTGTCTGCCTGTCTGTCTGTCTGTCTGTCTGTCTGTCTGTCTGTCTGTCTGTCTGTCTGTCTGTCTGTCTGTCTGTCTGTCTGTCTGTCTGTCTGTCTGTCTGTCCACTCTTAACGGCAACGAATACTTGAAACGGCCGACCCCATCCGCAGCGCCAACCAATGTTGCTCAAGATTCAGCGTTTATACTTGTGCGATTGTCAAATAAAAAGCAATTATCGCGCATATCTGAGGCACCATAACAACACGTATATATTGTGTATGTTCGACTTTTACTAGAAAAGGCATACATAAGTTATTCTAAGGACCGTAGCGTTTATCACGTGGCGCTGATCATGTAACGCTCGCACGAAAAGGGAAGTGTTTCCAACGCTTTGCTAAGTCGAGATGGTGGTGGCACCTACCCGTCGCCTTGCGTTCTACACCTTATCACCTCTTGAAGGGGCGCGCACACTCGTCTCAGAGCCACGCACTTTGTTTTCCAAGAAAACTGTCAGATGGTGCTCACGTCTCACGTGTGACGTGAGACGTGACGTCCGCCTCCGCTTCACACTCGAGGCACTCTAACGCAGTGCCTCCAGAATTCCATTCACCGATTTTCTTGCGCAGAACTTCAAATAAATGTTTTGTTCACGCTCTCCACAAGCAAGACTAACGTATTTCGACGAAATTTGTAGATTAACATGCAAATACGGGACCTAACTTTTTTTGTACAAGTTACGCCCTCTAGTGTCGTACCGTTTGTATTTCTAGCGTATAATACAAGTACCGCCCTCTGTGACTGGTTCAAGTATTAACGAGGGGTGGTTACCCACAATGGGAACGCACAAGCCATGCCATAAGGAGTTTCGCCCCCCAAAAGAACTGAAGGGCTAGGGAAAGGTGCAGCCGTGATCCTTGTGGAGAGGAAAGTTGAGTTGAACGAACTTTATTTGTTCAACGATTGTTGCTGTGTTCGGAGCTAGGCTTCCAGGGACACATCGTGCGAAGAACATCTTCCAAGGTCCTCGGCAACGGCCCTGGCCCGCTGGAACCTCAGTCACTGCGTTTCAAAGCTCCTCTATTCGCACCACTATCATGTTGGTTCTAGTTCACTTTAGTGCTAAGGCAGCACAAACGCGTTTCACACGCACCACCTTCAGGTGGTGGTAAGTTTCTGGTTCAAGTTAAGGAGCATTTTTGAAAACGTCGTTAACTGCAACACTTCATGAAGTGCTGCTTAGTAAGGTACCTCACTCATAGCGAAAAAATTGCCCGAAAATTTTGTGCAGAAACGAGCGATTCGATTCGGCCGTGATGAGCAGTGTTCTCATAGCATTCGAAAACGACCCACCTAAATAGCGTAGTTGGCGTCACCCCCAGCACGCATGGTAACACTTGCTGCGCAAAAAGAAGAGGCTTCTCACAACGCTGGCATGTCGAGCACCACGTGCGTTAGAGTGGACCAGAACGGTACATGTACACTGGACCCGCGTCCTCGCAGGCGTCCCACCTCGATGGTGTGTGGGATAAGACAGACAGAAAAACTGCGTTCATCAGATATTTAAATAGCGTTAGCTTCACAAGAAAAAGCTCACACACGCTATACTTCCTTTCACCACTATGGTACAGTGGTAAAGTGTAACTGTAATTTGGCGCTACCAAGGCTATGGGTGTAACAAAGCCATACGCTTTCGCCGCAAAACATAGTCCCTGATATAAAAGTGCCTTAAAGGGGTTGTGAAACGGTCGCTTTACAACGACAATGCGGCACCACCGGCAGCCACATGCGCTAACTGTATCATCAGCGCGAGTGGATCTGCATAGAAGCTTTGCCTATGGAGGAACGCGGAACTCTATGGGATATGAAGCACGCGCAAGAGGTGCTCATCGGCGTCTGCCATCCGCGTCCCACAAGGACGCTGCTTGATATGACGTCAGAGCTCAAGTTAGCGCTGATTGCGTATGACAAAGACGCTGACGCGTGTCCCAGTTGCACGCACGCAAGTACCAGAAAGCCCCGCGTTGATTGATATGTGGGGTTTAACGTCCCAAAACCACTATATGATTATGAGAGACGCCGTAGTGGAGGGCTCCGGAAATTTAGACCACCTGGGGTTCTTTAACGTGCACCCAAATCTGAGCACACGGGCCTACAACATTTCCGCCTCCATCGGAAATGCAGCCGCAAGCCCCGCGTTCCTCGATAGGTGAAGAATTACTTATGATGACGTCACCTAGCTAGTGCGCGTAGACGCCGGTGGCTCCGCATTGTCGCTTTATAGCGAGCGTTTCACGACCCCTTTAAAGTTGGCGGGGTTGGCGAAAATTGTCGTTTTATTGGTGTGTGTTACGTCACATCAATACGAAATATATTTATTCTTCTTCGCGGTTATTTCGTACGCATTTAACTATTTGTGTCGGTAACTGCCGGTGGCTGGGCTTACAAATCAACAAGGCAGCACCCCTGCAGATGTGATCGCCCACTTAAATACAAATTTGATCTTGCTACAAGCCCATTGCACCGACAGCAATAAATAAACGGTGAAATCAGCTATCGATTTGTTTAATTTTACTCTGATGATGAAACATCAGGTACGTTTTCTAGTTATTAGCGAGATATGCTGCTTGCTTAGTCTTACCTGCTAAGCCTGTAACGCACCGAGGCAGGGTTCGGGCTGCGATGCCAGACCAAGAACGCTGCATCTCCAAATACCGGATGTGCAGCCTCGTATGTCGTTCCGCGCGCGTCGGATCATCCTTCGATGGAGACGAGAAGGCGAGCGTTGCCGCGGGAAACGCGAAGGAACGCGTCGACGGTGAAGCTGACATACGAGAGCCACAGATCTACAGCGTCGGTGAGAAACAGCGACCATCCGTGTTCTCCGTGTAATGAGTTGAGCGTTTCGACTCAAGCACGGTTTTTTTTTTATGCGAAGCATTTCTCAGCAAACTTCGGTGACTTTGAGCGTATCTATATATCTATCTGGTATATGTGAAACTTGCGAAACAGCCACGAGCGCATTATGAACGTAGCATGTAGTCATGTTCTTACATGACACGCATGTCATGATTATCATGTCTGCACCAGTCATATACCTTCGTCGTCCGTTCGCATCATTTAATACGAAATTTGGTATATGTGAAGCTAGCAAAACGGCCGATAGCGCATCAGAAGCGTGGCATGTAATCATGTTCTTACATGACATGCATGTCGTGATTTCCCCGTTAGGGTTCTTCATTTGTGTTTGCTGAGCAGTCATGTCACCCCATACCAGTTTTGCAGTATGTCATGAGAACTAAATCACCGCAAGAGCAGCAAGTCCATGAATTGTAAAAATTCATGACATACATATCATGATTTTCATGTTATGACTAGTCAGTTCTGCTCGTCATACAGTCATGTTGCCATACCAATTTTGATATTGATGCAAATATCGAAGCGGTGAGGAGAGCTAAAAGTCGTAGATAGATAGATAGATAGATAGATAGATAGATAGATAGATAGATAGATAGATAGATAGATAGATAGATAGATAGATAGATAGATAGATAGATAGATAGATAGATAGATAGATAGATAGATAGATAGATAGATAGAAAGATTTGAATTCGTCGAAGTTCGCGAAGAAATGCTTCGCGAAAAAAAAAAGAAGGAAAGAAAGATGGTGTCACGTTATGCACATTGTAAAGAGCCAAGAGATAGGCTATAAGGTGTGCGCTCCTTTTTTAGACAGAATTTAATGAATCCACCATAAATTCAAGTCAATAGGTGGATAAGGGACATTATTCCTACAGTTTTATTGTGCTATTGTAGTTATAACGTAAGTGGAAATGGATTAGAGTGTTCGAAAAAAAAAAAAAAACACAACTTTCGCACGCCGGTGGAAACGAGACCCACGACCTTCGAATTACGTGTACGATGCTCAACTGTTTCAGTAGCGGGGCCAGCCATTCTATCGTAAATTTAATCGGGCGTTTCTCTACGTGCGAACCAGTGGGTGTTCGATGGCGCGTAATGCAGAAAGTGTTGAACTCGCTGTACATGCTCGCAGTCGGTCGCAGTAGCAGTATGCACAGCATAGATGTCGCACACACTCCGATTCAACCGGCGGCCACGTTCGCGTCACAGCACGTCTCTTGCACGAGAAACGGCAGTAAAAATGCGAGCTTCCACCACCGGTGCCCTCTTGCACGGCCGACGTCCAGGCTACGTGAGAGGCCGAGCTGCGTTTCTACACACCTGCGCTGCTTCGCTAGCACTTTCTCGTGCACGAACCTCCTCCTGTGCGGCGCCATCCGGCCGCCCAGACTCTCCCGCCAGTATCGTGTTACCGAACCCCATCGGCACATAAGGCCGGCAGCTTGGACGACGAAGAAGCTCTCGCCACTGCTTATCGACGCCGGTGCAAGCCGATTTACTCGTCAAAATAGAACCACGAGGTCGCAGGGCTCTCGGTGCATCTGAGTGGGACGACTAGAACGCCACCTTTTGGTCTCCCGGTCCCAACGCTGCCGTTCACGTGCGTCAACGCTGAAGAGAGCAGACAGGAGAGAGAGAGAGAGAGAGCTTATCTAGGCTATCGTCACGGCAACGGCTTCACCTTGTACAGAGCAGCCGGTATCTACGTAGAGAGCAAAGATCACAAGCCGTTATCGCGAGCTGTGGAGCCAACGCCTTCTGGCCAGTCTCGGCTAGTCTTAGCAGTTGCGACCGGTTCTGCTTCAGGTAAGAGTGCACGTCGTTTTTCGCTCATCTTTAAAGAATACTACCACGTAAATATGGTTAGGTTTTAAAGCGCTCTCAGCGCCACGATGCGTGAATGACATTCGCGGCAAAATTTTGCGACACAACTCCCACGTTAATTAAAATAAGGTACAACCGGATAGCGAAGACTATGACAACTACCCATTTATGCGTGTCATATGTTGTGTAAATTAAAATTAGAGATGACAGTATCAAATTTTGTTGTAACGTGTTTATCGGACATTTATTCGATTTTGTTTTGATAGATGTGGCGTTATCTCGGCAGCGACATTATGGTCTCACCAACCCAAGAGTCAAACGGTCCCGCCAACTCAACGGTCATAACTTTGCGTTTCACTAAGCTACAAATAAAAAAAATGTATATAGAAACCAAAATATCATAATCAGCCGCACTACTACCGGAGGTACCCGACGGTTACGTCATCCTATTAAGTCTGAATATCTTAGGAAATAAGGGTGGTTTTAGGTTTCAGAGATCACAGGGCTCTGTTTGATTTGTTGATGTACACGTAACTTTATTAACAAGAACTTTCTGCTTATTAGTGCTCGTTAACCACTTTTTCTAAACATATTAGTGCTGGTGAACTTCTCGAGAAAATGAATTTCATTTGAGTGCAAGCGGATTATTAAAGGTATAGAAAAGAACTTGGGCGTTTTTCTTACTATACACAGAAAAGACGTGTTGTCATTCGCAAATATACTTATTACCGTTGTGTTATATTTGATGTATTAACCGCTAGCTTGTACGTGTTTGTCTGGCATAGATGCTAAGAATACAGTGTTGATAAGGCGCTCAGTGAGTCACCCCATGTTTGCGCGAACAGATGCATTAGTTACGGGGGTGGGAGGTGCACAATAGACACTGTCTGTTGGTCCACATGACCACGATGATAATGCTCTTCTAGAGTGAGTGCTACTAATGTTACGTAGACTAGAAAGTAATGATTTGGTGGCCTTAGGGAAACAGCTGAATCTTTTTCAAATGATGATTTGAGAAGACAGTGCGATTGCTGTCATAGCTTTATTTACTCAGATGGCATACTGGTTTTTTTTAGTCTGAATAGGTTACGAAAACGACTGTTTCTAAACAAAACTTGACACAGATACTCGGTTTATTTGTGGGGATTAAGGCATGACACCGACATTGCAAAAAAACCTTCAATGCTTGTAATATGGGCAAATGAAGATTTTTTGCTTGGTGTCCTTAGAGTGATGTTGCAGTTCCCGACTAAGGCCAGTGTTCACTCAATATGTTCGAAAAGCATGGTAGATTATCAAGTAGACTAGATGTAACAGATGAATAGCTATTCATATCGAAACAATTTTAACGTACACGAGAATGTTTCATTCATGTAGCAGCTGCAACGCATTATTTTTTTAAAAAGTACAGCTCAACCAACTAAACTGCCGGTAATAATAAAAGCTTATTTTTCCTCCTCATCCACTAACCTTAATTATAGAGGCATTCCAAGACAACTTTTTATCACTGTCACTAAATATAATTAACTGAATACGTTGATGCCCGATGTAGAGAAAGTGGTTGCTCTATTACCGGGAAGAAAAGTAATGTTATATGACATCAGTATTGTAAATTTCATTTCGGCAACTGGAACGAGTAGGCCAAATCAAAATTAAGTTTGCAGCTTCTGAATATCTCTATGTACAGGTTATGCATCGATATTTAAAATATTTCGTAAGTAGGATCACCTTGAGGAAAGGACGGTTTTCGTTATGCAGTTATACATCTTAGCAACCACTGAAATTCCAGCTGTTACCACAGCTACAGAAAGAGACCTGCCTTTATTTGCGTTATATGCTTTTTTCATGGTCTTATTATTTCAAAGTAGGTACCAGTTGTTCAAATCTAGGAACAATGAGATACCATCGGCAGTTTTATCAATCAAGTAATATGGAGTGTTAACGGTACCAGCTTCTCTAACTCCTGGGTTCGGATGGCACGCTGGCTTACGAACTGACCGATTCATACATTTTGCCCTAGTTTGGTGCTTCTATGCGAATGTAACTAAAGCACCACTTCTATAACCAGATTTTAGAGGACAGCGACCAAGAGCAGTGTGGTAACATATATCTGGTTTTTCTGCAGATACTGTCACGTGTACTTTTAAATCAAACGTAGCTTAGGCGGCGAAAGAAGTTCGATCAAATCAGTTTTCCAATTTCACTCATTCGTCGGCTGACAGGCCATCTTGCCTAGTCTAAGTATCGCAATATAATAAACGTAGCCGGAAGTCCAGCCTTTGACCTCATGCAGCAGTATATTTAATTGTAAAACCATATCCGGTGAAGGCATTCTAGCGCTTCCGCTGTTTGTTCGAAGTGGTTGTCGGTGTGGAACTCCTTATCGCCTTTTCTTTTATGCCGGTGCATTTGCATCAGCGCCCAGCTTGTTCAAATTCTATGTTAAGCTACTTCAGCCCAGCTACTAGGTCTGGCAGTAGGTAGAACGTGCAGGTGACGTTTTTACTGCCTAGGTTATCTTGAGGCCTTTCGCCTGTACGTGGCAAGTATCACTTGCCGCCTCGTACTCTTTATGATAAGGCTCAACCAACGCATCGTTAAAGTGTGACTCAAGAAATTCTGTCATTCAGACCTTACCTTCGTTTTCGCTTATCGCTGCAGAGATTCCCGGAGTCCCACCTGTAACGGTCAAAAGAGGCGTGTGAGAAACGCTGCTTTCATTTACCATTACGTGCGCCATGGCAAAAATGGAACTTCAGTTGCAATTTCTTAACTGTTGAACACTTTGCCAAGATTACGGGGTAGGAATCATTTTTCGAGAGATCTTCGTGGTTTGGCTTAGATCCAGGGTGTAGCTACCATACTGAAGGGTCTATCCAATGCGGTAATGTGTCAAGCATTTGTTGGTAGCTTTTCACTAAGCAACCGAAATCTGTATCAGTGTAAACTCTTGGAGAGACGGAGGTGCCTTGCTTTACTGCATCTTACTCTAATGCGTAGTCATGTTTTGTTTAGGTATCTATAGAAAAGTGTGCATCTGTACATGCGTTACAGAGTGAAAGAGTTACCAGAAGCAGTCGTCGCACAAAGTACGCCACTGTAATTGCCGCAAAAAAAGTAACTATGAACTAGGGCTACAAAAGAAGACAGTACAATTGCCCCAACAAATATTCATAACATTGAGGCTAAACAATTGCCTTTGTCGCCTGCTGTTGGCTAAATGATACACGATGTTAGTGGGTGTTGCCAATAAGTTATATAAATGACCCAATCAAAAATATAGACTAAGCGATAATTGACAATTATCCAGTAGAAAGCTGTGCGGCGACATTTTAAAATGCAAACATAGTTTGTTATTTTGGTGTATACAGCAATACATACACACATATAGAAACTTCATCAGAACGCCAGTCCATGGACATAAGAAGAAAGTCCACCTTCCTCGTCACCCTTAGCCGTTCTCTAGAATCCATTGAGACGCGGCACCTGCAAGGGCTTGACGGATGAAGTCCTGCTAGAAGTTTGACTCTGCACTGGGGAGGAGAGCCTCCCAGGATTATAGAGTGTGGGAGTTATAGTTCTGTGTTAGACGTGTTCATATGATAAGAGCCAAATTTATTGCCTCCTTACAAAATTTGCGCCGTGAATTTAATACTTCTGGATTCCATCTTCTGTAGAGTAGAAGGTTGACAGCCTTATAAAAATATCAGGCGCAGTTGTGCCCCATCATGTTGGCTGCTTAAAACAATCTCCACAAGAAATTCTGAAAGTGAATAATAAATAAATAAATAAATAAATAAATAAATAAATAAATAAATAAATGTTCTCGTTACCGGACATCCGACATACTGTAGCCAGCGGCACAGTCTTATATTTTCGTAATGTCAAAGGTGAAGCATCGTGACAGTTTAGGGATCATTTTTATCAAATAGCTGACACATAAAAACTGCATACATTTTTAACTTTTGTCTTTTTTTTTCTGCATGAAGGCTGAGCTTCAGTGGCTGCATTGTAGCGATTAATACTGAAAATAAGGTCGTGGGTTAGATTCCTCTCACGATGACCCAATGCTATGGCTGCAGAAGGCAAACGCACTTAGGATTCGCACGTTATAAGTCTATTAAAAATATAGGTGTGTCGAAATTCACTTGCAAACATCACTAAAGAGGCCTTCAAAGCCATTTTTTGTAATTGTTATGGAGTCTTAAACCTAAAAACATTATGTGCAATATTCTTCTGTGCAGGCTTCTTCATTATGGTCCCCAAAAGAACATATACAGCGTTGCTTCTAGTACTGTTTGCCAACAGTGTACGGTGCAACTTACTCGGTGGTTTCTTCTCTGGTAACGGCAGCCAAGTCCACGCTGAAGTTCACGGAACGAATGACACCATTCAGGCTAATCTTCCAATAACCACCCCGACACATCTATGTCGGCTTCACAGTTGCGGCTGCTACTCTGACGCCGTCCCGAAAACAATCGACTGTTCCTACAAACACATCCCTTCACTGAACCGGCTAGCCTTACCCAACCACGTCCTCGAAATCAATTTGGCGGGAAACGACCTGAAGAGCGTGTTGGACACTTATTTCTACACGGCACCCGGCGTTCACGTGCTCGACTTGTCCCACAACCACATACAGTTCATCGCATTCACGGCCTTGCAGATGTTTGGAGAACTGAACTGGCTCACGCTGTCTCACAATCGTCTCGCGTCTCTCGAGGAAGAGGTCTTCTCTCATCTCGGTAAGCTCCAGTCCCTCGACCTCAGCCACAATAGGCTGACTACGTTGTATCCCCGGATCTTCGACCACCTCGGTAACCTCACCGAATTGAACCTGGCCTACAACAGCCTCGTAGAATTCAACGGCAACGCGCTCGCACCGCTCACCTCACTGAACAAGCTGATCCTTCAGAGCACCGCTCTCAAGGAGCTCAGGCAGACGGACTTTGACGGCCTGACCAACCTCAAGTGGCTCGACCTCAGCGGAAACGGGTTTGAAGAGGTTCCGTTTAATGGCCTCCACCGGCTGAGCCTGCTGCGTCACCTGGATCTGAGCAGGAATCCCATCACGACCATCAAACCTTACAGCTTTTACAACCTAACCTCTCTCAGGAGCCTCTTCCTGAAATACATGGTGGATCTGACGACCATTGAGGCCCACGCATTCAGCGACGTCACGAGTCTCAAGAGCATAGATCTCAGCTTCTGTAAGAGGCTGTCAAGCATCGACAGGAGGGCGTTCACCTACAACGGCTCTGACGCTAGAATTGACCTGGACGAATTTTACGCTCGCCAGACGGGGCTGAAGACCCTGCCCGCGAACCTTCTACGCTGGGAGTATGTCACCAAGGTGGACTTTGCTGAAAATGATTGGAAGTGTGACTGCAAGCTCGAGTGGATGCCGCATGTCGTGAAAAGAGACGTCATCGACGCCAAGCTGAGGTGAGATATCCGTCCTTTTCCCTCTCCACTCTCGCTCAGAACCGTACGCCTCGTTCCTTTTGACAGCGTACGGAATACGTATCGCTAGCCTTCATTATGCATATGGTGTGCGAATTTCAGATGAGCCTTCCCTTCCCCCGAACCCTTCTCCTACTACAGTGGCATGGGAAGCAGTCCTACTCCATTGCTCAGGGCGGGAGGCTCAAAGAGAGCTCTAGTCTGACGGGCGCGGGTAGCAGCCTTGCCCAGTGGGGTCCCAGAATAAGATCCCTTTCTGTGTAAAGGGCCCTTAGGGGCCTCCAGACACTCCAAGGATAACAGTTCTTGTCACACACACATGACGCCGCGTGAGCTCTCATCCACCGAATGCGTCATTCACCGCCATTCGCAACCCAAGCTGGATGAGCGAGAGAATACGGTCTCCCCTTTTCCTGACTATGCAATAGACAGAATGGTTACCTTCAAAGAGAGAGAAAAAAAAAGAGAAAAAAGGAAGGCAGGGAGGTTAACCAGATGCTAGGATGCCTTCAGAGAAAGCCTAATGTACTACTACTAGTGCCAGGCCCGACTTAAATACTCACCACCGCAGAAACGAGGTCGGTCAAGCATTGTTCACTTATAAAAACATGGGAAAAGATTCCGACCTCTATCAAGCATTTCGTGGAAGCTTAACATTGCACACCATGCGCAGTTGAGCCCTCCCTCACCGCCAAGTTTCACCAATAAATTTTCTGCTCGTGAATAATTTATAGTATAATATTCGTGTAGAGGGTTTAGAACACATGAGAGCAACTGGGCATAATTTAATCCAGGATAACTGGGCACAGACCCAGTTATCCTGAATAAGCACCAAAATATATATGCATACTTTAGTTTAGCACGTTGTCGGTGTGGTTAGGCGAAGTGTATCTCAGCGGAGTAGCGCTCAATCTGGTAAAATTGGTTCTTAATGCACCTCCTTCACCATCAATTACTTTTCATTACCCCGACAGTATATCTGCAATACGCATACAATGACGCTCACAGTATAACGCGATTTGAAGGTTATTTCCAGTGCGAGCTTCAATCATGAATGCATGGTTCTTGAAGGAAAATAATAAGGAGATCATTTCTGCCTGCCTAATCTGGCGACACGGCTAAGCTCTTTGTAGAATTATGGGAGAAGGGGATAAAACGAATAACATAAAGCCGCACAGCAGTGATAGTAAGGAGAGAAAGGAAAGATGGGTTGAAGTCCGAGCATAGGGTTAACTAAATATACACTAGAGGGAACTGTGGTGCTAGTGTCTATGAGAGCTGCAACGCATGGTGCTTCAGCGAGCATTTGAATTATAGGCAACTACATGGATTTGCCAAGTCTTCGTACTTTTTAAAATTCTTCGCATGGCTTGAAGCTGCTTCGTCACGAAACAACAATTAGCAAATGTTCAGAAGTTGCGGCTTAGCCACCTTAATCTTTTAGGCTTACCATTTCAAATCTGGTTGTGAAGTTCAAAAGTGTCTGTTCTTTATTTCGAACAAGGCCAAAACCAGCAATCAACTAAACCACAAGTGTGATTCGCCACCCGCAGTTTCGAAGACTTGGCAAATCTGTGTACTATACATGTTTCCATCTTCATACCATCATTCCCATGGTCACTGAACGATTGCAGCGCCAGAGTCCCCTCTGCTTAATTTTAGCAAACTCTATGACGGACGCTACGCACGCAGCTCGTCGTCTTTAGTACATGACCTGGGCGCGGTCTTGTGGGGGCGCTGCAACATGGAGGCCAAGGGGAGGAAAGAGGCGAACATTATCTGGACGCGCTGTCGGGATAAGTGCCTACACCTGGTCAGCACACATCAACAGTATATATGCTATGAGGGGAGTTTTCACCTAGTAAAAACAAGAAGGTGATGAACACGCCCCTTTCTCATGTGTTACTTCGGGCGACACCCCTCCCTCCCCCTCCCCCTAAAATTAGTGGCTGGACCCGCCCCTGCCTGGAACAACAACATCCTAGCACTCTACAGAGTTTTGTTGTTGTTGTTGTTGTTGTTGTTTCCCTGTGCAAATGGCTCGTACCCAAACAAGGGGATTGGCCGATTATAAGGTGAATTTGCCCTAAACTTTCAGCATTGCGTCATTCCTACATTTTTTTTGTAACTTAATTTTGATTCGAAATACCGATATCAAGTTTGCAAAAAAAAAGAAGAATAATAGTGAGACAGCAATTTAGCAAGAAAATCGTTTAGTCGCAGTGATGTATTCTTGAACGGCGAATAAAACATCCCTGTGGCTGAAACCCAGTGTAGAGGCTCCAAATGAAAGAAGATCAGGTTGTGATAGTTGCAAGCCCAGTCTTTGAAGAGGTGGTGCTAGTATGCTTTGCCTGAATAAATCGAAACGGCGACAATGTAATCAAAAATGACTGATCGTTTCCTCTTGATTACAGTAAATGCACATAGGGGAATTCAATATGCCTGATCTATGCAAGTAAAAATTGAGGGAGGTAACGCGGCAACGAAATTTTGTGATGACAACAGAGTTTTTCGGCGTGGTTCTTCCACCTCCTTCGTAAGATGGCGCCATCTCACGCCAGCGTGTGGTGGCCTGAGTATGCTCACCCTGCGTGGCGTGGTGGCATAATACACGGGGAAAAGCGCCCCGGAATCAGACCACATACTGACAGGAAGCAATGGCGTGTATGCGTACCAGTGAATGGTATGATGTGGTGTTGTAGGGTGAGCCCTTGTGAACATGGACTGTGCGTATTTCAAGATTGTAGCTAATATCAACTCCAACCATTCGATGGGCTTTTGCGAGAATCGATCTCATGCTTACATCTACTCTCCATTATGGCAGAGCACGTCATCTATTTACAGGTTATTTTCCGCAGCGCAAAAAAAAAGAATAGCATACTATGCGTAGAGGTCCCATAAAAAAGGGACTTGGACTTGACGAAACGTTTGCAGCCCCTGTGTTCGTGTATAGGGCACTTATTCGGTATTCTCTCGTTTTTTTTCTTTGTTCTTAGTTTGTACCCCAAACTTACCATTAAGCTACATACCAGCTCGCCGAACATTACACTTTCCTAAAAAAGTAAGTATGCCGTATCTTTCTTCGGCAGGTGTGGCAGCCCTAAGGAACTGGAGGGCCGTCTCGTCGCCAAGCTGAGCAGCGCCGACATGCCGTGTGCCGAGAGCGTCGCCGTGGAGCATCCTGGCTGGCAGGAGATCAACATCGCCATGCGCGTCGCTCTCGGCCTCCTCATCACCGTCACCGTCGTGCTGGCCATCATCATCGCCACGCTCCTTTACTACAAGATACGCGCCAAGCCGCACGTCTACCTCAGCCTGAAGCAGAGGCTCGGGTACAGCACCGAGGAGTAGCCTCTCGCCTGCCAGAGGACTACACTAGTGAGAACTCGTGTCTGAACAGTCGAGGCGGGATCGAGCTTGCAGCTCCACTTCACTATGGACTTCTGAGAAACGATGAATCTAACTGTGTTTCTGGGTCTCCTCAACATTCAGAGATGTCTTACTTTTGGCGCAGAATCTATGATTTCCTGCCACGCTAGAGATACGAAAAGCGCATGTTTTGTAGTCGGTTACAGCATAAGAAAAAAAAAAAACATGCTAGCTCCAACCACAGTCACCGCTGTCTCTCTTACAAAGAATATGCGTGAGTGCTCCATCCAATAGCGTGTACTGTTTATTGTGACGTCAAGCACATCAAGAGTGTTTCAGATAGCTGATTCTACCAGACAGACACAACTTCCTGTCGCTATTTTGAGGTCGGAAACTTCAACGTCCTCGTAAACTTCACCAGAGATAGAGATGGCTGCTCAACAAAGCGCAATGTGAGGTACTAACGATGAATCGTTCTGTGTCAATATGCGAAGTATTTACATCAGCCGAAAAATAGCACTTGAGGTTGGAGTGAAACCCAGTGAACATGACTGTGTTTCACAGGTGAATGATTTGTGAGCTGTAGTTCTGCGGGCGGAGCGAACATTGTCTTTCACGTTGTAACCGAGCATAAGAACGAAGTGCTTGCACCTTTCATATCTCTATGTGTCTTTGTCATCATAGATTCGGCGCTTAAAACCAAGAGAAGATTGCTAGACAGCCCAAACCAACACATCGATCAGCTGACTGTTCCAAGGGCCACGTGATAAAATGTGAAATTAAAAAAATGACTACCACGGCCAGGTAGTGCATTGCCGTGAGATGAATAACGCGTGAAACGGCAGTGTCACGGAACGCGAATGTACAGTAGAATAGTTTTGTATGATTTTGCCTCATTTGCGTACGATTGTGAAACGACTATTTCAAATCTGAAACCCAATGCTGATTTTTGTTCCGATAAGGTTTTCACTACGTCTCATGTTCATCATAAATCATAATTGTTGATCATAAATGAACGGTTAAAACCGTAGACGTAGCAGTTCGCCGGACTTGTGTTGTCCACGTAAGTGTAACAACATTCTAATATTGTTAGAATATTACAGCTACTGGAGTATATTTTACATAGTCCCGTCAAGGATAACCTGGACGACATCAAGATATTCAGAAATCACACTTCAGCCTATAAATAATGGAAGTTCTCACAACTTCAGCTTGTTTAACGCAAGGCATGTTTCCTAACCCTTGCAATCGTGGTTAGCTAACAGGCAGACAACACAGTAACACCTGCCTCTCTTAACTTTTTGCACTACATTGGATTGGAATGTGTGGTTTATTGCCTGTTTCCTTTTTCTTCTTTTGATGTATGACGTATGTGATGTATTAGTTGCAATGTTTCGTAGAATGAAAAAAAAAAACAGAAATGATGGTGCGTGGTTTTGGGACGTTAAACCTCAAAACATTATCAGAAATGATGGCGCAAGTACCATTCATAGCGTTTCAGTGGGAGTAATTCGCAACTTTCTATACATGCCATAATATGAGCCCCGTGCATACAGAAATGGATGCCCGATGCATATTGATAACGGATTGCTGGTATGAGGCATTAGTTGCAGCCGCTTCTTCTTTTAAAAAAAAATTGAAACACATACAGGAAAAATAAACTTCTTGTGACATGGGACCCAAGCTTGCAGTGACACGTACTACCACTTTAAGATTAACATCTATAAGCGATGCTCAAGGACGTACAATCTATATCAGTGCTCTCACCTATCGGTATTTCGGCTGGTCAGCTTTTGCACACTTACACGAATTCAACAGGTGAGTGGAGGCTGACCGAATGGTGATATACTTGTTTTGATTCTCCGTGAAATTTGTTGACGAGTTCCTCAGAGATAATTATGCTAATACTACGTGTTATGGACCAATGACTGATGGAGAAGACAGTTCTTTACCTCAGTCTGTGCCTGAACCAAATAATTTCGGTGTCATTGAGTCGTCGTGTACTTTCGTTATAATTTTATGATATAATATTTTCTTATGTATGGATGTGTATGGTTTCTTTTTCGCCATTGCAGTGATTGAATCATATGAAAGCCTCACTGAGATCAATAAACTAACAATCTACTGCCCAGGAAGTTCTTGTTGGCTAGCGACCATTTCTGTATGTCTGAATGAAATAAAATTTAATGCTGTTCATTTACTTGACGTCATACATACATCGAGAATATACTGTAGTTTTTATCTTGTAGCCTTTGTATTGCATTTAGTGGCACTCATTTAGTGGCACTCACCATAAGTGTTTTTATTGATAATGCTGCATATTCCTTAGGCACAAACTCTTACCCAATGCGAAGTTATGAACAGTGTTACTTCTCACCACTTGTTTATTTACCATGAAATACCTTTCTATTTCATGAAACTTGAGTCTGTCTTGGTACATATTGTTCAATTTCTGAACGTTCAACAATGTATTCTTCCTTGTTCTGTATTCGCTTTGACGATTACCTATATGGTATTTTGTTTTACTTGAAGTCGAATGCAGCAACAGTAAGATAGGAACACTGGTGTGCCGCGTGGCGGTCGCAGAAAATATGCTTCCCACCTGCTAATAGGGTTGAGCGAGACAGAAACCAAAATCAATAATTAAATTTAGTGTTGATATCAGATCACTGAGGTTACGCATACAATGAAAACCTACGTGGCTAAAACACAATTAGACGCAGGCAATCGCGCTGATCAATAATCTTTGGTACAAAATCACCTCGGTATATATGGTATGGTATGAAGAACTTTATTAAGGTCCTGAGGATCAGTCCAAGACCAATGCTGGCTGCTCCCACGTCGGGACAGCAAGGCCAAGCCCTTCTGCCGCCACAAGGGCTCTCTAGACAGCCCTGAGTCGGTCCGCCGCAGCGCCCCCACCCTGTCATGTGAATATGATCAGGGTGCCCGCGCACTCAGGGAATCCTAGAAACGACGCCGCCAACCTCTTAGCCCGAAGTTCTCTAAACCGGGCGCTGGCGGCGTCCGATGCCGGATTCATGAAGCAGCGCGCGCACACTTTCAACGACCTGCAACGAGCCGACTCAGGCTTATAGGGCAGAACGCCAGCTCTATCCTCCACCGCACAAGTCCCTCAGCAACGTCTCTTTTCTCTCATCTTTTATACCCCTTACCCCCTTCCCCAGTACAGGTTAGCCAGCCGGTCTAAGAACTGGCTAACCTCCCTGTCCTTCCTCATTTATTTCTCCTCCTCCTCCTCCCTCAGCAACCGACAGATCACCATCTGGCGCCAGCTACATACTTACTGACATTGCATTACTGAGTAACTCGGGGGACGAATTACAACTCATGATTACGGAGTTAGACAAGGAGAGCAGAAAGGTGAATCTTAAAATTAATCTGCAGAAAACGAAAGTAATGTACAACAACCTCGGCAAGGAGCAGCGCTTCGAGATAGGTAATAGTGCACTTGAAGTTGTAAAAGACTATGTCTACTTAGGGCAGGTAATAACCGCAGAGCCAAACGACGAGATTGAAGTAACTAGAAGAATAAGAATGGGGTGGAGCACATTCGGCAAGCACTCTCAAATTATGACAGGTAGATTGCCACTATCCCTCAAGAGGAAGGTATATAACAGCTGTATCTTGCCGGTACTTAGCTACGGAGCAGAAACTTGGAGACTTACAAAGAGGGTTCAGCTTAAATTGAGGACGACGCAGCGAGCAATGGAGAGAAAAATGGTAGGTGTAACCTTAAGAGACAAGAAGAGAGCAGAGTGGATTAGGGAACAAACGGGGGTTAAGGATATCATAGCTGAAATCAAGAAGAAGAAATGGACATGGGCAGGGCATGTAGCGCGTAGACAGGATAACCGCTGGTCATTAAGGGTAACTGACTGGATTCCCAGAGAAGGGAAGCGGGTTAGGGGGAGGCAGAAGGTTAGGTGGGCAGATGTGATTAAGAAGTTTGCGGGTATAAATTGGCAGCAGCAAGCACAGGACCGGGTTAACTGGCGGAACATGGGAGAGGCCTTTGTCCTGCAGTGGACGTAGTCAGGCTGATGATGATGAACATACTTACACTCTTCTTCTCCTCTAAACCTATCGCACTATCACCCCCTTTTCCTAACACCAGCCTGTACTCTCAGCCCTGAGTCTTATGCTTCTGCTACACACATCACTTCTCACTGACCGGCGGATCCTCCCCCACTGGCCCTATAGAGCGCCTCAATAGCTGAGTGGACTGGGAGACCCTACTGCGTTCAGAGGACCCGGTTGAGCAGACGATGCCTGCCGACCGGGCTGCCAGCGTCATAGAGCGCCATCAAATAAACGCTTGAGCACAGCGGGATCGTGTGGGGGCCCAGGAGCGTGCGTGCTCTAAACTCCTATGTTGAAATAATGTGTTTGTCCTCCGGCGCGTCACTGTGCAGCATTCGCCACCCTCACTGCTCACCGTGAAAAGCCGCACCGGCCAGTGCCACGGTGGCACGCTCGTATTTGCACTCACCATCGTTACGTCAGAAATATCACTAGCGCCTTATTGTCACACGTTCTTGTAGATTTAGTAGAACCGACATCTGCACACGACTTCGCTAGGAGCTTTTCGTAGGCTGGAACCAGCGGGTTCCAGCCTACGAATAAATGTAAACTTCGTCCACCGCAGTCATAATCGAACCAAGGAAGGATTTGCATATTTGTCTTACTGATCAACTGCAGTCAGCTATACACGCGACTTCAGGTATATTTCACACATATCAGTCATATGACTTGCTTGTACCGGCTCTAGTTCATTTCGTTAGCTTTAGGTCAAAAACTTTTACTTGGCGAAATTCATCGAAAATTTTGACCTCACTGTTAAAACGTAAAGTTTTAACAAGAAACGACAAATTATCGATTTTTAAAATGCGTGTTACTTGCTTCACCAGCAAAAAAAATGGCAGACCCCACGTACAGTGGGAATCGATGATATGCGAAGCACGAATGAGGAAGGTTGATATGTCACTTTAACATGAGCACAAGTTTACGAGGGGAGGTGAAGTGTGCCGTACATGACTTCCATGTCATGATTATGATGTTTGAACGTGTCATTTAAGTTCGTTATCCTTTCAGGTCAGTGATACTAAATTTGTTACGTGCGCAGCTAGCGAAACGGCCACGAGCCCATCATGAGTACGGTATGTTGTCATGTTCTTACATGACACGAGTTTCTTGATTATCATGTTTGCACTGCTCATATACCTTCGTCATCTATTGACGTCACGCTTCACTAAAATTGGTATATAAGAAGCTAGCTAAACCACGAGCGCACTATGACTGTAGCATA
This sequence comes from Rhipicephalus microplus, assembly GCF_043290135.1. Taxonomy (NCBI): domain Eukaryota; kingdom Metazoa; phylum Arthropoda; class Arachnida; order Ixodida; family Ixodidae; genus Rhipicephalus; species Rhipicephalus microplus. Next base: position 113,500,054 of record NC_134703.1, on the reverse strand, counting down.
TAGTCATGTTTTATAAGACACGCATGTCATGATTATCATGTTGGGACGTGTCATTTACTTTCGTCATTCATTCGCGTCATGCAATACGAAACTCTCTAACGTCAGGCAATACGTTAGAGAGTTTGAGAATTGTGGTTCCAAGGAGCTTGGGGACCCAAGAAGATTGGGACGCGCCGGAGCGAATGCGCAGAAACCAAGCCAATCTTGGGCTCTTGCGTTCGTGCAGACCCAAGGCCCGAAACCTTTTGGTTCAGCACTACCAAAACTATGGGGTGTAAGAAAGCCACACACTTGCACAGAAAAACATAGTCCCAGATATAACAAGTGCCTTAAAACTGACCGGGTTAACTAAAATTGGCGTTTCTTTTTTGGTGTGTGTTTAGTCACATCGTTATGTGATATGTTTATTGTTCGCATTTACTTCGTACGCATGGAATTATTTTTGTCTTTTACTCCCGGTAACGGCGTTTGCAAGTCAACATGGCCACATCCATGCAGAAGCGACCGCCCGCTTCGATCCGAACTTGCTCCTGCTACACGCCCACTGCACTGACAGCTACAAATGAATAGTGAAATCCACCATCGATTTGTTTCATCTTACTCTGAGAATAAAACATCAGGTACGTCTTGTCGTTATTAGCGACATATGCTGCTTGCTTAGCCGCACGTGCTAAGACTAACGCACCCAGGCAGGGCTTGGGCTGCGTTGCCAGACCAAGAACGCTGCATCTTCAAACATAGGAAATGCAACATGGCACAGCGTTTCGTGCGCGTCAGATCCTCTTTCGACGGAAACAAAAAAAAATGGCAGCATATCTACGGAGTGAATGATGGAGAGTGGGGCGAAGCATTCGTCCGTCCGTCCATTCGTTCTTGCTTCCGTCCGTCCATGCGTCCATCTGTGTGACCGTCCATGCGTCCGTCCGCCCTTCCGGCGTGCGTCTGTTCGTGCGTCCGTCCCTGCGTTCGTCCATGCAACCGTCCCTGCGTCCATTCATGCGTCCATCCATGCATCTGTCTGTGTGCTCGTTCGTCCATATGATTGATTGATATGAGGGATTTAACGTCCCAAAACCACTATATGATTATTTGAGACGCCGTAGTGGAGGGCTCCGGAAATTTACACCACCTGGGGTTCTTTAACGTGCACCCAAATCTGAGCACACGGGCCTACAACATTTCCGCCTCCATCGGAAATGCAGCTGCCACAGCCGGGATTCGAGCCTGCGCCCTGCGGGTCAGCAGCCGAGTACCTTAGCCACTACACCACCGTGGCGGGGCGTTCGTCCATCTATTCAACACTCCAAGTACATTTATCTCGCACCTCTTCATCATATATTCCCCATATAGAAGCACCGCCATCCAGCGGACATTCTAAGGACTAAACGAGAGGTGGCACACGCACAATTTCTTACGGCTTGCGCTTCGGGTCTACTTCCCACCTTTAACCACCTCGAGTTCAAGGTATATACTAGTGCACTGTATACATGGCACTTCGGCCCAACGCTTGCTAAACCTTTTAAAACCGAGGAGGTTACGCCCAGCGCGTATAATGTAGAAACCTTTTCCTGTAAGATAGTGCTCAATGTACATGCCAATGGCTGCTAATGGGGATTGCAGCATGCGGGTTAACTAAAAGCCGAATGCTCCTGTCTCTCATTCCCCATTAGCAGCCATTGGCATGTACATTAAGCACTATTTTTTATTGTTCAACAACGCACAGAAGAAATCTATCACCGGCACTACCTCGGAGATCAAAATGATATACTTGTTACACACTACAACGGCTACTAGGGATGAAAAACGGGTGGCGCTATAAAGAGCTTCGCCCCTAAAAAAAAGAAAGAGAGAGAGAGGAAGCATTGCAGTGAGAGGCGAAAAAAATGGCAGCATATCCACGGAGTGAATGATGGAGAGTGGGGCGAAGAATTCGTCCGTCCATTCGTTCTTGCTTCCGTCCGTCCATGCGTCCGTCAGTGTGACCGTCCATGCGTCCATCAGCTTGTCCGTGCGGGCGTCTGTTCGTGCGTCCGTCCCTGCATTCGTCCATGCATCCGCTCCTGCGTCCACTCATGCGTCCCTCCATGCATCTGTCTTTGCGTCCGTTCGTCCATTTATTCAACACTCCGAGTACCACCATCTCGCATCTTTTCATCATATATTCCCCATATAGAAGCACCGCCATCCAGTGGACATTCCAAGGACTAAACGAGAGGTGGCACACGCACACTTTCTTACGGCTTGCGCTTCGGGTCCACTTCCCACCTTTAACCACCTCGAGTTCATGGTATATACTAGTTCACTGTATTCATGGCACTGCGGCCGAACGCTCGCTAAACCTTTCGAAAACCAAGGAGGTTACGCCCAGCGAGTATGACGTAGCAAACTTTTTCAGTCAGATAGTGCTCAATGTACATGCCAATGGCTGCTAATGAGAAATGAGAGGCGGAGAATTCGGCTTTTACTTTCTTACGGCTTGCGCTTCGTATCTACTTGCCATTTTTAACCACCTCGAGTTCATTCATGGTATATACAAGTTCATTGTATTCATGGCACTGCGGCTCAACGCTCGCTAAACCTTTCTCAAACTATGGAGGTTACACTCAGCGAGCATAACGTAGCAACCCTTTCTTGTCAGATAGTGCTCAATGTACATGCCAATGGCTGCTAATGGTGATCGCAGCCTACGCGTTAACTAAAAGCCGAATGCTCCTGTCTCTCATTCCCCATCAGCAGCCATTGACATGTACATGAGCCCTATTTTTTATTGTTCAACAACGCACAGATGAAGTCTCTCACCGGCACCACCTTGGAGGTCAAAACGTTATACTTATTACATACTACGGAGGACGAACGGGCGCCACTATAAGAAGTTTTTCCCCCTAAAACGCGTCGATGGAGAAGCAGTTATACGAGAACCATGGTAAGCGTTGGAGAGAAACGAACACAAAGTGAAGTTATCCGCCGGCATGAGCACCTACTGATCTTCAGCGTGCAGAGCAACAAATCCACAATAGGCTTCAAGTTCCCGGTGTGACTGTTTTACACAGTTTTACTGTACTTTAAGTTATAAACCAGCCTTATCTGCAATGATTGTGTACAGACAATTCGGCGAGCAGATGCCGTGAAAGCGGTGTGCAGACGACATAGCGCGAATGAATATATGCAGAGAAGCTAATCGCCCTTTCTATTGGCTTAGGAGCCCTGTAGCCTTCCCAGTGCTGAAGGGTGGGGCGCCAAGGCGTCTTGGATCGCCAACGAGACGAAGCAGATGCAGCGCGATTCATGGTGCGTATTTCTTACGTCTCGTATAATTTCGAATTTGGCCACGGGTGGCGCCCCGTGTGTTTGACCCAATGCAGCTTGCGTCTGACCCAGTTCTCAAGCTCCTCTGATCCTGCGAACGCAAGAGGAACCCACGCAACGAAGCTTGGGGACCCAATAGAGAGTTTTAGTACTGCGGAATGGTGCTACGTACGCTTCACGCAAGCGTCTTGCGTTACGTGGCGTCGTATGCCACTAATCGGCTTTTAGTACGCCGTAGTGCCCGCGTACGTAACGAGCGTGAAGCGTGTTGCGCCATCTGGTGGATCAAAATAGAAGCACGTGTTGTTCACAGCCAATGTGAGCCAATCCAAGTGTTATAGCCAGATTACGGCCATATTTCAAGCCACAAAGCCGGTCGGTGCTTGCCTAAGTTGCCGCCATTTTGCAAAACGAAGTCTCGCGCTGTCGCGAACTTGTTCGAGAGCGGCGCTATCACCTCATACGTACGCACGCACGCATCTCGTACGTGCGTTCGTAGCGGCTGCGTACGTAACGCGATACGTGCGCGTTGCGGTCTGCGCATGCGCACTACGCAGAACGTGGCGTCCTTACGTACGCAACGCCGCCACGTACGCAGCGTACGCAGTACTAAAACTCTCTAATGTCTTGGGCCCCCGATTCTCTAACTTTTAATTTTTAATTTGGCCACGGGTGGCGCGCCGTGCGTGTGACGCAGTTCTCCGTCTCTGGTGATCCTTCGAACGCAAGAGCACCCTACACAACGCAGCTTGGGGACCCAGTGTTTTAGGCCACCAATTATCAAACTCTGTGGACGCTCACGCCCGCTGGACGCAGCGACGCTAGCACTCTATAGTCTGACGCCAGGAGCGACCGGAGCGACCAGCGTCCATTGGCGCGGCCCGGCGGCAAGCGCCTCGAAATGCAACTTCGCGCTGATGACGTTACACAGACCGCACCGCGTCTGCCTCTCTTCGTGACGGAGGGAAGCCGAGCGCGCTCAAACGCGCATGCGTCAAAGCAACGCAGTGCAGCGCACGCCTGCGAGCGTATGGCAGGAAGATCGGCGTCTGGCGTGGCATCAACGGCGTGACGTGGCGAAACGAACGCCGGCGCGCACTCGCACCGGGTCACGTTCAAGGGTATTGGCGCCGTGAGCGTGGCTTGTAGCTATATTCTTACATGACACGCATCTCATGATTATCATGTTTGCTCCAGTCACATACCTTCGTCATCCATTCACGTCCCGTAATACCAAGTTTGGCATATGTGAAGCTCGCGAAACGACCGCGAACGCATCATAAGTGTGGCATGTAGTCATGTTGTTACATGACACGCATGTCATGATCATCATGTTTGAACCTGTCAATTACCTATGTCGTCAGTTCGCGTAATGAAAATTCGAATTTCGTACATTTGAAGCTAGCGAAACAGCCGCGAGCGCATTATGAGCGTAGCATGTAGTCATGTTACATGCCACGCATGTCATAATTTTCATGTTAGGGTCTGTCGCTTGTGTTTGCCATGCAGTCATGTCATATCATACCAGTTTTGCAACATGCCATGTGAACGAAACCATCGCAAGAGCTGCAGGACCATGAAATGTAAATCATGACATTTGTGACTTGTCATGATTTTCATGTTATGACTTGTCGCATATGTTCTTCATACAGTCATGTTATGACACACCAAGTTTGGTACTGATACCATTATCGAAATGACCAGGAGAGCTGGCTAAACGTCGTAGGCGGCTAGATAGATAGATAGATAGATAGATAGATAGATAGATAGATAGATAGATAGATAGATAGATAGATAGATAGATAGATAGATAGATAGATAGATAGATAGATAGATAGATAGATAGATAGATAGATAGATAGATAGATAGATAGATAGATACGCTCAAAGTCGCTGAAGTTCACTAAGAAATGCTGCGCATTTAAATTGTGCTCATTGTTAGAACAGAAATCGCCAATTATAGCTCTGTTGCACAGATGAATGACAAATGTGATGCAGTACTGTGGGCAGAGGGTGTATTTGTTCTTAGGTTGTAACCGACAATAGGCGAAACCCAAATTCGCCCGTCCTGTGTTCGCAAATACTCTTTTCGCCTATGTGCCCCACAAATCTATGAAATCCTTATTCACCGACTGGTCCAATAAATGAAAAAACAGCACACATATACCCCAATTAACAATTAAAATTTCTGTACTGGGATGAGAAGTAATTGAGGAATACCTTTATGAATATTTGGGTACAAATGCGGGAGACCAACAGGGGTTCAGTTTATACTGGTTTACTCGAACAATCCTACAAGACTTCGTATGTTCTTCCTGCATCTGTACTTTCTACCTTGAATTACGTCAGCAGTGGCTAAAAGTGGAACTCTGCCACAAAAATCGCTGGGCGTAACCTAGTTGGTTTTAGCGGGACAGCTCAGTGCTCTCCCATAGTTGAGTACGAAGTACTCGAAATCGTTAAACATTTTTTTTCTAAACACATCACGATCAACGGGATGGCTTTATGCTCTCCCATAGAAGAGTACCTAGTATTCAGAATCGTTACCCACTTTTTCTAAACACGTCAGAATAAAAGGCTCTTTTTATGCCCTCTGTAAGGCCCACGGGACGGCTTTCAGCTTTCCCATAGTAGAGTATCTGGTACTCTAAATCATTGCCCTCTTTTTCTAAACACATCATCAAACATCTTGCATTTGATGTGATGGTTGAGGCACAAGGGGCGGCTCTATGCTCTCCCATAGTAGAATACCAAGTGCTCTAAACTGTTAACAACTTCCTCTAAACACACATTGTCTCAATTTTCCGAAACTGGGCCAGCTTATTGCTCTCCCCTAGTCGAGTACCTTGTACTCCAAATTGTCGAACATTTGTTGTAAACAAATACATGGCAGCTTATTGCAGTCCCACGGTAGAGTATTATTGTGGAGCTCTGCATGGACCCAGGTCAGCCAGAAGGCCTGGGCTGGGTCAGGTAAGGCCCTGTAGTATCGGGCCCGAGCCGGGCTGGGCCCATGATCTCAGGCTTCGGGTTGGGCCTGGGCCTGAGTCAGGCCCATATTAGGCCTGGTCATTATATGCACGGTGTTTGAAGAAGTGTGTCGAATATTATTTAAACATTACAGAAAGGGTCATGTGCGTGCTACCTGCGGCGTTCCTTTTGCTTTGGCAGAAGGCATCTTCAGATGTGCACAAACAATACCTTTTGATGCCCGCTGTTGCTGCGGGGTAACAACCCCGAAAATATTTTTTTCAGCCAACACGCCTTCTGCGCGTCCCTTCTGTCGTGATATGTGGTAAGAGACATGTAACCGCCGATCGTCTTGATCTTTAAAAAATACGTAAATAAAAATGCATCGTGTTTTTGTTGTGTTTCATTGCAGCGTCTGACAGGTAATAAAAGAAGCTTCGTACATGGTAGAAAATTTATTCGGCTACAGCGGAACAGGAAGTTGCTGCGACATCCGTTATACTTAAAATGGCTCAGAAGGCGTTGTAGCACATTTATGATCACGCTGATTAGTGTGGCCGCAAATCACATCACAGAAATCTGGATGCCGAATGTGTTGTTGCTCACAAGCGATATCGGGCATATATGAGAGTGCAAGCAGATATGCGAAGATGCGATTGTAGTAATTTACAATTTGCGGAGATGTTATATTTGATCTTTTATAGTGGAAAAGAAAGAAAATTATCATCTTCAAGAACCGCTTCATGCTCCTTTCATCCTCTTCTTCCCCATCTGCGCCACTCCCAGAACAAGCACGCCGATCTGTGCATCATTGTAGAAGGAATAAAGTTCATTTTTGCAAAAATGTCGTTCGATGCCTTTTCTATTTTTGCAATAATAAATCTAAAATGATCGTTTTCATTATACAGAAGAGAAGATATGCTCAGTTTTCTAGCTTTGGAATGTTTTTTTTTCTGCCTATCTGACTAAAACCAGTCCCCTAGGGCGTGTGTAAACGAAACTGCATCTACATTTTAGTCTAGGCCACTCCTGATGGAAGGCCTTCCATGAAGTAGTACCATCGATGCCCAACGTTGCTCAGGAGCAACAATCACGAGCAACTACAAATAGTCATATTTTTTGTCGGAAATCATTCTTCGCATGCTTTATCATTTCGGTATGCATAGCAGAGTTTTCTTAGTGTTGTTCATTGAAACAATATTTTAGGCATCAAATGGTTAAATATGGCAATAATAAAAAAATTAACGATCAACGTTTCATCGAAGGCGTTTTCGAAGTGAACGGTTGATGCTCTGGTGCGTCGGTTTCGGTTTCGCCAGCTGAGTTAGACAAATTTTATTGCTCTATGGTGATTACCGATGGCTGCCTTTCCCAAATTTCAGAATGACGATAGGCTATTCGTAGGAAAAACTTTAATTCCTCCATTGGATTTGAGCGGCTATTTTCATTTATTAAAATTTTAATTGTTTCAATATCTGTATATACTGCTGTGAATAATGTTTTCACACGTATGAAAATGTCTTCTGCAAAAGTGAAGGGAACGCTGCAAGTGGCAGGGAGATGCCTCCTTTCTGTAATGTTTAAATAATAATAAGCACATTTCTTTAAACACCCTGTATATCTATATCAAAGCGTGTCTACGCTATTTAATTATGCTGTTTTGTGGGTTTAATGTACCGAAGCGACCCAGGTTACGTAAGATTCCATGGTTCAGAGCTTCACCTAAATTAGAGCACCTGGGGTGCAATACATTGAGAACAGAAAGTGCAAGAACTTCTAGCATTTTGCTCCGTCAATACGCTAAACGTGATTTCAAGAAACTCGTAATATAAGATTCCACCATTAGATTGACTGACAGACGCCCTTGCATATCGTAAGGAAACGTTTGCCAGGTTGTACTGCTGCAACAGCAATGGTACACTGAGAACTATGTATAGTGAATATAATATGTGCCCGCTTGTATCTGGAAAAAAAATCAAGTATGCAGATACGCTCGCACGCCCGCCGCACCTTTCCCGCCTCCGTGCTGCGTAGACTTGTCAACTATGCGACCCGTGAGTCATGAATATCTCTGGAGCTATTATTGGTGCACTTTACAGGGGGCCCTGAAACACTGGTTCACGTAATCATGGAATGGATTCACTGGAAGAGCTTAGTGCCTCATGAATTCAACACCGCAAAAATTTTAAGAATCTGTCCAGTGCGAGTACAGTTACAAAGGTTTGTCGCATGCTGCAATTTCATTCTCTCTTCTCTCGTCCCGACGAAAGCGCTTAAAGCTAAGCAGGGAGGGATGGCAAGGCAACAGAAAAGCGTCACGTGCGTCTCGTGACCTTGAGCACTTTTGTTACTTTTTTTCGAATGCGCGGCTTTTTCAGTGCATGAAGTTTTATATAAACTCTAAAGAAAAAGCTCCCCATAGGGTCCATGCCTTAAAACCCACAACCACTCGGCGGCCGCCATGATGGAACGATACTCGGCTTTCGGATAGCGTTCACTCGCAGTTGCCACTGAATGCTGCAATTACACCCGGCACTTTTTCTGTTTTTTTGATCTCTGTTACATCGCAGCAAGATACTGTCACATGAAGTCGAGTTTTTGGCTCATGGCAACAAAAAACGTGGACGCCGACTTAACCGGCGCGCAAGCGAGTCGGCGCAATCGGCCGCACACCGCATCGCCACGCTCTCAACGTTGAAAGAATTTCGGCGCCATCTACTATAGAACCCGCAAACCCTTCTCTCCGTGCTCACTAAATTGAATATAGGGCCATTTTATCTTTCATAAAAGTAGTTGATATAAAATTTATACAATCGTTATTTATAGTTCGTGAACACGCTTGTTTACGATTTGTACTGCGAAAGTTTGAGTTTTATACCTTTAACTTTAGCGAGTCCTTAAGGTAATCTGATGGCAACAATGACAACGTTGCAAGATGTCAGCGCCTTTGTGGTTATAGCTTTTCTGGTCCAACTTTTCCTCTAGAGTAGTATAATACCTCTATGTGTCAGTGTGATCGCGCGCGCACGCGTAGAAAAGCAGCGGCCTCCCACGGCGATCTCTGTAACGAGCGCGCGCTATGTTTAAATCAGCTAATGGCTGATACATGGGCTCACTACGTGTGATTTTTGGGCATTTTGTGTGATTTTTGGAGTGGGGAGAGAGCAATTTTTAGCTGGCTTTGATAATTTATTGATAATCCCAGACCACGTGCTGCGCTATAATATTTGGATTCCTTGTCCGGAAGCCTTTGCAACCGATCGGCAGCGTTTGCTGACCATGCTCAACAAGTGTAGCGGGGCCCCTTTAAGTGTGAGATCAGGCGTCACTTATCTCAGGTGCACCAATCGATGCAAATTTTGCCAATTTTTTGCAGCAAGGCAATCGTAAATATTTAGCACTTGACAATTACTCAAAAATGTTTAGCAGTTAACTGGAATTCGTCTTTTTTTTTTAACAGTAGTACATAAGCGCCCCCATTTGTCGTAGCGCAAGTATTGTGATCGCACTCAAAAAGGTGGAAACACTCGCGCGGACGAAGTAAGAGCACTATATAAGGAAAGCCATTATCATGATGTTTATTTGCTGAGGAATCCTTTGAAACAAGAGAAGGGGGATGTAGGCACGAGTGTATTGGCACCTTTTACCGTATAAATGTCGGACGGCTCCTGCAGCACCCCGAGTTCAGGAATTTTTCAGCCCTTCAGACTTGTTCCTCTAATTTCTGTCACTTTTTTTGTAAAACAAACAAGTAACACACACAAACCTGGAGCCATGAGAAAACAGTTACCGTATACATAATGCATTCGCTTAGCTTGTATTTCCTTGGTGCCTGCTTATGTCACGTTGTTTTGCAAGCTGCTTAGTTGCTTCATCAGAGACCTTATGTGGTGGTCTTTTCATCAGGGACCCCTCAGGTCCCACAATTTTGTTGAAAACGCCACAGTTTTGCTAAAAATTCTAAGAATGCCTTGTATAGCTTGGCTCGTCGAAGTATTTCTGGTGGACTTGCCGCTTCTTGTTAACCCTCCAATTTTTTTTCTACTGTATTACCACTTTTTTCCCTTTCTGCTATAATGCCACAGAGAGTAAACTGCAATATTGAATATTATGAAGACCAGTGAGCTGCTGAATCAACGTCCACAGTCTCGCACGCACTCCCGCTTCTGGCAGCGCAACTCATGCCTCTAGTACATGGGCGCGAGTCAGTGTGAGTTTGACGTGTGAGAAAGAAGGCGCGTTGGCTGTGTTTCGTTTGGAACGCTTTAGCGGACTCTTCCAATTTTTTATCTAGTTTTGGGGGACGATTTCACTTGTAATAAACTAATTTGGCGTTTCCTCTTTTGAATCCGTTACATTACATCTCATTCCCCTACACTGTCACTGGCGCGAGCTGAAATTCTGCAACCACAGCCACACTTCGCTTCCTTTTTCGCACCAGGGCCTTAGACCATCGGGGACTGGGCAACCCTATCTCCTGCTTCGGGTCCCTGCGGGGGATCGCACTCCGAACACCCGATACGCTGCGTTCGACAGGGAGCACTGAAGAATTCGAAGCCGCTGGCTGGTTGACTTCGGCACTCTAATTTACAGTTCAATAACATGCTTTAGCTGTGAAATAGCACAAATACAGAGTAAAGAAACACACAACACAAGGCCAGGTGGAACTTCCTACTAAATTTGGCTGAGCGCTAACCCATAAATAAATTTAAAACTATTGGCATGCGTAGTCTTCACACAGCCGTACGCTATCCAGCTATCAAACAATCTCTTTTCTGATATGCACAACGTCACCGACTCACGCGCACTTTGAAGCCTACTTCTGTCTAGCCTCTTGATCTCTTTAGAACGTGGTTCACACTTGCAGGTACCAACTATGCCAACAAACAATCTTGATGATTGACAGTTGGTTCAGGAACCCTGAGTGCGATCTTGCTTCAAAACTGTAGAAGACTGCGCGTGATACGAGCTGAAGAGACGAAAAAGGGTAGTGGGGCAGAGGCTTGTTTGTTCTTTGAATGTTCGAATGTACGCCATGCTGGGGACGGCACTGCGCCGAGTACCGATGAAGGCTCCAGAGAGATTTTCCCTCATCGTTTTTGGCGCAGAAGGCTGGGCAAGCCGGCCTTCATCTATGACGTCTTTCTACTGCCATACCGTCAGGGAGCGTGCCAAAAACAAGCGGGTGTTTCGTCGAGCCCTACGAGAAATGCCTATGAGATAAATCAGCTAATGTGGTCTGCACAATTGGACATCTCTACGCTTCACGTCCTCTATAGCCGGTTAAAGGCGGTTCAGACAGAGTTAGCCGCACTGAACGCCGAGCTGGAAACCGTTCTGGTGGACCAGCAAGTGAGAGGACTAGGACTATATCATGTAACATGACGACACTGCTACCAACGCTTTGGCCCTGCTACAGCTTCACATGAACAGGCTCAAGGTTTGCGCGTTTCCTTCGACGACGCACCAACCTACAACTGCTGATGGTGACCCGCCAACGACCTTGGCAATGAACACGTCATGACCTCAACGTGAGTTTGGTTCATGGTCGCCAAAACTTGCGCTTTGACGGCAGCCTAACTCGGTGGCAGCCGTTTTGGGACATGTTCCGCCACTCCGTTCACGATCACCTAAGCTTGCCTAACCCGGATCGCTTTCACTATCTGGTCTCGCGACTTGACGGAGCCGCTTCTGAAGCCATTGCCAGCATACAAGCCGTGCATTCACAGTACTGCGACGCAATTGACATAGTATTGCAATATCAATTATATGGACACTCTCGGCTGGATTTCGCCACCGGCGTCGACGTGGGCGTTGACGACGATGACATGCACCGTATATGTATACGTATCTATATATATGAAAACGCAAGAAAGAAAAAGTTTAGAAAAAAAATACTCTGGCGCGCGGAATTGAACGTGGGACCTTCACGTCGGGAATACGAGGCGTTAAATATTGAGCCACCGTCGGGTACCTCCTAGAACGTTTAAACAGCAAGCTATTTATATCTACCACTTACCGCTGTTGGCAAGCATCACGGGGGGAAACTATAGTGTTTTCAGAATTATCAGATAGATGGCGCAATGAACGCGTGGCGGCTCTCATCTCTCATGCGTACTTTGGTCTGCGGAGAGGACGGACGTGGAGGATCTCTTGCGCGCTTATCTCCCGGTGGGGAGGATCATACGTCTTGGCCGGCGTTGTACTTGCATGGAACGATTGTGTTGTAGTTACGGGGCGCACAAAGGTCACTGCCATCGTTGCACAGCCTCCATTTGCGAAAAGGGCACGCTTTTCAAACACAGCGAAGTAACAACTGAGACGCTTGTTCGCGTCCATCTGTACCCGTGAGTACGTTTCGTGCGTCATTTGTGCGTGAGAAACGCAGGGCACGTTTCGATCTGCTTGCCATTCTGCGCGTGACCTTCCTATCGCGTTCATTGCTTCGCCTTTGCGGCAAAGCTGTGACTTCTTTAAAAGGGCGTTTTGGAAATTTGTTGTGGATTCTGCAGAAAGGTCTTGAATGGCTCCGTTCTCTGAAACCTGTTCATTCGTCCAGCGGCGTGATCGTCTTACAAAAGTTGTATGGCGAAGTTCAAGTCAATAAGAGGGGACTCGCGAGCCTTGGAGTGAGCGATACGTCATGCGCCGCCATGCTGAACGAGGTAACGCTGAAAGTAATTCCCGCAAACATCGTAGTTCACTGCTACAAACGGGAGAGCCCTATGTCGGGTTTAATATTCGCAAGAGGAGACGAGTTGTCTGTTTCAATTTCTTCGCTTCCAAAAGCCTCCGTCGCCTGCAGCTGTCAAGGTTCTGCACAATAGGACAAACGTTTCTTCCACGTCCTGCGTTTTCTCTGCGGAAGCTGACCATATTACTGAAGGATGCACTAGCCACCTCATTTGGCAGAGAATCGTGATTTGCTTCGAGCGGATCGTCGTTGCTACACGTGTACCGCCAAAGGACACCTGGCACGAGACTGCCTCCGAAGAGTACAATGTAAAGTGCACGTATGCCATCATGCATCTACAATTGTTACCATGGGGGCAACTGAAAGTACACGTGCAGAAACGGAAAGGGCTTCCGACGCTGCAGTGTATGTCGCTATGAACGGCACAACTCCTGCCCTCTTCTCTGACGTTCACCTTTAGACTTTTCGCACTTGGCTAATGACACCAACGCATTGCAGCTAAATACGTGGTGTTTTGGATAACGGGAGTGAAAGAAGATTCCAGCGAGAAGATGTTTACAGGAAGCTCAAGCCCACTCTTATGCGGGAGATGGATTTGGTCACAAATGCGTTCGCACATCAGCAACCTTAACTTACGCGACGCGCGAAGGTTGTCGACGTTACGCTTTGAAGTCCACACGACAACACTTTAGTGCATATAGAAGCTGTGATCATTTTTTTTTTTTCATCTGCGGTGACATCAGTGATTCTTCTAAGACGAATAACATTCACGAAGTCATCAGATGTTTTTCCAAGTGTCACCAGTAAGCCCGGAGAGTAATTTTTCCGATTGGATCGTACCAATGTGGAAAGTAATGCGAAGTAACAGCTAAGACAGTTGGGTCTCGGATAATAGAGTGTTAATCGCCGTGAACACGGGAATGAGCTGGACTCTTGAAGGGCCATCATCCGTCGAGGAGCCAGGTGAATAGTAAGCAAGCAGTCACATCTGCGTTCTGCGTACAGATGCCTATGAGGAGGGTTCCTCTTACTCGTCACAACGGGTTTCGGAGCTCGATACCAGCGGTATTACAGAGAATAAATTCTCAAAAACAAGACATCGACATAAGAGGGTTCAACGAAGCCATCGATATATCGTTCTTTTAAATGCAAAAATAAAACTGTAGTTCGCACTGCGTGCATGAGGCAGCCAGCTATGACTACAAATACACTTTATATTACTCTGCAATTATTTCGCAAAAGTGTTACAGGCGTAATTAAACGATAATATACATAGTAAACCAGTGAAATTTATAACACTGAAAGTTCCAAGACACTCACTAGAATATATCTTGCGTGAAGCAGGCATCTACACAATATCCGAAGAGCGGACAATGCCTTGCTAATGTTGAAGACATACCTGGCTGAAGCGGACCGGGTCGGACCGGGCCCAAACCTTTCGGGCTCGGGCCGGATGCGGGCCGTATTTAAAAACCCCGGACCGGGCTCGGGCGGGCCGGAGCATGATATTTTTGGTCCGGGCCGGGCTCGTGCCGGAAATATCAGCCCGTGCAGTGTAAATCGTACTTTATATTGTTCTACATTGGTTCAAAACAAAAAAAAAAAAACCCATCAGAAGCAGAATTGCGACTTCCTTACTATCCTAAATTACTCTCTCAATTGGGCTATGCTTGTGCGCATGCCGAGAGCCGGCAATCTTTTAGATGCGAAGCAGCTTACGGTGGAGTGCAATCCGGCGTGCGGAATAACCATTCCTACTGCGCTGGCACAACAGCTGGCCAAAGCACTGCCAGAACGCGTGCTAGCACGTCCCGCTCCTTACACTCTCTCAACAATCAAGTGATGTATAGAATAACTCAAAACATGTTTCATTATTTAATATCCATGTTTTACCTTCAAAAGTCAGCTATTATTTGTGTCCAAGTTATATCTTCCCTTTATGAACTATGTTTAGACATCAGAATGCGGGCCGCTTTTCCTTACCCCGTGCGGAGTTACAAATCTGGGTTAGTGCATGAACGTCCTGCGAAAAATTCTGTTTTTTTTTTTCGTCGTGTGGCTTGTCGTAGAAAAGCCACATTGTCGGCACTAGGCGGCTGGTCTTTACGCTTTCTGGTATAAGGTTCATTGGCCTCTTTTTTTTTTATTCATGGAGCGGTCTTTCCCTCGTTGGATTAAAGTCAACTATGATGCATAAACTCCAGTTTCAACACTGCCTGTTTTGTACATAAAAGCTGTTCCTTTAGTCACCTCTTATTATAAAACTCCTTCTACCATAGTTATTACGGTTGGATGTAGCTCTCACACAATCTCCGCGCCACCTCAATGTATACCGTTTCCTCTTTCAATGAGTGTAGTTTTGGATATTATGCGTCCTTTTCAGCGCTCTTTATCCCCCGTTTTTCTGTCTATTCTGGTTGAAACCAACAGCCGAATTGGTCCTGTAATGTATTGGTACTACTGCATTAAACTTTTAAAGGCAGCCCTTCTCTCTTTTCTTTTAATTCATCTGACTATGATCACGTAGGGCCATAAACGCAACGATCATGGGAGCTCGTTCTAGTCGAGGTCTTGGCGCTGGCTAGACGCTTTGTACTCGCCTCGTTTAGGCAGAGAGTCAAAATAAATAAAAAAAACAGCCACAGGGAGATCATACGAAGAAAAACTAACCAGGAAAAAAAAACAAGAAATGGGAGTTCGGCGAAGTATACTGCCCAACAAACGAGCCATCCACAAGGCGAAGCCGACACGAAATCGGCATACGTCGAGCCCGTTTCTCGGGCATATCGGAGGTATGCGCCGAGAACGGCTCGGGGCACTGTTTATGCTTGCGCTATCAAAGCGTACGCGTACGATTCTGTATACACAAAGAAATGGCGGAACCCTGCCGTTCCTTGTTCGCCTGCGAGTGCTGCGCGATTCACCAAGCAAGCACATCCCCCGCATAACGGCCTGCGGCAGGCGCTTCGGCACGTACGCGTTATGGTGAAGCGTGCATGAAGGCTTTTGTGTGGTCGGGAGACGGGACGCAGCGCCGCCACGTCCGAAGACCCCGTATCTGGTTCGGTGGCTAAGAACACTCGACTCTTCTAGTCTGCCGGCGTTTGTTCGCGGCAAGTTTTCTCAAGGCAATTCTAAGTGTCGAAATGTCGTTGAACGTATACGTCGACGACAGCACGCGCCGTGTGTATAACTAGGCTTATTATTTTGTTTATGGCGTGGTAAGCGCGGAATTTCGAATGGCACGAATGGTCGATACCTCACGGTTCTCCATTCTGTCAGGTTGGTGTCATGGGAACATTATTTTTGTACATCCCACGCCGAGAAACAGCGCGCCTACGCGTAAATATACACGCTGACGCTATGAAATAAATTGATTGATTGATATGTGGCCTTTAACGCCACAAAACTACCATATCATTATGAGAGACGCCGCTAAAAAACGCCGTGTGTGTGTGTGTGTGTGTGTGTGTGTGTGTGTGTGTGTGTGTGTATCAGGCGCTACAAATCCGATGGCGTGTTCCACATAGTACATGCTCTTAAGCGCTTGTTGATCATTTAAAGTGTCCACGGGCCATCAGGAGGCACCTATGAGTGCTTGAATGATAGAGATGATCTGTATATACAGAGATTTTCTGCAAATACAGAACGTGCTCTTTATTACTGGAAGTTGAATATTCTACACCTAAATATGAGTGTTTGTGAGTGTTTCTGCGGATTCTCCCTCACCTATTCATTGCCCACTTTGTGACCGCAAGACACCTGGATAACTGAATCGTGAGCTCCATATCAGTCCTAAAGATGAACAGGAAAATCATATCACACGTTGAAGGCAGACACTTCGCGTTCATCGTGTTTTTTCCGTCCTGCCACGGTGGTCTAAAGACTAAGGTACTCGGCTGCTGACTCGCAGGTCGTGGCATCGAATCCCGGCTGCGGCGGCTGCATTTTCGATGGAGGTGGGAATGCTGCCGGCCCGTATGCTCAGATTTGGGTGCACGTTAAAGACCCCCAGGTGGTCGAAATTTCCGTAGCCCTCCACTGCGGTGTCTCTCATAATCATATGGTGGTTTTGGGACGTTACACTCTGCATATCATCATCATTAAGTTTTTCATCAGCGAGTTGACTGCTTTTGTTTCGGCGAGGTTTTTTTTTATCCGTCCTAGGCCCGGCTTTCTGTATTTAATAGCTCGTGCCATGCACGACAGTGCTGTCCACGTCTGGGTCACAAATCTGTGACTAGTCCACAATGTTACAGCCTTTATTTTTTGCAGCAGTGTAGTGTTCACAGAATGCGTGGCTTTCTCCGAAAATTAGGTTAATATACTGAGGCGCTATTTTCTGTCTAAGCTTCCAGGACTGTTGCACGTTCTGTTTACTTCACAGCGGTAACTTCTTCAGACTGAATGCCTCTCCTAACACATATGGAAATGATATTGCTAACTGTTATAAAAAAAAACAAGTGTGCGCATACCTGCGAGGCCCAGCTGGGGAATGTTATCAAAGAAAAAATATTTCAGCAAAAGCTTTGAGCCAGTTCATTGCACGCCAATTGTCCTAGCCATTACAGTGATCCCCTCAATTGAATTTAGAAAAAAAATGCTAACTAAAAGGAACTAATTAGCTTTTCTTATATATCAATCTTTTTAATACATCTGTATTGTCGTTGCTGCTTTAAAAAAAGATGAATTTTGACGCTCCTCATTAGCAGCTGTTTTCAAAGTTGTTCATACAGCAGCTTTGTCATAGTAGATCCCAGTTGTCGTCATGGTGGAACGGGGAAAACCACTAACTCCTTTCAAAAATATGTAATGACTTGAACTTCTCTTATAAGAAGAAATCTTTATTTGCTTTTGATTGAGGTATAAAACTGATTTTTAACTGAAGCATAGTAGCGTAGATTGTGTGTGTGTCCACCAAAAGGTAGCTGTTTTCGAATACGCAATATTTTGTTAGGATCTACAAAGCTCAGTGGCGTTAAAAAATTTTAACTAAAAGTATACCAAACATAACTTAAGCCAATGTTGTCCTTAAAAAAAGACCTTAAGAGTTCTTACTCCAGGGTTATGTTGTAACGCGTAGTATCTGAGTGGGGTATGTCATGATAAAAACGTTTTAAACTGGCTAGGACTGAGCAGCTCACCCGAACAAAGAGCGTTGTTGATGGCAAGAGATGTGATAATGCGAGCACCATTCAGGGCGGTCACAAAACTTCACTATTTGCGAAGAACAAATTAACTGCTAGAGTTATAAACAGGCTGACTTCATGCCTGGCAATGCTTAGCTGCGACGCAAAAAGAAACGTCGCATCAGCTTTTTGGCGGAGACAACCCTCATGGTCGACCGCAGATCTTCGCTTCTCATACTCGACCGTACATCTCGCTTGTTAATTATGAAAAAAGAAATATAGGGTGAATCATCTTCGGGCCTGACCGTTAGCGAAAGGTTGTCGGGCAGCATGAAGTGCGTGTGTCTGAGACTCCTGCGCTAGATTATAGATATTGTTGTCGTGTACATTTTTATCACTGCGGTGGTGGCGATAACACGTTTGTCGTTTTTGTAACTGTGACAATGGGCAGCCTCAACAATGATCAAACAATTTCAGCGTTTACAGCAAGCATTTCGCTAGCATTCTGTTTGCAGGTGAAGCCACATTATAGGTTACCACCACCGATGTAAGCAAGGCGTTCAACTACATCCATGACTGCTACTGGAAACGAAGTGCTCCCTACGACGTGAATTAGTAATTACTAACAAGGCATATCTGGCGCTCTCCCAAGCACCATGGTAACAGCAACAGACTCGCGCGGTTCTCGGGGACTCTCGCGGTTCCAGTCAAGAGTAGAAAGGGGTAACACAATCTTGCCGCCTTCTTATCGCTTTCTCAACCGCATGCCTCGCATCTGTTCTCGGTGGGCGTCTCAACCATGCCACAAAGAAAAGAACGTCTGTGCTCTTGTAAAGTGTCGCTTTCAAACTATCCTATCGTCTGCTGCCAGTATAGTTGCGACGTGGCCGCTACATGCCACTGCGAGTATGCGAAGTACACAGTACACGTCCGAAAGGAAACACGCACAGATGCACAGCCGCACACGTTGTTGTTGCTACGGTGAAGAATGATAATCAATTATACGTTTCTGATTTGTTGATAGGGAGCATTCATACCAACCATTAGTGGTGTTGAGAGGAGGACGAGCCGCCATGCCCATGGCGAAGCCCCCCCCCCCCCCCCCGATCGACTCTTTTTTGCAAATGCACTGCTCTAATCCCCGATGATGATCATGTCACTCATCGTCATCTACACAATTTGCAAGAAGTGGAGCAATTCACTCGTCTTTCACGCCTAATGTAATTCTATGTTTCTGCCACGCGATATCACAAGATGCTCCTCGCATACATTTACCTCGTATAATGTTTTTTTTTTCGAAAAAATTTCGAGCACAGGCATGGCTCTATGGTGAAGCACCCACCAGCGTTTCACTTAGAAGGAGTATATACTAGGTTCGATTCCCACTTTAACCGAACGCTTTTATATTATTTATTTGCATTTATCTTGAATTCTGGGTCACGCACAACGCTAACATTTCCTTTGACAACCAAAAGAGCACATTAACACATTCCCTTTTCCCTCAGTGCAGTGTGGCAAACCAGATGCCCCAATTTTCGGTTGACCTCCCTGCCTTTCCCTAATTTTATTCCCTCTCTCTTTCTCTTGACGCTAACCCGTTAGCAGAAGCAGTAACAACACACAAGCTACTGTGGAACTCTTACATTTATTTATCAAAACATTAACTCATAGAGTTTGTGTACACATCCTCGCACGAGACAGTGCAGCGGGAGAAACAGCCAACGGGATTTTTAAAGAGTGAGAGTACGTCAAACACGATCTCTTATACACCGACGTGTGTAATCAAGAGACACGCGTAGCCACGGTCAGTGACGCTTTTTCGACTCTTCAATGGCTTCATCGGAAGCGCAGGATGTACTGTTTTCATTGCTTAAGGAAGGATTCTATATATACGGCTTGATGTTCTGCACAGCCGTCCAAATTTTAAGTCTAGCAGTCTCAGCCTAGAGCGCTTTTCCAGCTTATATATTGCATTACTTAACATGTCAAACCCCTGCCAGAATTCGGGACACGGCTTATCGTTTTCTTTTTAACGTTCCTCTTCTATCGGCACGACAACGTTGTCAAAATAAGCAGCGTGAACGCTTGATAGAGACTAAAAGATGTCAGTGGCCTAGAAGACGGCAAAGGGGACACGCCACCAACTACGCAGTTCCACAGAGCCATCGGCCACCACCACGCGAAAAATACCCCATGAAAAAGGCCATACGTAATAAGCAAGAAAGGGTATACGTTCGTTCGGGACATAAATTGAAAGCAATGCCTAGCATTCGAATGCGAGAATGGGGTGCGGCGGAAGGGTCGCAATTGAAAGAATTCTTCGGAAAAGAATGAACTACGCAAAAGAAACAGGGGGGGGGGGGGGGGGAGGGAGGGGGGCGGAGATACATCAGCGACATCGTGGTCGCGTATAAATAGGACACACGAGGAACCAGGGAACACAAAGGCAATCAAGGCAAGAGAGAGCAAGCGGACTGGATGCCAAACAACTGGAATAAAAGTAGATTCGAACAAAGTCGCTTGTATTCTTCCATGAACATCCCGCGGCGTTCTCAATGTCTCCCTCTCCTCTCAACCATTACCGCTCTTCTCTCCTCCTTCACCGGCCATCTAACAGAGCTGATTCTTAGATGCATTCGCCGGAATCGAGTCTGAGGTCCGAGCCAGAAGTGACCCTTGCTGCTGTGCAACCTCCAGCAGTCTCTCGTTCTGAAGCGCATAGCTTCTACAAAAACGGCGATCCCAGAGCGTTTGTGCCCCGGGTCTGCCGTCTTGCGCTTGTTTTCGTCCCGGCCGCGGAGAGAACCACCGGGAAAGGAGGAACGCTCCCGCATGTCCCTCTTCCTCTCCGGCGGGTCACCCTTTTCCTGCATCCCCACTCGACACGCCCTTCTCTCGGGTTGAGAGCAGCAGTGGGCACGACATCACAGACTGACGAGAGGGATAGAGCGAAACAAAGGAGGGATGCACGGGAAGTGTTTTGCGGGTAGGAGAAGAAAGAAAAGCTGAAACTTGTCTATCGAGGCCTCTCGACTATGAGCATAATGAAGAATAAGACGAATAAAGAAAGGTCGTGACTGAGACGAAAGGGTTTGGTAGGACCACTTAGGAGGGCAGAGATTGTGGCCGAGCCTTGTTTGCAGAAGGCCAGAAAAACAGGAAGCGGTACGCTTGCTACACGGGAGGCAGACTGTTTTTTCTTGCCTGGAGGCCCGCTTCGGGACGGATTCCCAATCGGCGCTCGTGCGAACGACAAGTGAAAGAAACGAGGGAAGACTGAGCACAGGAGAAAAGGATTCGAAAGAGGAGCACCGGGAGCAAAGATGACGCTGACAGGAGAGGGCAGTAGGGGAGGGGATGCTCTTCGTATCAGAAAAAAAGAGAGGGGAGCAGATGGTATATGAGAAAGAGAGAGAAATTAAAGGGGCTTCGACGCGAGGAGGAGCCGATGCGTAGTTTCGGAACTGGCGCGGGACGCTTCTCGGGAAGTGGCCTGCGCGCTGACAACGCCGGCGGCGCCGAGCAAGCAACGACGCCGGGACGGGACGGGGGCCTCCAGAATCCGCGAGGGAAGCTCGTTCCTCCGAGGCTGCTGTGAGAGAGAGTCGGGAGGAGCGAAAGAACCGGAGGAGCAAGCACCCATCGAGCGCGCGCGCCGGCGGCAGGCGCACTATTCCGCAGCCGGACAAACGACGACGCGCTGCTCGCATGGCGAGGCGTCCCGCGTCGCGGCTATCGATCGTGCTGAACCCGCTGCTCGCAATTCGGCGTCCCGTGGGCCAAGCGATGCCCCCCACTCTGTGCTGGTGCTGGGTCCTGTGGTGCCTGGCGACGGCCGGTGTCGTCGACGCCGGCAGCGGTCGCCTGAACCCGCGAAGTCCTTCGTCCTCATCGAACGAGGAGCAGCCGAGGCCAAAGCTACTGGTCATTCTGGTGCAGGGCGTCAGAGCCGACTACATCGACCACGCCGTGCATCAGGGATTCGCGAGGCTGGCCCAGGCCGGCATCCGTGCCGAGTACGTGCTGCCGGTGTTCCCGTCCAGCCCGTACCCCAACGCGTACAGCATCGCCACAGGTACGTTTACATCGGCTTAAGACGAGGTTTTTATAGTTTGGATGTCTGGCTTGGGTGCCCGTACATACACTTCTCCGTAGTGAAACTTCATCATTTTGTCTCTCGGACAGCTTTTGTCAGTTACCTCTTCTAAAACTGACTCCTCCAGCTTTTTAAGCGAAGAAAGCTTAGGTCATCAGTGTCGTTGATGTAATAGGAGCTCCCAAAGACCTTTAAAATGCACAGTCCTAATAAGAGAAACATGGCATCGCCTCTGGCAAGTTATTAGCAGTTATCAGTAGCAGTTCGTCCACGTTCATTCAATAAGACCTTATGAGTTGTCATGCTAATCTAGGGGTAAAAACATTCTGCTGCTGTCCTGTGCAAGTCGAACAAAAGGATCTTCAGCGTAGCCTTACTGCTCGTCGTAGAAAGAATTCGCTACCGAAGTGAAAGAAAGATCACGTTAGAATTTTCTTTACCACGCGACTATTAGTCCGCGGCTGCAACACGAAACTTATTGGATTCAGTGTCGAGAGCATAAGTGGTAGTTCCCTCTGTTGTTCTGAGACGCCAGTAAGCTGCATCTCCGAGGGTTTTCCAGATTAGCGTCACTGGTAAAGAGTTACAAGCACGCTGTCAGTCAAAATAGTCGGCTTGAGGCGGTTCACTGAAGAACAGCGAAGAACGGGTCAGAACTGCTAAAGGCCTTGTCATAGGTTAATGAAATCTAAGCGCATTTTATCGGTCACTCCAGTGGAACTAACAAGCATTCAATGGATTAGCAAAAACAAAGCAATCGATGTGTAGATGATGTGAAGCAGCTAGGGCTAATGACGGTGATTCATGCGCAGCATCATACACATCAGAAAGAAAGACAGCTATAATACTTGAGGCAATGACAGGGTATGTACCGTGACTAAGGTTCACAGCACGTTGCAATGACTAGCTGAGCCCAACACCAAAGGCAATGAGGCATTCATGAACCACAATAAGAAAATATTGTTCTCTTTCAATGGGCGTCCCCACAATTCTTATTTATTTTCTTTTGAAGTCCCATCTTGTCTGAATGTTGAAGTTCAGGACACTGGTTGCACAGCGGGTGGCTGAACGCTTTCGAAGAGTCATTGATGTAGTAATGCAGATAGATAGATAGATAGATAGATAGATAGATAGATAGATAGATAGATAGATAGATAGATAGATAGATAGATAGATAGATAGATAGATAGATAGATAGATAGATAGATAGATAGATAGATAGATAGATAGATAGATAGATAGATAGATAGATAGATAGATAGATACTCCCCAAGTGTCCGGAGTTAGGTGAGATAAGTTTTGTACATCAAATATTAAAAAAAATTCTGTGGTAACATTTACGAAACTGCCTTTCTTAAACACGTTTCTTAAGCATAGGGCAGCCGCTGTAGCTAATAATATCCCGCATCGTGATTGGCTGAAGCGTGCTGTTCCAATTTTTTTTTTCTATGATGATATGCTTTTGTGACTGCGGTCCATGATGAATCTAACCCACCTATTTTTATTTTTTTCTAATATCACACGGAAGCACATTCCTGGCGGAAGGAATGAATGGCATTGAAAGCGGAAGCCAGATCCTACCTGTGACGTTCATCAAGATAGACACGCACGTGACGTGCCATGACGCGACAACACAAGTGATCTCAAAAGCTCCGAGGTGTCTTAGGCATACCCGAGCACCGTATATTATTGCTCCGTCGCTTCCCGCACTTCCACCGTCGCAGATTCTGTGTATGAGCGCCGTCTCATCCCCCTTGTTGCTCATCTGCTCGTCTCTCTACGTCTCACAATGGGGTTCCTTTCTTCCAGAATCTTATCCAGATGTGCTCTTTCGTTTTGGACAGATGAGGAAATGGGGCACGGCAAAGGGGGTGGAGACTTCTCAGAAAAGGCGATCCATTTTTTTTCTGGTACGGCTGGCTTAAAAAAAAAGTCTTCTGTTCTAGTCAAGTAGAGTGTCAGGACGGTCATGTTAGTCAAGGTTAATTAGATTCATGCGGCTACTGTTCTCGCATGTTGACGGATGTGTATATGCAATATTAGCAGCTAGCTGCAAACAACTATGGATAAGCTCCTAATTATAACGTTTTTAATTAACCACACAACTTGTACACAAAAATATAGTTCGCAAAAGAAGGGAGAGGTGACTGAACACCACATATATATAGCATGACCGTAAAAATACTGCATCATATTTTCGTTTCTGTAGTCTTGGCTTCCGTTTGCTAAAAAAAAAAAACCGTATCCGCGTACACTCTTTAACGTTAGCTACATTTCCACAAGTTTTGTATTAAACGTTTGTCATCAATCTGTATAAACCATGAGTATCCAAGGGCAATAAGTTCAATTACCCAAATCAGCACCTCCAATTCGACACACGCCACGCTAAAACTTTGTTGAAGTTTTGAAGGCCTCTGGCTTTCATCGTTCAGTAAAGTCTGATTATATACGCTTTGACGAACAGGTTAAATGTTAACAACGCTCACGACCGCCCATCACGTTGACAAGACATAAACGCCGAATAAAACTGTTATGCTCACGGTAAGTGTATACGCCGAACCAACGAGATTACGTCTTTGTAACGAAGCGTTGCATCGGAGCCTTTACTGTTCGGAGGTGTTAAGTGTTCCGAAAAAAAAAACGCAAAAAGAAAAAAAAAATACGCTGGAATACTTCGTGGAGCTGTTTCATCGAGCTACATTGGACTTACTGCAAAGAAGACGAGCTTTAGCGGAGTTTGTTAGTCCATGAAGTTATGCGACGGATTCCTAGAACAAGTTGCTGTTAAAAGTCCTGTCATAATGCGGAAGTGCGGGCTAGTTGGTTTGGCTGCATATACCGCGTTTTATGTATCCTAAAGTAATGCGTCCTCTTCTGTGTCCTCGTGTTATTCGCGCAAAAGTTCCATTAAACTACCGTTAGATCGATGAATTGCATGTCTCGTAGATGGCTCCCCTTGACAGTCTGTTGCAAAATGAAGCTTAGGGGCAGACTCAAATTCAATGGAACTATATTCTGCGATGAGACTTGTGTGGAAGCCGTTTGTATTTGTGTTGGATGCTATTTAAGGGGTGAAAAACTCAGAAAAAGTTTGAGATTGCTTCTGCATCTTTCGCGATGTCTCTAATCTGTGTTGTTATCTACTTCATTTTAATTTCTATGGTTACAAGGATTTTGTGGATAGCTCTGGTTTGGTGGCGAAAAAGCAGTCGCATGAACGTTGTATTCTGAACGTGGTTTCAGCGACGTTAATAATCACTCGTAATGTGCTTCGTACAAGACGCTAAAACAGAAAGAAAAAGGTAGAGAGATGCAAGGAAAGGCACGGAGCTTAACCGAACGAAGAGGACAGATAAATCGGTGAAAATAGAAACATAATGAAACATTGAAATGGAGAGGATTGCGCGTACACCAGGGGAAGCACGTCAAATATTCGGGTGGTCGCAGAGAGTCATTGACTTCAGGTGCACCAGCATTGCATTGCTCACATTCTGCGCCATCCACACCATCAAGGAACATGTCGAGGACCCCGAAATTTCGCCTACTGAAAATGATCTCGTATGTAGTCAGTTTAGTTTAATCATCAGCGGGTATAGTGGATGTCATAACAAACGTGACTGTACCCGTCCGGAACGCATAGTCAAGGGGTGACGCTGCAGAGAAAACGTAATTTGGTGGCTCGAATGATCGTGCGTACAATAGGCAAAGCCAGCGAAGAATAAGTGGATATTTTAATTGAGAAGAAAAGTCATTACGCGAACCGGGCGAAGCCGGAATAAAGTCAGCAGCCCCTCAGCGGCTCGCCAGTGTATAGCTTGCACTTAGTAATCACTACGTCTTTTTTTGCGAATTGACAAAAGCGCTTAAACAAGAAAAAGACGTACTACCGGGTGGTCCAGTCGTTCAAGAGCTTTAATTAAGTCGGTTTAGACGGGTACACCTGTATCTTGGTGCTCTTCGTTGTTAAGCATAATGCCTGGACTAACGATGAGATTGAAGGTGCTGATAACGCTAATTTGCATGGTATCAGCTGGCGGTGCTCACCATCGGGCACAGAGAACAATCCGTATCACCAACCACCGATTCCGTGAGGATGAAACAATAGCCAATACGCATTCTCTTTGCCAGAAACCAATTATAAGCATACTCGCGGCGTAGTACGCCTGAAAAAGTGCTATTAACAAGAGGTGAAAAAAAAACGGCAACGTCAGTAGTTCCTCCTCGTCGCTTTTGTTTCGAGCCAACGCAGCGTTCAGAATTTCCTGTCTCGTTTCCTCACTCATTCACCTTATTTCTTTCTTTCTCCTTTTTACTTTAACCCTCGTTGCTTTCTATTCGTATTTTCGTTACTATTACAAGAAGCGGCAGTCAGTCAACAATGATTCTCCAGGGAGGGGCTTCGATTGAAACTATTTCTTGCTAAAAAAGAATGACACAATATACCGGAGCGATGTAACGGACCGAGGCCAAACTACGCGAGTGCGGCACGTTCCTGCATTCGTTCGCTAATCAACGAGTTCAGCTTCCTCTGGTGCACTCACGCGTCGACGGATCCCAATTATTTTCAGCTCAGCCCGAATCGAAAGGGCCGACTGCGACAAGGAAAGAAAGCGAATACTAATCGTGAAAATGAAAGGATACAAAAAGAAAAAAGAAACAGCGGTGCGAATCGCCAAGGTCGGGACGAACGTCGACGCATTCGTTAATAACCCTCCCTCCCATAAAGACAAGGAACTACGCTTAAAAGAAAAGGAAAAGGGCGAGGAGGAGGGAGAAGTCTATCACTAAAGTAAGTGAGGGGTGGATGCCGACTCCGCGTAGTGTGGAGGGGTGCCTGCTTTGCTCGCACATTCAAACACATCGCATTCGGTGGTATGTAATGAATAAATTTCGGTGGGGGGTCCACTATAGCACTCTTGTCCTGCGACATATGGCGATTTGGAAGGCGTCGTTCCGGGCTTAAAGGGAATGCTTAATTAGCTGCTCAAAGCCGATTGTTGCTGGCTTTTGTTTCTAATAGGAAGCCGCAGAGACTAATCTGTTATCAATAGGCGCGCGTCTCGTGCATCGCAAAGGCCAGTGAACGGGTATGTTGAGAGTCAACTTCTTGAGGTTCAATAGACTATCAGAAGGGGTGTTGGGTTCGTCGGTGGAACATGATTTTCTATCAGTAAGTGCACTGTTTACCCGAAATGAATACCCTGAGTAGTTTGGTGGCGTCGCTAAGTAACCTGACTGCGCATTCTTTTTCTTTCTCAAAGTTTGCAGTCTTTTTGTGAAAATGCAGAAGTGCGCAACTGCAGCCGTCTAAATTCATGTGCAATAGGTAAACAACGCCAAGCGCGCGCCTACAGACTAAGCGGTGATTGCTACGTGACCAATTATTTTGCGCCACAAGTGGGAAGAACACCGTCTTAGTACACTCTAAAACTTGTTTGTGGAGGAACTGCGCAGTTACACCCGAAAAGAGCTTTTTGCTCCTCTTAAAGACGGAATGTGCGCAAAAGATTGCACACGCCACAATAAAGGAGGGACATTTTCCTCCTTGTGAAGTAAACCGGCCGCTTTCATTGCGATAGCAATAATATGGACACTCTCGGCTGGATTTTGCCCCCGGCGTCGGCGTCGACATGGGCGTCGATGTCATGCACCGTATAAGTATACGCATCGATATATATGAAAACGCAAGGAAGAAAAAAATCCAGAAAAATACCCTCCGGGGCGCGTAACCGAACGTGGCACCTCTGCGTCTTGAAAGCGAGGCGTTAACCACAAGGCCAACCCGGAGCACATCCTTCACTGTTCAAACGGCAAGCTACTTATATCTGCCACTTACCGCTGCTCACGAGTATCTCGGGGGGAGGGGGGAATTGTGCTTTCAGCATTACCAGCAAGATGGCGCAAAGAGCGCGCGTCGCCACATAGCGCGGCGGCGCCCGCTCTAATCTCCTACGCGTACTTTGCCCGGCGAGGAGGGGAAGGTGATACACCTTGGCTGGCCTAGGTGCTTTACCTGGAACGATTTAGCTGTAGTTACCTGGTGCACAAAGGTCACTGCAATCATTTCAGTCTCCGTTTGCGAAAAGCGCGCGCTTTTCAGACTGAGCAAAGTAACAAATGAGATGCTTATTCGCGTGCATCCGTACCTGTGAGTGTGTTTTGTGCGTCATTTGTGCGTGAGGAACGCGGCGCATGTTTCGATCTGCTTTCGATTCTGTGTGTGACATTTCAATTCGTTGCTATCGCGTTCATAGCTTCGGTTTTCTGGCAAAGCTGTGACTTTTTGAAGTAACTGCAGGTATGTTCACAATGTGTGCAAACGACCCCTCAGTGCCTACACAAGCCTGTTTCTTTTCAGACGGTGCTGTAGCGTGAGGTGGTGTAGTGGTTAGTGTACACGCATGCTGACTGAGTGGTCATGGTTTTGAAATCAATGTGTTTGCAGAAAATTTTCCGGAATTCATTTCTGAATGTGATTGATTCATTTCTGCACATCGATTGCACATCTAATCAAATGCCCGCACGCAATTCGAAAGGCTGGTTAAGCCCACCAAAAGGTAATCTTTATTTTGCTAACTGTTGCTCTTTCGAGAAGTAACCGCGAAAACGTGGTTATTCTTTCGCAGTTATTCGCAAAATAGTGCAATTGGTGTCGCATGTTAGTTACTCTAAAATATCAACTTCGATACCCCTTTTCACTCTTGACGTCATAGAGTGTATTTGTCCCGTACCGCTATGTCCTGCTAAGTGTGTGAAAAGCTCCGTCACACACTTTGTCGCCACGGGGCTTTTCTTTGAAGTAAGGAGGGCTGTCTTTACGGTACCTCCTATAACGAGCACTGATTTAATGTTGACTGAGCCTAGTTGGTCAATTAGAAGAAAAATTCTCCTATTTGTTTCACATTTTCAGAATAAAAATAAGAACCGATACATCGAAAACTTACTGTTCCTAAGTTCTACTGTTCTGTGTATAACGTTTGTTATTTCAACAAACATTTCCCCCCTAAGAGAATGATGTTCACACACTAGCACACTACCCCGAGTAGTCTTATACATACAAAGGCACGTTAAAATTATCTGCTCTACGAGTTTAGGTATTTTAGGGATGAAGCTTTTTATGGCTTAGGGCAGCTGTTCCTCCCCCCCCCCCCGGCACAGACAGACAGACAGACAGACAGACAGACAGACGGACGAATGGACGGACGGACGGATGGATGGATGGATGGATGGATGGATGGATGGATGGATGGATGGATGGATGGATGGATGGATGGATGGATGGATGGATGGAAGGATGAACGAATGGACGAACGCTTCGCCCCACTCAACGTCATTCACTCCGTGGATATGCTGTCATTATTCTTTGAAACCGTCAAGCGTTTTCACGTGACATTCATGTTATAGAAAAAGATGATTGTTATAGTCCACCGCTGTGGTGTAGCGGTCAGGGCGCTCGAATGCTGACCCGATGGTCATGGGTTCGATCCCCGCCGCAGTCCCCGCATTTCGGTGGAGGCGAATTGTTTAAGGTCCGTGTGCTGTGCGATGACAGCGCACGTTAACGAATGCCAGATGGTCATGATTTCCGGAGCCATCCACTACGGCGTCTCTCATAATCATATAAAAGAATGTGTACATTAAGGGTTCATTTTCTTTGTTAGAAGACACAGTGATAATGAGAACATAAAAAGAATGGTGCAATATGCGGGTTATTACTAGAAATAACTGTAATGCGATTGTGAAGACAAAAAGTGGACGAAAAGATACCTTTTGTCTCTTCACATTCACATTACAATTGTTTCTAGTAACAATCCCTCTAATTTCTTTGGCATTAGTGTTTGTTAGTTTTCAATCATATTATGTCCTCTAACAAAGCAAACGAACCCTTAAGTGTACACTACTTTCTTTATTTTGGGATCTCGTTTATGCCAGGCTTCATGCGTAGAGGTAGTATGCGAAGGATTATTGGTCAGCTGCCATATCGTAATACGATAATATACTACGTGACGCCGAACCAGCAAAGAAAAGTGCTCTACATTCGGCGTAATGGCAGCACGTGGCGTGGGTCTGAAACTACCACGTTTAAACGCGCATATGTATTCCTTAAGTGGACTGTATTGGGGGGGGGGGGGGAGGTGAAAGCCACCGCCATAGTTCAGTGTTAGAGCGTTGGATGCATTATTCGAAGGTCGCTGGTTCGGATCTTGCAGGTGGCAAGTTACCTTTCTAGATGTGAAGCAGCGCTTTGACTAGCCTGTGTAACGCTGTCCCTCCGTCCGCACAACTCCCCTTGCCGCAGGTGTTGGAGAGGGGCCAAACAGCTCACGCCCTCCGATAGATAGATAGATAGATAGATAGATAGATAGATAGATAGATAGATAGATAGATAGATAGATAGATAGATAGATAGATAGATAGATAGATAGATAGATAGATAGATAGATAGATAGATAATAATGAAAGTGCACTTCGCAGTTTGTCCTTTGCGTGCGTTCGCGCAAGAAGTGCCCCAAACGAACGAAAATGCACAAAGTGTCGATGGTGAGTGGGAAGAAAAGTTACGTCAGACACACCCCACGCACACACCCGCCGATAAATACCGGGACATGTGCATCGAGAGAGCAGAATGCAGAACGACGACTGAGCGCGCGTCAGAGGCGTCGGCTGAAAGCAAGACGGAACGACCATTGATTCCGCTTGCAAGGAGTGGCACCGTCGTACCATCCTGGGTGCACCTATAGAGAAGAGAGCTCGCCCAAGCACTGAAAGGAAGCTTGCCTCCCCACAGAAGCGAGCGCATGCCCTGCGTGCGCAGGCAAAAGGCCAACAGCCGTGAGCGACCGAAGAATCGCAAAGCTAGCGCAAGGCATCACCACTTGGGGTAACATCATGAACTGCGCTCGCTGCATTCGCTATGAGGCGGCACAAATGACTATGGTGATGAGTGAGGGAGAGGAAGCACTTCCTGGGTGTCGCCCCTCCCTTCTCTGCTTTGCCGCTCTCGCTCTCTGTCTGATCTGGTGCAGCGTTGAATTCGTTCAACCGGGAAGTGAGGGCCCAGATTGAGCGCACACACCGCCGCTGTCAAGCCCGCTGATGCGGAACTGAACATTTCCTAATTCTCATGCCGGCCTTTCTTGCTCGTACTATTTTTTCTTCCTATACTCTATTCGCCTCAGTATTACGTTTCTACTTATCTTATAATGCTCAGGGACGCTTAGATGTGACGGTTACGGTGCCAGAGTGTTCGCGTTGAAGTCTGTTAACCTTTGACATTTCGCTGACATCCGACCCTCACACAACGATCTTTGGTTTCGTCGTTCCAGAAACATGCGATCCTACACAGAGATTTCACATCATGTGTCCACTCCATAGTTGCTGTGTCTGCATAACGGCTTCGAAGAGGAGACAGCAGAAAAAAGAAAACACGTATATATTAAAAGGAACAACATTTACAAAAAAAAAAGAAACTTCGAGAAGTGCACACCATTCTGGCATGTTCGCCTCAAAGGTCTAGACTGCCTGAATTAAGCCGCGGCCTCACCGGCAATCCGGCCGCGGCGATGCGTTGTTGGCACGTCCTTAATTGCCCGCTCTGCTTGCATGCGTGCGCAGCTGTGACGCTGAATGACACTCGGCCGAGCGCGCTTGTGAGTGCGTCCTTGAGAGCGTGGTGTCGTGCCGCCGCACGGGTGCGTGCGCGTCCGTTCGAAATGGTGCGTGTAATGCGAAAAACGTAAAAATGACGCAAATGCGAGTGCCTATAGTCGGTGAGGTTAGCGATAAACGACCGTTTACGTCAGAGTGTTTATAGGAAGCCGTGGGAAGGACGTAAACAAATATGTGCAAATAGTGTATCTGTGCCGAGCTGTAGTAAGAGAGCGAAAGATGAATACATGTAATGACGTTTACGTTATTGCCACTGCTTATTATCCGGTGAATGCTACGAGGTGACGGAAAAGGCAGGAGGAGAAGGAGAAGGAGGAGGAGGAAGCAACAAAAGGAAGAAGGCAGGGAGGTTAACCAGAAAGACATCCGGTTGGCTACCCTACACTGGGGGATTAGGAAAGGGGACAAGAAAGACGAGAAAGAGGGAAGAGAGGGAAAAGAAAAAAAGGGCGGGGGAGAGACTGACAGTTTTTTTTCACTGCAGCGCGTAGAACTTTACCGCATGTCAGAGGCGTTCACACAAGCCTGTCTTTCTCAGGAAACACAGCAGGGCTTTCGCTGCCTTGTGGGCTGTCGAGGCATGTGGACGTTGCTGTAATAGCACCTGCACAGAAAGAGGCCGATCATCCAGTCGCCGCACTGCGTTGGCAAGTACTTGTCTTTCTGTAGCAAATCGAAGACAATGACACAGCAGCTGTTCGATATTTTCATCTGTACCGCGACGAAAAAGGCAGGAGATAGTGAAGAACTGGTGGCCTAGCGGTATGCGATTTTATTCTCTGCAAGAGAGTGAAACAGAAATAAACTTTGCTTGACGAGGCCGTTCACGCGCGGAGGTTGGCGGCCAGCAGTCAGAGTTGACGTGATTTCGAATTCATAGCGTAGCCCCGTTCACCAGATGTAGCTGGTCCTCTGGAATTGGGCTTCTCAGCTGTGCCTCCCACTGGTTGTCTTTTAGGTTATTGCATAGGCATTACTTGTGGATTCGTCTTACACTTACAGACCTTGTGGTAGAGTGTGTTAGGTAACCTGGAAGAGGTTGGAGTAAATTCCATTTGTTCCAGGATAGATCGCACGCAGCAGAGCGCCTTAGCGGTAATTTTTCCACTCGAACTCAGCGCAGCGTAACGGCTTATTCTGTGTTGAGTTTGCATTGTGGTGCTAGGTATTTCTGTATTGCCGTAGAATATTTTAAAAGAAATAGTACTGGTAGGACAAGTTACAAAAATAGTCTGTTATTGCGAGATCACACCTAAGGATGTCCACAAATATAAATATGTGCTTTCAGAATGAGACAAAAGCAACAAACGATGTCACACAGAAGTACCCAAGAAAGGGTGGTGGTCTAGTGGCTAGGGTACTCGGCTGCTGACCCGCAAGTCGCCGGATCGAATCCCGGCTGTGGCGGCTGCCTTTCCTATAGAGGCGAAAATGTTGTAGGCCCGTGTGCTCAGATTTGGGTGCACGGTAAAGAACCTCGGGTGGTCGAAATTTGCGGAGCCCTCCACTACGGCGTCTCTCATAACCATATGGTGGTTTTGGGACGTTAAACTCCACGAATCAATCAATCAATCAATCAATCAATCAAGAAAGTGGAGGGAACAAAGACCATATCACGAAATAGTACTGGCACGGAGAGAAAAAAAAAAGAAGAAAAAAAGGCAGCATGACGTCATGCAGCCAGCCTTGGCAAGCCGGGCCGTTTTGAAACCAGCATTGTCGACCCAACACGTGACCTTTTGCGCAAGATCACGCCAGCAACGAGACTTGCCGATACTCCAGAGTATGGCGCCCGGTAACATTTAATCGGAACACGCTTGTTCATACTTGTTCGGCGCAAACCGGCCGGCTCACGCACGAGGTTCAAAAACTGTACGCCGCCGAGAGTACTAAAACCTACCGCACGCTCTGACGTTTTGATCACGTGTTGGGCCGACACGGTGGGCTTCGCTCGTGTGACGTAGTGCTCCTTCCTTTCTTTTTAAAGACGTATAGTCTTTCTTGGGGACCTTCGACGCAAAGATTTTGGTCTGTCTGTCTGTATGTTTGTCTGTTTGTACACCCTTAGCGGTACCCTAAACAACATCAAAGTGACCAAATGATACTCCAAACGGCCGACCCCATCTGCAGCGCCCACTAATATTGCTCAAGGCTCAGCGTTCGTACTTGTGCGGTTGTCAATTAAAAAACAACTGTTGCGCGTATCTAAGGCACCACAACAACACGTCAATTTTATGTATGTGTATTTTTTTACTAGAAAAGCCATACACAAGTAATTTTAAGGATCGTAGCCTTTATAACGCTGCGCTGGCCATGCAACACTTGCACGAAACGGCAAGTCTTTTCAACGCTTTGCTAAGACTAAGGCCCCTGTAGCTAAGACAACACGGTGGAGGCACCTACCCGCCGCCTTGCGTTCTACACCTTATCGCCTCAGAGACGGGCGCGCGCGGCGTGTGCCCTGTTTTCCAGGATAACTGCCAGATAGTGCTCGTGTCTCACGAGTGACGTGACTTGAGGCGCTCGTTCGCCTCCGATGCACTCTCGAGGCACTCAAACGCAGTCCCTCCAGAATAACATTCACCGTTTTCTTGCGCAGAACATCAAATAAACGTTTTGTTCACTCTCTCCAGACGCAAGACGGTACCGTCTTTCGACGACATTTGCGGTGTAACAGGCAGATACGGGGCCAATTTTTCTTCCTTCATAAGTACTGACAATGCATCACATGCGTAATACGAAGGTTCTGGGTTGGTCCTCACTGATGGCCAAGTATTTCATTTCACGTTCTGTTATAATATGATTTAATTGAAAGCAGCTAATAACACCTCAGTGCTTCTTGTGACTCCATTACCTGTTGTCTTTATTATGATTCGTGTACAACAAAAAATTGTCTCTTTAATTCACTCTCTTTCGTTGGTTGACTTCGAGTGAGTTACCTTTATTGAACGCACAATTGTCATTCACAATGTTTTAGAACTACCTGCTTTCCCATGTTATATTTCTAGCTGACATTAGGTCCAATAAACAACGATTGGTGGTATGTATTGGTCGTGAACATGCATTTGGAGGCATGCAGCTACAGATGTAAGTACAGAAACAATTGAGAGTCGTGGATATAACAGCGTAAAAACAAATCATAAAATATGCCACGTTACGGCCTGAACGAATAGACGTGCGCATTTTTCGCTGCACTCCAGGTGCAATAAATAACATTTATACCGAACATGAAATCAACGTACACTTTCTCAGACGAACCACACACTGCGTCGTTCTTTTCCATTTCTTATTTCTAATTTTTCTTTAAACATAACACAGTCCCCGAAAACTGACACCTCTGAAGTCTCAAAAATGTAATGCGGATTTTCGTTTTCCACGATAGTCCCGCGCGTACTTACGAACGTGTACAGTCAGCGTCAGAAGGTTAGAGAAGAATAGGTCTAAAAAAACTGTGAATTTTTCAGCAGTTTGTCACCGTATTGGGTCGAACTGCAGCATGGTACAAATAGTTTGCATGTTTCAAAAATTCCAGACTCCTCAATTCATGGCTGCCTGCGGAAGCAGTGAGAACATTCAGCTCTTTCGTGCGTCTCGTTTCAAAAGCGAAACATTTTTTTGCGTACTAATAAATATCTGGGTCCTAGCAGGAATCGAACCCAAGCATTTTGCGTTGCAATAAGGCATTCTACCACAGAGCCTCGCCAGATCTCAAAACTACTCTTCATATAGAACATAATTTTCGTGAAATGTCAATTCTCGTTGCAGTGCTGGCTATCCAGTTTTATAAACATTACATATGTACTCCTACGATACAGCCGTCACGTCGTGTTAACGTCAACTATGGCTAGGTGCCATGCGCTGAAGTTGATTTATATAGCAGTGTCCTGGGTCCCGCCGCGGTGGTCTAGTGGCTAAGGTACTCGGCTGCCAACCCGCAAGTCGCGGGATCAAATTCCGACTGCGGTGGCTGCATTTTCGATGGAGGCGAAAATGCTGTAGGCCCGTGTGTTCAGATTTGGGTGTATACGTTAGAAAACCCCAGGGGGTCGAAATTTCCGGAGCCCTCTACTACGGCGTCTCTCATAATCAAATGGTGGTTTCGGGACGTTATACCCCACAAATCCATCATTAAGTAGTGTACAGGGCTCCCATTCTCATGAGCATCAGCACTTCACATCAGCTTCTGGTGTTGCTAATATGCATGTTCCAGTTGACATCGTTGCGCAAGTGCAAACAGCTGGTTATGTAAGCATCTGCAAGTCTACAACACATGTCTGTGCGTCTAACATTTACACATATATTTAGCGTCATTTCATGACGGGTCAACAAATAAAAAAAGTTACAACGTGGTGACACGGTCACTTTTCCTGTGCATGCTTCCCATAACGTCGACTACCAAGGCACGTGGGATCTGCCGGATTTTTTGTGAACCTTTGACGCTAACAATAATGTCTTCCCGAACCTCTCGCTGAGCTGTGTGCGAGGTGGGTGCTTTTACGGCGGCTTTCTTTCCTACACCATAACCGCGCTTGTCCTTTCATTAACGTCTTCTTTTCCTTTCACAGTCGGTGCCCTACACACACACCTCCTAGTGACCTTTAGGCCGATAACGTACCACCGAATCGAACCGAACAGCGTCATAATTCGGTCAAGCTCCACTTTGGGTCGAGAAAAACGACACTTTGATAACACGGGCCCCGTGGAGGCGTGTCTCATGCAGTCGCGGCGACGGCTGCGGCGCACTTCGTTGTCGTCAATCCACCACGACCACCACCACAGTGGACACTACTGCGCAGGAAAGCACAGCGGGACAGGAAGAAAGAGCAAACGCCGTCAAGAGGAAGAAAAAAAAGAAGCAGGCCTTCGTCTCGGCGTTCTTGACAACACACTGCCACAGGCAACGGCGGCAGTCTTTTCGAGCAAAGATCGATGGAGATGACCGCTTTGCACGACGCATTTCCATCATCTTTGTCGATCACCATCCACAAATGGCACCGAGGGGACATGCATCGCTGATATTCCAATTCCCCGACTCGGTCGTGTTCGCAAGTGTCGTTGAGTGTACGGGCGATGTCCCAGGGCTCCGAAGGCGCCCTCGCATGGGAAGCGAAGCAAGCACTCCGACGCGCTCTGGCTCACCCTGAATTCCTTTGAGTGCCAATACGAATAGTCTATGTCGTAAAGTGAATAGTCACTTCAACGACGTTTATTGACGTTTTTGACGAAAGGCCCGGAGAACGATGGCACGAAGGCTGTCGCCGAGTGGTGTTGGGCAAAAAGGGTCATGGATTCAGCGCCTGATCACAGCGACCGCATGCAGATGGAATCTCAGTGGAATTGTAAATCATGTCAATAGCAACCCGGATACTCCTTCAGGGCCTTCCTTGTAAAGCACAGCCAAATGTCAGGTGGCTTATGTGGTTTATAATGTACGGCAACGAAAGCTACTGAAATCACCCGTCATTAACAATCAATCAATCAATCAATCAATCAATCAATGAATCAATCAACCCATCAATCAATCAATCAATCAATCAATCAATTCTGAGATTTTCGGATATTGTGCACTATAATGACGCTTGATGAATGTATGTGCCCCGCCGCGGTGGTCTAGTGGCTAAGGTATTCGGCTGCTGACCCGCAGGTCGCGGGTTCAAATCCCGGCTGCGGCGGCTGCATTTCCGATGGAGGCGGAAATGTTGTAGGCCCGTGTGCTCAGATTTGTGTGCACGTTAAAGAACCCCAGGTGGTCGAAATTTCCGGAGACCTCCGCTACGGCGTCTCTCATAATCATACGGTGGTTTTGGGACGTTAACCCCACAAATCAATCAATTGATGAATGTATGTGAAAGCTTGAGCTCTTTGGGAACTATGATGGCTCTTTGGGAACTATGATGGCTGCCACTCATTTATTTTCATGACTAGTGATCTGTTGTTGTCGTGCTTAAGTAACGCGGGATTTGAATGAAGTGAGGCTCTGGAAATTTTATTCGTTACATATATTCATTTACGGTTCTCCACCTACGGTTTCGTATCACACAGGGTGTGTGATTTATTTTTATACGAAACCAATTTTTAAAAATCCTATGAATGTTAGAGCCCTGTTCCTTACTCTACGTCGAAGCTGCAACACTTTGCTGCAGGTAAATGAGACTGATTCACCAACTAACACCTTCTTAATCAGTTTTTTATAATTGACTTGAGTACAGGTGTCTGAATCAAAAAGTTGTAGAGCGTGTCAATTTATGGTGCAACAATTTTTATTTTTTAGAAATCACGAGAGTTGCAAAGCGCGATCACTCTGCTTTGCCAGACCGGACGTATGCCTGACATGGAAGCAACAAAAGTCGAATGAAGGCAGCCCCGCCACGGTGGTCTAGTGGCTAAGGAACTCGGCTGCTGACCCGCAGGTTGCTGGATCGAATCCCGGCTGCGGTGGCTGCATTTCCGATGAAGGCGGCATTGTTGTAGGCCCGTGTGCTCAGATTTGGGTGCACGTTAAAGAACCCCAGGTGGTCGAAATTATTGGAGCCCTCCACTACGGCGTCTCTCATAATCATATGGTGGTTTTGGGACGTTAAACCCCACATATCAATCAATCAATCAATCAATCAATCGAATGAAGGCACGTCCCTCGGCAGTGTCTTTTTGTGAGATGCGTCAAGTCATTTTAGCAGCGACTGCGGATAACCTTACCATTGAATGGGATGTTTGGTACTCATCCATTTTTCACGACCTGAATGCACAGAAAAAGCAGGCAATGTCGTTGTTCTATTTCCCTGTGAAGTATAACACCAAGGGGCAGTCACTGCGGCACTTCTTCTTACAGACAGACGAAATGGTTTTTATCACCTTCTTATAGTTCAAGAACGAAACCGCCAGGCCCCTGCGGAACGCGCAACACTGTGACAGCGAATGCTGTAAGAGTGGCCTTTCAGAGCCTTTTTAACACTCTTAGGGTATAGCAGGTGCAAGCACACTTGCAGGGTAACCCCTATGCCATCAATCATGGTGTAGGCAGGCACTCACTATGCCAACCTTAGTCATTTTTCGGAGAATCGTGGCACCCGCTTAACTCTTGCAAAGGCATATGTGCAATTTTTTTATGCTGTTACCAATGACGATGAAGAATTATGCCAGAAGCTTTTGTAATCTGGGGCGCAATAGCCTGCACAGTGGGTATGCGCCACAGTTAATAGGTGAACAAGATCACGCTTTAAAATGGGTTGGAGCATTCGACGACCTACTCATAGCGCAATTCGCATTGTATGACGCCTGGTTGTTCTTTTGTTGTTCTGAAAGGCTTTATTACTCATATTAACGCGATTCCTTTCCCGACCTCCAGCCTGCCTAAGGCCAGTTTGCAAAGGTTGTGCGTAGTTCACATTTACTGGTGGTGAATTCATGCATCAAAAAAAAAAACACTGGCGTTGTTAATTGGTAGAATACTGCCATGGGCTGGCACGCAGAGGGGACCCGGTTAGAATCACATTGCTTTCCTAATGTTTTTTAATTCTGATTTTTTTTATTTCGTGTAATAGTAGCTACCGACGTCGGCGGTGCACTACTATATAGGGCGCCGTACGCGACTCTTATTGTTTTCTCATGAGCACTTTCGCTGTAAAACAGATAAGCACCACACATCGCGTGCAAGCAATGAGCTGTTTACTTGAGTATTTCAGAATTTCTGTCGATTTTTCTGTAGGTAAATGAGACATAGACATTGTATGAGTTCCACGTAATCAAGTTAATGCATATCAGTATACAGAAGGAGGTACCGTATAGTCGGAGACTGAATTGGGGACCTCCTAAACATGGTAAACAATAAAAAAATTCTTACAACCGACAGGAAGGAAAGGAAAAAAAAATACAATATGCATTTATTATTACTGAATAGGAACATTTCAAAGACAAAATGTAAAAAAAAAGACATGAAAACGTTTGACAAAGCTGAAAAAAAAAAGAGCAAAAGTTTGCGCAATGTAGCTTATGGAAAAGTACGCTTTAGGGGCACTGTAAGAAAATGTTATGAGGTGCTTTATATTGATTGATAGGAAACCTATGTAATTTTTAATAAGTGAGCCTCGGGTGATGGATTTTAAGACAGACGGCTATGAAATACATACGCTAAATTGAGTAGTTTGTTTACCGCAGTTCTAGTTTTCGGCAAGACGCAGCTTTTGTGGAGAACAAATCTAGTGTAGCTATAGGGTTAAGAAGAAAATAAGATGGGATGATAAAAATGGGAGCTTTATATCGTTATGCCTATGCAATTAGATAGCTAGACAGTATTTAGCTGTATCCTGCACAAGAAATACATTATAGAAATAGAAAAATTGTTTGGAATTTCTGTTATATATGAGCTGGAAGTAACTATTCTGATTTCTTTTTCCTGAACAGTCCTTAATGGTGCAAAGTTAGTATTATAAGCATATTTTTTCGTAGTTACGTGGTAGCTGATGTAACAATGAATTAATGCGTACTATAATTAGAGAAGAGTTGATTGTGAGAAAAAAAAAGGGAGATCGAATGAGACTACGTATAAGTGTTTTTTTTATCTCTGAAACATAGTTGCGGAATTTTAAGTGTGGTAGAGTCTGACGACTAAGTGAACACAGTCGTTGCTAGTATGAATCAAATATATCGTGTCGGCACACCTTGATTGAAATATCGACACTTTCTTGTCAGCGGCACTTCCGGTCGAACGAAACTGAGCAGCCGGATTTCCTGCTCGCCGGGCGCGTTCAGTTTAGCGCGTTCATCATAAACTGAATAAGAACGGCGCAAACAATACGAAAACATGAAAAAAGAAAAGGGAAGTGAGGAAAGAAAGGGATTGACGCCAAAGTAACCACTGCTTTATTCTCACAGCGTCGAATATATATGCCAAAAAAACCACACAATAGCGTGCGCCATAAACTGCCACGCACTTCAAATTTTTAATAAAAGCTACTGTTCTCACATCATTAATTAAAAGTGAATTAAGGAGTTCTTGTTAATAAGCTGATTCAATGTAACTTAAGCTGCTGGAAGGTATGAAAAGTGTGAACCCTGTGTTGAGAGTCTCGACACAGACTTTATATATACGCGAAAACGTTCTGAATATTATAGAAGTTTTATTAAAAAACAGATGTGTGTCGCATATAAAAAAGAAATAGCCTGTATGCTCGTATGTGACCATGGTCTCCCTGGCGTTCCATTCAATATGATACGGCTTCGCTAGCTCGCTTAACATTTGACCTACTCGTTATGCGCTTATGCCCTTCTCTTTCGAAGATGGCGTTACAATTAACACCTTCGGTAGACTATCAACAAGTATTCAGCAACTTCCACTCCGTGTCCTCGGCTGAGTGGCCCACAGGCTCACTGCCCACGTGACGCACATAGACTACATTCTGTTTATATTTTGTTTAGAGCTGTTATTGTAACTAGTGAATAGATGAATACAACTACATATTAAAACTGACTATCGCTAGGTGGGTTTTACCTATAGCGCTCCGCTATTTTTTTACATAACCCAGCGATCACCTAAATAATGCGTTATCCTTAAAAATCGGACTTTTTATTCCTTTTTCCGCCATCTATGGCAAAGATTTCTAGAATTGAACACTGATAAAGCTTAGAGATGCGATTTTCGTATATAGAATATATCTAATGCCCACTCAACAAAAAATTTTTTAGCTTCGCGTGACATTCTCTAACGAAGTTCTGTGTGTGAAATTTTCTCCGAGAACATCACTTACTCTACTAGAAGGAATCTTTTTGTTTGCTTAAGATGAAATTAGCGCAGTCTTCACGAAGTCACATAAGGCTTGGCCACAGTAAAGATGGTGGCTACCTATTTCGTCCAGGCTAGGCTAGGCTTACTGTTAGGACGCTCTCATCTGTTTCTTCCCCTCCCCTTGCTATACTACACTACACTGCACTACACAACCACCTGTACTGAGTGCTTGGGTGGGGATTGTGTACTTGCCGGTTAATAATGATGGTAATTTTCTATCTGCGACTCTCGGCAAACATAGGGCATAACAGCGCTGCTGTAGATAAAAACATTTACGGAGTCACATGAAGCGTTCTGCAAGCATCATCACTGATTGTACGCAACTAATGTTCTTGCGATTATACAAAAACGTCTGTAAACATTTCTGTACGGAGCGTACACTGACCCTGCGCGGAGCAGAGTGCCCGTAGCACGAAACGAAAGTTTCACGCGAAGTTCTATACTCCTTTCACTCTCGTTGTGCACAAATGGAGACGCATTCTTCAATGGCACGTCACGCACCACGTGTTTCATCAAATGGTTTGAAACTTGGTGTGCACATTCGTGCAGGGCTCCTGAGTGGATGACAGGCGAGCATTTAACTTCATTGTGCAGCGTATTGCTGCAGAAGATCAATTCGCCGAATGCACTACCACGTTCTACGATTGTACGACGCGACATATTTCAAGACCAGTGTGCGAAGTATTTTTTTTTCCTCGCTCGAAGCAAATACAACCGAAAAATAAACGCTGGATGCATTTCGGGACTAATAGCTGTTTTTTATGTCACTACCGAAGCTGACCGGTGGCAGAATAATGAGATAATTAGTTACACACTCGATAACTTTAATTATCAGAACTCACAAGGAACAACGCTTTCTTTCGTTTTCTTAGTTGTAATGTAACACTGAGTGTCCTGGAATTATGCTACGCGAATTTGATGCGTTTCTAACAGCGCGTCACAATTGGTGACTGAAGGGGACGCACCATATCACTGAATGCTATTCCGAGGGTGCTCCTACAGCTGCGGAACATACGGCGCAGCCCGACGGCAGGGCGCGCTTATTCCATCGCATGCCGTGCGCAGGACGCGATAGGAAAGCTCCCCGCGAAACGGAGCGCGCGGCGATTTCTCTTTACGACGCTGCAGGGGATGCACCTACTTTTCATTCGTCGCGCGGCAGCGGGCGATCCCTACAAGGATAAAACGAGGA
Organism: Rhipicephalus microplus; assembly: GCF_043290135.1. Classification (NCBI taxonomy): domain Eukaryota; kingdom Metazoa; phylum Arthropoda; class Arachnida; order Ixodida; family Ixodidae; genus Rhipicephalus; species Rhipicephalus microplus. Next base: position 113,457,217 of record NC_134703.1, on the reverse strand, counting down.
GCAAACGAAAGAAAGAAAGGCTGTAAAACCTTCAACGGTACAAAAAGAAACAGGGGATCAGGACAGAAAGAAGGGATAACGCATAGGGATGCAAGAGCGTGGAAGAGTTACTGCAGAAGAAGAGACGGGAGGGGTGGGAAAGCGAAAAAAAAATATAGTAGTGCAATTGATTCTCTGGCGCCATGGCCGCAGCGTGTGGCCCAGAGGGCGAGAGAGCGAGTCCTTGGTCGTCGGCGGCAGTGGCCACGGGTGGCGCAGCGCTGATTCTGGGTGCCTCTCCTTCAATGGCCTCATTGAGCGCCCCGACAGTTTGCCCGGGGTCCCCACAGCGCGAGCCAAAAGCGGGCGTCCACCCGAAATCTCCGCGACGAGGCGCAGCCCCCGTTTTCTGTATATACATCGGGTTTAAAAGACAATGGAAGCATTAGCTGGTCAGCAGTTCGAGATAAGCGAGGGAGGCGTTGTGTACCACGGGTGAAGGAAAAAATAATAAAGAAAAGATAAGAAAAGTGAGGAAAAGATCGATGGTGCCGGGACTTTGCACGCCTCAGTGCACGCAGGAATTTTGAAGGAACGGCGAAATATCAAGTAAACAAGAAAAAAGGGTTAGTATGTTACGCAAGTTTTTTCAAGCAACATAGGTATGATCAAACCCCTCATGGTGATGATGATGATGATATTATAATAATATATAATGATAATAATAATAAGAATAACGTCACGTTTGCCGGTATTGCAGCTTTTACGCCAGGGGCCCATGCCCATTGTGCCACAACTCCTATTAGGTGCATTGTACGTATGTAGATTTGAATGCATAGCGGTGCATTGGGCGTGACAGCCGTTCAAACTAGCTAGGCGGCGGACAAATGCCTTGGTTTGCCAATGGCATACTTCAGACTTGACGACGTGTGTGTCAGCACGCTATACAGAGTGAACGATTCTGCAGAGTACTCGCTCATAGAGTCCTCGCAACATGGACAACTAGGATTGGATTCTTCTAGGATTCATCTGGAATTTTTCTAGAAACTGAAGTCTCTGTAGTATAACATGTCAAGTCGACATGCAGGACTGTACATATCAGGATGACTCCTACTTTGCGAAAATTCGATGCCCAACACGCCTTTCGGTGGTCGCGGGTTGTTCCTGTCATGCGGCCGTTCTCGACGCTTACGAATGCTCGAGAAAATACAGTTACCGACGGCGACTCTTTGTTCATCTCATTCTATTGTGCTATCAATTACATGGTAGCCCTAGGCTCCTTTTTTCCGTTGCCGCGAGGTTCCATACAAATTCCGAATTGTTAACATGTTTGACGTGCGAGTGAACGAGTGCGAGGGCACACCAATGTTCGCTGCTCCAGCAGAGAATTAACACTCCGGATGCTTTTATTTAGGTGCAAAGGCCTTGTGGGTGCCGGAGGTGAAGTAATGGTGGACGGGGTCCTGCATTGCTCCGAAGCAGAAGCTGCGAACTTCAATCCACCCGGTCTGGTCACGAGCGCTATAAGTTTTAAAGGGAATAACGTGCGGCTCATAGCTTTGTACGCGCACCGCATTTACCCCTGTTTGCACATGAGTGATAGACAGTATACGCAGGTAGCGTCACTCGCTGCAGCTGTAGCAGTTCCTTAGGCTAGAATTTTGTCAAGTTACACCAGATCGAATGCTGAATGACTTGGCCGTTAGCTTCGTCGAATCAAGATAAAAAAGCCTGATAAAACACAACAATTTGAGTCTATTTACTGACAAATAAACAAAAAAAACTATTGTTTCGCCTTTTTCGACAAAACTGACTTTTTATGCTAGTCGTAAACCTCAAGCAACCTTTTAGGGGCGAAGCTTTTTAAGGTGTAGGTAGTGCGCCTCCTCTATGTAGTAGCTACTTCTCGTTTTAGTCCTTGGGGTGTCCGCTGAATGGCGGTACTTCTACATGGTGAATATATGATGAAAAGATGCGAGTTGGTGGTACTTGGAGTACTCACTAGATGGACGGACGGACTGATGAACAGCCATACAGACAGAAGGACGTATGTACAGACAGACAGACAGACAGACAGACAGACAGACAGACAGACAGACAGAGACAGATGAACGGACGGGCGGACGATTGGCTGGATGAACGGGTGGACATACATACATACATACATACATACATACATACATACATACATACATACATACATACATACATACATACATACATACATACAGACAGACAGACGGATGAAGGGATAGACAGACGGAACGGATGGACAGACGGATGAACGGAGCCAGCGTATGATTAGTAGCTTGCTGATAAAACTCTTCGAAGCTTCGCCCCAGTCATCCTCATTCACTCCAAGGATATTTTGTGAACGTTTTTTTGTGTCATGCGTGAGTAGTGAACCTTTAAAGAGACGATAACAATATCTCGCCGATATTCACTTTCTGTTCCGAGATTGCAGCGTGAAGGAAGTGGCAGAAAACGAAATAACTCTATTCACGCCTTCATTCAAAGGCTGCCCGAAGGTTAAAAAAAGGATATGTCTCATTGATCAGCTCTCTCATCTGTGCAATGACGAGGAATTTTGAGGATTGAAATTAGATATTGTCGCGATCCCACCGCTGATCACCAGTTGTTGTGATCCCGGGGTGCTGTGGTAGCGTGGTGTAGCTTCGGGTTGAGGAAACGACCGCTTACAAGATGGGGATACGAAAAACAAACAAGGTTTATGGCACTATTTACAAATATTTACAGCATGAGGTTAAGAGTTCACAAACCACGAGCGTGGTGGTTAAACCTTTAGTTGGTTCAGAGCGACGTCCTGCACTCTGCGGCGCCGTTATAAGCCCTCTCGGGCTCCTCCTTCTTCAGTCGAACACCAATCACATACACACAACAGGTGAGGGGTACGAGCAGGCACGGCGCACGTGAACAGCCAATTTCGAGTCAAGATCACTGCACTTAAAGGTGGCGCCAGAGGGGCTCTTGCTTGTCGTGTGTGTCACTGGTCGAGGGATCCCAAGCTTCGGACAGCAGAGATCAAACGGTCCGCCAACCTCTCTGCTCAATTAGCAGGGCATTTTGTGGCGGCGGTCGCCGTTTCTACAAAGGAAGACGCTGTCTTTGTTGTCCCCTCTGGAACGGCTTACCGCTTCGTGGCGACGTGACGTCTCATCCGCCGGCTAACAGTGACAATACCTGGCGGGCATAAGCATTCGGCGAGTCGGCTACTTGTTTGAGGGTCAAAAGAGCGCCGCTCCCCCGTCAGATCTCGACGCTGGTTCCAAGAAAACCTGGGTTCCAGGCGTGGGAACGCGGCCCGGCTACGCTTCTCAGCGACAGCATGGCGCCTACCGATGGCGGTCGTAACAGCTTCCCCCTCGCCAGATGAGTCACGGAGGGCAGCGGTCAACACTGCTGCTCGCAGGGACGACGAAAGGGTCAGTAGTTGAATGCCAAGAACTGGCCTTCGCTTGTGGCATGGTCCGGGTGATCGCCGAATCTTCGACACCGTTTCCGAAACTGGACCACATGCACAAGCAAGCACTCGGCCCCCTTCGAACAAACCAAGCCAAAAGAGGGATGACAAACCAATTTTAATTACTAGCTTTAACAAAAGCTCACTCTCAGAACTCTCAGAACTCTCAGGACTCACTTGAGCAGAGAAACCAGACGTGCTACCTTACAAATTTACATAAGATGCACGAAAAAAACTAAAATATCAATTTTGATACATAAAGAGCACCCCAGAATGGCTTAGAAAGAGCGGCTGAGCGCGTCAGCGTTTCCATTCAATTTGCCCTTTATTTACCTAATGTCAAAATGATATTTTTGAAGAATCAAGCTCCGCCTCACAAGGCGACGGTTCTTCGATGTCATGGTTTGCAGCCAAGAGACAATGGCCTGTATCTACTTTAAATTTAGCCCTCCCCTGAGATAACACTGCCACTGATGAATGCTCTACACAATGCAGGCGCACTCCTTTCCTGAAGCGCAGTACGTTATCTCACGAGAGCCCAAATTCTGGCTCAAGTAGAACGCATCATACTCGTTGCCACTGTCGTCGAGACATATAACGGCAGCCTCCTTCTTTTTGTCGCTGACTACTTACACGGCTCTGTCCCGCTGAGAGCATCGGTCCGGAACTCGAATTCAGCGAGCGCTAAGATTGTTCCAACGTCAGTCTTTGTTTACGTCCGCCCATAATTGTCTACCACTGAGACATTAAACTCACCAGCCTCCCGCAACCTTAACCTAAGCTGTGACCAAATGGTCTACCTCACGGTTAGGGAAAGCTTGAGGATCTGCTCATGATCACTAGATCAATCATTCTTCAACAAAAGTAACAAACACTGCCTTCTAGCAGGTTAGTTCGGTTAGTTACCTGCCTTTGCTAACACCCTTGATTAAAAAAACAAAACACTGAGTTCTTTTGAGCGCTTTCAATTCTTCTCATTCTTACGGCGCTGCAAAATTCATGGCACTACTAACCAAACGCTTAGGCCTTCACACATGGTCTAAACGTTCATCCTTACATTACGTTGCAACACACCGTGTACAACACAAAAATAATGCTAAGTGCAATACTCATCAAATGCACCTCAGAATAATTGCATAGGGTTTCGCTAAAACTGTGCACCAATGGCTCTCAATTCTCATAACGCGCAACGACAACTGCACTGTGTTGCGCCAAACTTAACCATTTTACGAAATCATCTGGTCTATGTTAATATCTTCTTCCTTAAATGCCAATTCACGCCACATCCACATGACAGTAAAGGCATACGATATTAAACTAAGCCTTTGAAACACTAAAAAAAACAGAACAATTTTTTTTAGTTTTTACCTTCTCGGTATATTCGTACAAATGATTAATGGACTTCAATTTTCAGCCTTTAGTTCGGCGGTTTTCCCTTTCAAAAATTTACACCGCTTTACATTACTTACAAAATTAAAAGGCTCAAATCTGCATTTCCAATGCAAAACTGAGTAACAATATTTGACACGCCTGTGCAAAAGTTACTCGAACTGACCGTTCCCCCTTTTCTCATGGTTCCTTTATTCGTACACGATGGGGTCGCGGTCCCGGCGGTTTTCGAGCACGCCAGAAGCTACAAAATGCACAAACTCTAAGCAGTGCACTGCCGTCATACCTCATTTTCCACTTCTTCCTGTTCCCCTCAGGAATGTGAAAAGGACGCCAGAAACAGGGTGGAGACAGGGGACATTGTCTCTTTGTGCTCGCCCCGACGCGGTTTTTAGCCACTCTGTGCTTTCGACTTTGATCCTTCAGGCAAGGCCGCTTTCCCGAAGTTGTCGAACGCAACCGCGCTTTTCGTTGGAGTAACGCACCTCGTTTCCCCCCTCTACACCTGGCTTGCCGCTTGTACCTCTCGGAACGCCACCATGGACGTTTCCTGGAACGGATTAACGGCCTACCCTCTCGTCTTTCTTGCGACTGAGTGGGGCCTGACCTAGGCTTGCACAGTGACGAACGCTTCTGCTTCTTTCTTTTTCGGCGATGTTTTCTTGCCTCCTTTCTCTCGATGCCATCATCATGTCGCGTCGGGAACTGAGTGGTTGGGAAGCTTGTTGGAGCTAGTGCTACATTTTCCCCCACGCTCAAACATTTTATACTCGGTGTCACGACGGACTGCCGGGCCAAATTATCTTTGTTAATGCTGATGAAACCATTAACTGGGCCCACTCCGATGGCATCGCTGCACTCCTGAAGCTTCGCGTTCTTGCAATCATTAGCCACTGCACTAACCATATCTAGATGTGAAAATTTCGAGACGTCCTCTCGAGGCATGGGGATGGTTTCCAGCTCCTTACTGAGCCCATTAGGGCTGCTGGCACACACCTCATCCCCGCAAGGACCGTCTTTTGATACTGTCTCTACCTCGAGACTGGCCAAGGGCTCGTTCTCGACATGCTCTAGATTGACGCCTTCGAGAATTCGCGGGCCCTTTTCTGCCGCAATCTGTGTTTCTAGCGCTTCATGACGCGCCACAACTTCCAGCGCTTTGTGACGCGCCTCACTTTCAGACTCCGGTCTGATTCTTTCTTTATTTTGGCTAACAGAAGTTCCGAATCTTCTGATTAGCTCTGATTTAACAACTTCGTAGTTGTTTGCGTGCTGCTCACTGAGTCGCGCAACAACATCCGCTGCCTCGCAGGGCAGAACCGTGCGTAGCTTCTGAGACCAGGTGTCTCGCTCACACTTAAGTTGACTACACTTTCGTTCAAAGAGTCTAAGATACAGGCCCATATCCCATGATACCTCATATGGCTGCATGTACCTAGACATCTCGAACTCTGCCTCATTTTCGAGTACTCCTTGCTGGCGTCCCAACCTCATACTCAACTCATAGTCTTGTTTGAAAAACTTTAGCTTGAGGCTTTCTCTTTCGTCTTCACTCTTTCCTTCCATCTGAGCTGCTCTTAGTTTTCTTTCGATGATGAGGTCCCATTCTTCACTTAGTTCCTCATCATCAGCCCCCAAATCATTAATCGCTTGAATGATTATGGGTTTTCGTGCCAAACCCTTTGTATCGATCCCCAATTCCTCACACAACAGCAACAAGTCTGACATCTGCAGCTCCCGTAAGTCCATGATCGTACTGAGTGCTCGCTACTTCCAAAATAACTTTCCGAAACGGCGAAACTGAGTCTTTCGGCAAAGTTAACTACCAGTTCTAAAATTTAACCCTCTTTTAGAACCTGGTTCACTCAAAGGAAAAGCCAAGCACTCACCCATACGTGATCCATGTCTCGAGCCAACTGCTTCTCTTGGGCCGACTGTTGTTGTCACTTGTAGCTTCGAATCCAACCGATGCCAACCAGTTGTCGCGGCTCGGGGTGCTGAGTCGTATCTCACCGCTGCCACCAGTTGTCGCGATCCCACCGCTGATCACCAGTTGTTGTGATCCCGGGGTGCTGTGGTAGCGTGGTGTAGCTTCGGGTTGAGGAAACGACCGCTTACAAGATGGGGATACGAAAAACAAACAAGGTTTATGGCACTATTTACAAATATTTACAGCATGAGGTTAAGAGTTCACAAACCACGAGCGTGGTGGTTAAACCTTTAGTTGGTTCAGAGCGACGTCCTGCACTCTGCGGCGCCGTTATAAGCCCTCTCGGGCTCCTCCTTCTTCAGTCGAACACCAATCACATACACACAACAGGTGAGGGGTACGAGCAGGCACGGCGCACGTGAACAGCCAATTTCGAGTCAAGATCACTGCACTTAAAGGTGGCGCCAGAGGGGCTCTTGCTCGTCGTGTGTGTCACTGGTCGAGGGATCCCAAGCTTCGGACAGCAGAGATCAAACGGTCCGCCAACCTCTCTGCTCAATTAGCAGGGCATTTTGTGGCGGCGGTCGCCGTTTCTACAAAGGAAGACGCTGTCTTTGTTGTCCCCTCTGGAACGGCTTACCGCTTCGTGGCGACGTGACGTCTCATCCGCCGGCTAACAGTGACAATACCTGGCGGGCATAAGCATTCGGCGAGTCGGCTACTTGTTTGAGGGTCAAAAGAGCGCCGCTCCCCCGTCAGATCTCGACGCTGGTTCCAAGAAAACCTGGGTTCCAGGCGTGGGAACGCGGCCCGGCTACGCTTCTCAGCGACAGCATGGCGCCTACCGATGGCGGTCGTAACAATATGTCCACGCATGTTTCGTTTTATTAGCTGTCAGAATACCTTTTGTGAAGCGCACTGAATAGATTGCCGGAAATTGAGGTGTTGAGGCCCAAGGGACGGCTTTCAGCTTTCCTATAGTAGAGTACCGTGTACTTTAAATCATTAAGCACTTTTTTCAAGCACACTAGGTGCTTGGGCCCAGGGTGTCAGTTTGTTTCGGGACGTCTTTATGCTCTCCTATAGTATATGCCTAGTACTCCAAATCACAAACCTCCTTTTCTAAACACTCATCAAGTGCGAGGCCCACGAGACGGCTTTGAGCTCTCCCATAGTAGAGTACCTAGTACTCTAAATCGTTAGACACTTTTTCTAAACACACATTTCGACCTCCTAGGCTGGCTTTATGCTCGCCCATTGTGTGAGCACCATGTACTCTGAATCGTTCAACACGGTTGCTAAACACCCCATGTTCTGTCCTGTGGATATGTTCTGTTGGAATGTCTTGATGTATACTGTTTTTCGGACTAAGTTTTTTCTAAAGACACTTCCAACTGTGTTTTATGGACTCAATAATATGGGACAGCCTTGTGCTTTCCCGCAGTAGAGTACATCGTACTCTAGGTGTTCTTCAATTTTTTTTCTAAACACACATAACGGGGAACGCTTATAGCTCCCCCATAGTAGAATGCTATAGAGTGCGATAAAGCATTCACAATTCGTACTAAACACACCCTGTCTACTATTTCATTCAAGGTGCTTGTTTTTAACCTTCTGGGTTAAAAACAAGCACCTTGGAATGGCTTCGTGCATGTGCATCCATAACCCGAGTACACATTTACAGCCACTCAATAAAGAAAATTTTTTTCCTATCGAGTGGCTGTGAGAGAGTTATGTGAGTGATGCGTATACATTTTTTAAACATAGAGAAAATACCGGCTTGTTTATGTTACTAGATCGAAGAACTGCAAAATAAGTTCAGTCATCTTCACACCGGAGGTTCCTAGCTTGAAGACAGTGTGGAGCTGGGAGCCTTCTTTGTTTTCCTTCGTTTTTTTTTCCACTTTCGCGATACGTGGTTACCGTTTGGCAAAAAGACAAACGTGGTCTGCCTGGTGGTAAAGAGGCTCCTGGTGGTGGCAGGGTGTTAAAGCAATATGCCTTATTTGTGTCCTGGGTGCCTCAACGTCAATATTTGTCGTGATGAGGTGGTTACCAGCGATCACTATACCAGCCATTGTCGACTCACTACGAGGCAAGCCGAGACAAATCCGCAGTGCCCGGCACTGAACACTCTATAACGTTTCTAGGCTTGTTTTGCTTGAATTGGTCAAAGTCGGTAAGCTGTACCAGAGGAAACTGAGAAAACGTACCCTGTAAAGCTGTAGCATAGCACTGGGTGACATTCCCCAAGTCTTCCCTGCAAAGAACTTCCGTAGATTACAGATGTCCATTAACCGTTTTTCATGTACGAAACGTGATCGCTCCATGATGGACTCCTGTCAATTATGACGCCCAAAAACTAGTGCGAGCGAACGTACGGCACAATTTGACCATTGATGCTTATGGTGTACTTCTCCACGGGCTTGCGAGTAAAAAAGCTACGAGGGCACATTTCTCGAAAGAAATTTCCAAGCCTCGATTTCGGAGGTAACGTGATGTTTCAGTGGCAGCTTTTTGAGTTCTCTCTCGTAACTGCAGGCGTGTTACAGCCGATGCCCAAACGCAGATATCGTCACATTGATAGTCTTACTGTGCTTGGCAGATGCTCAGTGAGAGAAATTAGCGTAAGATTGAACAGCACAGGGCTGAGTACGCTACCCTGGGGGATGCCACGGTGGCTGAAATGTGGAGAGGTTTGACCGCCTTCAGAACTCACAAAGAAGGATCGCATTGGCAAATAACTACGTATCCAGCGATACTACCGACCACCTACTCCTACATCTTCGAGAGCGGTGAGAACAGCTTCATGCGTAACGTTGTCATACGCCCCTTTGACGTCTAGAAAGATACGCAGAGCCTTTCTCGTGTTGGACGTAAATTACCAGGTTGACAACGTTGTCAATCGATGATCGACCACGCCGAAATCCTGCGATTGCTGAAGAAGGCGGTAGTTCGAAGAGCGCTCATGCCATTACGATCACCTTTTGTTCGCAGTGCTCATCATGCGTACAAAAGGAGCCACTTCCTTCCGTTCTACTCGGCTTATACCCCGCGCTTCAACCTTCAACCTTTGCAAGACCCTTTGTAAGCATTCCGTATGTTCACGGGGTTTCCCATAAGCTGAAAAAAGTTGGGACAGGTTTGGATGTAGCGTGTTTTTTTTTCTGCTGCAGACAAGCTTGGCCGGATTTGTGTGGCTGTGGGTAAGAAGCCATCTGGACAAAGCGAGCGGGTCCACGGGTGCGATATCAAGCTCCGTGATAAATTGGTCGAGTGTACCAAAAAAGGTAGTTTTCGACCCACCACTATCTTTTGGAAAATGCTATGTCGGGCAGACGGGACGGCGTGTAAACAATAGATTGTAAGACCTTAAGGCGTCTTTGAGGAAGACACCTTGTTCAGATCTTTCGTTACACTGCAGGGAGTGCGGATGCGCACTGTTGCAATCAGAAACCAGGTTGTTCGCAAGAATGAAAGGAAAAATTGCACGAAAAATCGAGGAGGCATATTTTATTAATAGATTAGGCGACACATGCGTGGCGAGGCCCTCAATCACGTTACATGCCACCGATATAGATTACCCGAGTGCTTGCCTCTAAAGTGATTGTTTTGTTTAGTTTTTTTCTAATAATATGACTTGCAACTTTGTTAATATATATATATATATATATATATATATATATATATATATATATATATATATATATATATATATATATATATATATATTGTAGGCATTCATTAAGCACATCATCTATCTTCACACATATTCATCATCATGAGTAGTCATCATCTTCTGCTGTGGGGACTTGGCTTGTCTGAGTTCTGTGCCTTGGGCGTGGTCGCTTCATCGTGTCTTCCGGGCCTAATAAAGGTTGCCTTTACTGTTACATCAGAAGTGGTGGAGTGTGCTCTACGATCTTCCGTCCTCTCCCAGCCCGATCTGCCTCCTGGAGCTGCGCTCAGGTCGTCGTTTGTACCAGGTATCCGCTAACGTGCCTCAGGACGAGCCAACCGGCGCTTCTGCGTCTACCTCCACGGCCCCGGCTACCACGGCCTATCCATCGTGGATTATCACCGCGCACCAGCGTGAGCCGCCCACGTTCGCCGGACTTCGAGGTGAAGATGTGGAAGATTGGTTGGACCAGTTCAATCGAGCGAGTTCCACTAACAACTGGGATGATCCTACCAAGCTTCGCCGTGTTTCTTTCTACCTCACGGGCGTAGCGAAAACATGGTTTTTCAATCATGAAACGGACATTACGGACTGGACGCGTTTCAAGCAACAGCTTCGCCAAATTTTCGGCACCCTGGCGGTTCGTTCAGCTCTCGCGAAGAAGACACTGGATTCTCGCAAGCAACAATGCGGTGAGTCCTACACATCGTACATAGAGGATGTGCTTGCTCTCTGTCACCGTTTCAGCACGTTCATGTCTGAATCAGAGAGAGTTCGTCATCTACTGAAAGGGATAGGCACGGTCGCGTTCAATGCCTTGGTCATTCAAAACCCGACTACGGTCGCTGCCGTTGTTGCCACGTGCCAACGCCTGGAAGAACTTGAATCCCAACGGTTACCGCCGGACAGCTCTGAAAACACTACCACGACTGATGCCTCAGTGCGTGCCATGATCCGGGCGCTTATACGGGAAGAGCTACAATCTTTCGGCCTCTCAATGACACCGAGTCCACCTCCCCCTCCAACAATGTTTTGCGGGATGTTATCAAAGAGGAGTTGGCGTCCATGACCAGGCCAGCGTTTGTAGACACTCCAGTACCTCGACTCCAACCGACGTACGCACAAGTCCTCGCTGGCTCACCACCCGTGGTACAACCGATGCCCGCACACTCGACGCCTGTCCCGCTGGCTTCGTTAACTCCGAGTGTGACTAGCCAGCCCTTTCACCCACCGTGTCGGCCGCATCGTCCGATCTGTTATTACTGCGGCTATCGGGGCCACATTGCACGCGTCTGTCGGAAGCGTCAGCAGGACGAGCGTCGTGGACTCGACACCTACGGACGGGATGATGGGACAAGCTGGTACGCTTTCCAACGTCGTCCTTATGATCCGCCGCTACGCCGCTCACCGTCTCCAACTGCGACATCTGAGCCAACCAGTTCCTACCGCTCTACTAGACGCCGCTCACCCTCACCCCTCCGCCGTTCCACGTCTCCATTGCGACCTGTCTCGCAATTCACCAACCAACGCCCGGAAAACTAACCTCTGCAGCTTTTGGAGGAAAAGCTGCATCGAACGAAAAGACAGAAATTCCTCCAGTGCGTCCATATAATACGATAGCTGTTTTAATAGAAGGTGTGTACGTGGACGCTTTAATAGACACTGGTGCCTCTTTGTCTGTGATTGATCGTTCTTTGTGCTCACGTCTACGAAAAGTCACCACCCCTTATGATGGACCTACACTGCACGCTGCTCAAGGGGACGCCATTAGACCTGCCGCTATGTGCACCGCTCGTGTTTTCATCGCTGGTATTCTTCATTTTGTACAATTTGCTGTGCTGAATTCGTGTGCCCACCAGATTATATTAGGCTGGGATTTTCTGTCTACGGCGAACGCTTCCATCTGCTGTAAAGAAAATGTTGTTCATATGATGGAAACTGACTATGCCCTGTATGCGGATGACAAGCCCGTTCGCTTGCTCGCTGCTGAAGAGACCGAGCTACCACCTGGTCATCAGCGGATAGTTGCCATCACTTCTAATGTGATCGACTCTGGTCACGTGTTTGTCCAACCATCTGCACGCTGTCTCGCAAGAGGTACAGCCTTTGCTTCAGGTCTAGTGTGATTCCACAATGGCTCCGGACTTCTCTACGCTACAAACCAGACTTCTGAGAAAATTCTCATTCCTAAAGGCACCACAATGGCTTGCGTTTCTGAATCTCAACCTGTCTCTGTTGTCTCTCTTATGCCAGCGTGTTCTGACCTTCCTTCTATTGGACGTTCATCAAGCGTTTCTGTTCTTGCTGCGACTATTAGTCCAGAACTGACCTCTTCACAGACAGATGAGTTGCTTGCCTTGCTACAAAAGCATAGGAGATTGTTTGATGCCCATTCCTCATCTCTGGGACAGACGTCCATTATTAGGCATCGTATCCAGACCGATGGCACTTCCATCGTACGCCGTCGACCATATCGCGTCTCTTCATCCGAGCGTGAAATCATTGAACAAAATGTAGCCGATATGCTGCAACGAAACATTATACGTCCCTCCGCGAGTCCTTGGTCATCCCCTGTTGTTTTAGTAAGGAAAAAAGATGGCTCCGTGCGGTTTTGCGTGGACTACAGAGCACTTAATAAGATTACCCACAAGGATGTTTACCCCATGCCGCGCATAGACGATGCTTTGGATTCACTGCAAGGTGCTGAGTACTTTTCAAGCCTAGACCTGCGTTCAGGTTACTGGCAAATACCCATGCACGAGGATGACAAAGAAAAGACAGCGTTTTCAACACCAGATGGGCTGTATGAATTCAACGTCATGCCATTCGGCCTTTGCAATGCTCCAGCAACATTCGAGCGGATGATCGACACAGTTTTACGAGGCTTGAAGTGGAAGACTTGCTTGTGCTATTTAGACGATATCGTTATTTTCTCGTCAACCTTCCCTCAGCACTTGCAACGACTGGACGAAGTTCTTACGTGCCTTGCAAACGCAGGCCTTCAGCTGAACACCAAGAAGTGCCGTTTTGCGAGCAAGACGATTAAAGTGTTAGGCCACATCGTAAGCAAGGACGGTATTCGTCACGATCCTGACAAGATTTCCGCTGTCCAAAACTTCCCGCGTCCTGAAAAAACCAAAGATTTGCGCAGTTTCCTCGGCCTTGCTTCTTATTTTCGCCGATTCATTCGAGACTTCGCCTCAATAGCTTCACCATTGCACAAGTTGCTCGGATCAGGCGTCGCCTTTGTGTGGTCTCCTGAATGTGAAGCGGCGTTTGCCCAACTGAAGTGTGCACTCACATCCGAACCAGTCCTCTGCCATTTCGACGAAACCGCGCCTACGCTCCTGCATTCAGACGCTAGTGGTCGAGGCATTGGTGGAATTCTTCTACAGCGAGACAAATCTTCACGTGAGAAAGTCGTCGCATACGCGAGCCGTGCACTGACCCCTGCTGAAAAGAATTATACCATCACCGAACAGGAGTGCCTAGCGGTCGTATGGTCGATACAAAAGTTTCGACCTTATCTCCACGGCCGCCACTTTACTGTGGTTACGGACCATCACGCCTTGTGCTGGCTCTCGACAATCAAGAACTTGTCCGGCCGCCTTGGTCGCTGGATTCTTCGCTTACAAGAATACGACTTCACTATCACATACAAGTCGGGAAACAAGCATCAAGACGCCGACGCCCTTTCGCGTTGCCCGCTCTCTTCGGAGCCGCTTAACAAACCCGCCACTGCTGCACACGAGAAGCTTTCGGCTGTCTCTTCCCTACATGTTTCGTCATTAACTACTTTGGACCCAACTTCTCCAAGCGAGTGTGGTTTGTTCTTATCTCACCAACGTGCTGACCCTTACTGTCGCCGCATCATGGACCGTCTTGACGGGACTTGCCGGCCCCCTAACGCCCGTCTTCGCCGACAGCTGACGCAATTCAAGCTCAACAACCACGTCCTGTACCGTCATATCTACCACCCTGATGGTCAACGCTGGGTGCCCGTTCTACCTCGCTCTCTTCGGGTTCAAGTCCTCAAGACATATCACGACGACATGTCTGCTGGACACATGGGCTTCCAGAAAACGTATGACCGCATAAGATGTCACTACTACTGGCCGGGCTTGTCCACCTGTGTCGCGAAGTACGTTGCCTCATGCGCCCTTTGTCAGCGTCGCAAGCTACCTACATCAACTCGAAGTGGACAATTACAACCGCTCCCGTGTCCCCTGCAACCATTCGAGGTAGTTGGCATTGACCTGTATGGTCCGCTTCCTATGACTGTCACGGGCAATCGTTGGATAGTTACAGCTGTCGACCACCTGACCCGCTACGCCGAAACAGCTCCCGTGCCTTCTGCATCAGCTTCGGAAGTGGCCGACTTCATCCTTCGAGCAGTAATCCTTCAACACGGAGCTCCTCGTGTAATCCTGAGCGACCGTGGAAGAGTATTTCTTTCAGCACTCGTCGAAGAAGTGCTCAAGGCAGCCGGCACTACACACAAAACAAGCTCCAGTTACCATCCTCAGACGAACGGCCTGACTGAGCGCTTCCATCGTACACTGTCAGACATGATTGCGATGTATATCGAACCCGACCACAGAAACTGGGACACCATTTTGCCATTTGTCACTTTTGCGTATAATACCTCTGTACAGTGCACAACCGGTTACTCGCCGTTCTACCTCGTCCACGGTCGCTTCCCCTCTTCTTTCCTCGATGTTTCGTTCTTCTCTGCGCCTGTCAAACCATGTTCATCTTCAAGTGAAGAATACGTGTCTCGTCTACTTCATTGCCGCCAGCTGGCTCGCGTCAACACTGAAGCCAAGCAACAGGATCGCAAGCTTGAATATGATGCCTCCCATCGTGCCGTGTCTTTCAGCCCTGGCGACGAAGTCCTCCTTCTTACACCCATTCGCAATCCCGGACTGTGCGAGAAGTTTCAATTACGTTTTATTGGCCCCTACACTGTCTTGGAGCAAACGTCTCCTGTGAATTATCGCGTGGCACCCGTTCTTCTTCCGACGGACCGCCGCTACAGGGCAGCAGAAATGGTCCACGTATCCCGCATGAAGCCTTTCATACGGCGTTCATCTTCGCTTTAAAATGCGGCCAAGAACTGCGGTCAGGATGACCGCTTTCACGTGGGGGGGGGGGGGGTGTGGGGGGAGTTAGTGTAGGCATTCATTAAGCACATCATCTATCTTCACACATATTCATCATCATGAGTGGTCGTCATCTTCTTCTGCTGTGGGGACTTGGCTTGTCTGAGTTCTGTGCCTTGGGCGTGGTCGCTTCATCGTGTCTTCCGGGCCTAATAAAGGTTGCCTTTACTGTTACATCACAATATATATATATATATATATATATATATATATATATATATATATATATATATATATATATATATATATATATATATATACGTGTGTGTGTGTGTGTGTGTGCTCTTTTTCGAATAAATTTAGCTGATAGTTAGCACTTGTCCTTTTCTCGTGTTTTTTTTTCGCACCGTAAGCTACGTTAACGATTGTGCGATTATTATTCCATCCATCTACAAAGCTAGCTATCCAACCAGCGAGTCAATCTCTGCCGGTCTGAATTTGCGTCAAAACGAAACCATTTCATCTGTCTCGGAATTCTCGCCGTCGCGCAAACTGTCTGGTCTCGGGCGAGCGTTCCGCTCTCTGGTAAGCTTCCAGGGACACCGAAAGTGCCCGACAGGCGCTAATGAAACGCAACTGTCCGCGCCGGCAATGTTTCGTGAAAGCCACTGCTCGCACATGGCGAATCCTGCAGGGCTCGCCGAACGCAGTGCAGGTTGTCTCGCAACGCTCCAGCGCGCTCTCCAAGGACGAAAGTGTAGCGGTGGTGCGGCCATCCGATGCGGCGTGGCTGTTAGGCCGGAAAACGGGTGAAAGAACCAAGGCAATGCAAAAGAGACGCGCGGTGAAACGCGGCGGCAGTTTTGAGTTTGTTTACCGCGACGAGCCTGTCACGTAGTTTCTACCGCTCAGTCAGACCTCGGAGCGTGGTCATATTTATCTTTCTTTTTCTGTATTCCACCACATGTCGAGAAATAGAGAGGGAATACAAGAAGGGCACGGAGGCTAACTAGACTGGATCCACTTTACTTACTCTACATATTGAAATGGCATAGGAACGGGTAAATTCACGAGGAAAACCGTCAGTGCTCACACTTCTCAATACTCGTGCATAGTGCAGCGTCGTTGCTGCAAAGGTCGTTCCGATATTTAAAGACGGGAACAAACACTGCCCCGGTATCTATCACCCAATCTCGCTAACATATATACGTCTCTTGCAAGCTGCTAGAACACAGCATCGGCACACATATTTAGAGTCATCTTGAGTCAAATAACTTCTTTGTAAATCAACATGGTTTACGGAGAACATTATCGTGCGATACTCAACAATTAAAGTTTACGTCGGATTTACGTAACTGTATTAATCATAATAAAATCATTGGTTCTATCTTTCTCGACTTTCTGAAAGTATTCGACAGAGTTGCCCATTGTCGCCTATTAGCTACACTATCGGCACTTAGACTCGACCCAGCAGTACTATCTTGGCTCCGGAATTTTTAATCTAATAGGCAGCACTTGACATTCGTCAATAACTTAAGCGCATCTACTTCATTTGTCTCATCAGATGTACCCCGGAGTTGCGTATTAGGCCCTCTTTTTTTCCTGATTTATAATAATGATTTGCCTTGTAATATATATTGTTAAATTCGTCTTTTGGCGGAAGATAGCGTAGTGTGCAGCACCATTAACTTTGAAGAAGACCATGTAATTTTGCAACAGGACCTCTACCTAAATAATCAGTGGTGTAACTATTGCCAAATGACGCTTAACTGATCGAAGTGCTGCGTACTTTCTTTCACCCATAAAAAAAATTTTTTCTCCTTTCCTTACTCCGTATGTTCTGTTGAAATGTTCTGTTCATCTACTTACAAATATCTGGGCGTTGATCTTTGTTCTAATCTTTTCTGACGTAGACACATGAAAAATGTATGCGCAAAGGCTAATAGAACTCTGGCACTTTTGCGCTGGAATTCGCATAATTCCCCCTATTCTGTTCGGAAACAGGCCTATCTAACATTTGCACGCCCTCAACTGGGATACGCTTCGTCATCTGGTCTCCTCATCAACATACCTAAAATATAAAGTGGAATCCATCCAAAATCGTGCAGTCTAGTACATAAGTTCGAAGTACAATCGCTGTTCTAGCATCACTCAAATGAAACGCGAATCTCTGATGATGATTGATATGTGGGTTTAACGTCCCGAAAACACCACATGATTATAAGAGACACCATAGTGGAGGGATTCGGAAATTTCGACCACCTGGGGTTATTTAACGTCCACCCAAATATGAGCACACAGGCCTACAGCATCTTCGCCTCCATCGAAACTGCAGCGGGCGCAGCCGTGATTCGATTCCGCGAACTGCGGGTCAGCAGCCGAGTACCTTAGCCATAGACCACCGCGGCAGAGCAGAAACGCGGTTCCTTTCCTAACTTATAACTTAGAACTTAACGAAATTGCCATTCCAAACTTAGATTCCCGCTGCTGTGTCACCATTCTGTGCATCTTCTATAAATACCACAACAACACCTGGACAAGTTGTCTCTCGATTGAAATCTCTTCGGGTACATTACGCCGTCTTCATAATCACCTGCTTTAGACGCATCTTCGGCCATGCACTATCATTCAATAATTCTGCTTTGCCGCGTACCATAGCACTTTGGAACAGTCGTCCTGATGAGCTTGTTTCGTTAAGAGACCATGCAAAATCTCGTGAGCACTTGAACGGCTATGTGTTTCTTTGTTTTTTGTATATATTTGTCTTTTCTGTATTTTACTGCATTGTATTACAGCGTTTGTTCTTTTTCTTTCCATTGTACAGTTTTCTTCATTTTTTTTTCTGGATGAAGTTTCCGGTTAGTTTTATTTAAAGTGAGTTTTCTGTAACCCCCCCCCCCCCACTCAATGCTCTTCGGGGCCTGTAGGGTACCATGAAAAAATAACTATGACAGCAGGTTGTTGCACATAGTTGCCTTCGAAAAGTGCGGGATGGCTTGTGTGGCTTTCTGGGCTCATTAGTTGCGAGGCTGCCGGCTCCCAAGATATTTCCTTCAGTAAAAGGGCCATCATTGATGTATTTGTGGCCACACTATGGAACCCGGTGATGTTGTGCAAATTCTGAACAACGGTGCAAGAGGTGCTCCTTGATAGTCACACGGGCGCACTGGTAAATCCATCAACCCCACGTGATAGCTGAGTGAGTTGCTGAACGCCAGGTTTGCTTTAACAACAGTAGCAGTCAAAACCTGAAGTTTTGAAGAATGCATCTGTATATCTACAAGCATATTTATTTAATTGTGAAGTAACAGCTACATGCTATGTTCGTATCGCCAAACCAGGATAATATGCGCCTGCGAATACGCCTAATATCACCCGAGTCTTATGTGAAGGCGGAACGGGAGCTGGCAGGGCGAAGTAACAGATCCTACAACAGCTCATGCGAATCTGATCTGGTTTAGGTCTGTGCCATAAGAGTACACTGCTGAAAAATGCTCAATCTTGGTTATGGTAGCGATGACTACGATGATAATTAAGATTATGATAATTGCGAAGGAGGAACTGTAACTACAACATAAAATACTGATCTTAAAAGGAAAGACTGTCAATAGGAGAGCACTGTCCGAACGAAATATGAGAGAAGTTGCAAATACGGTGAAAGACTAGAGCTTGGAAAAATTAAAATATCTTGGTTATAATATTGACGACCACGATAATTATGATTATAATAATTGCGAAGGAGGAAGTGTACCTACAACGTAAAATACTGAACTTAAAAGGAAAGACTGTCTATAGGAGAGCACTGTCCGAACGAAATATGAGACAAGCTGCAAATACGGTGAAAGAATAGAGGTTGAAAAAATTGAAATCAATGGTTTAGAAAAACAATAACCTCGCTCTTTCATTCTTTCATTACACTTCTGTTTTTTTTCCATGTGCTACATTATTAATCATAGAGGAATGAGCTGAGAAACATTTTAGTACTTTTCTGTACCGTGTTTTTCCTGAGAATATGGCAGCAATTATAGTTCAAGAACTGCGGATGATTTCTTCCAGACTAAATGATCTCTTGCGGAGAAAGCGCTGGGCATTCTACTGTGCCAGCAGCTTCAGTGCATGTAAATTAAAGAATTCCTTCGATTTTATAATGTTTTCCGGTTATTCAATATAATCCCAATAATGTAGACTGTCACCATGACGCGGCCTTGATATAGTTCCCTTCTTGTCTTCATTTCATTTAAATTTCTTTATTTATCTAGCGAAATCTCGCGCTGTGCTATCTTTGTTCTGTCCTCTAAACTTACCTATGCCCGTGAAGACATTACCACACGTGTTTTGTTTCTTTATCATTTTTTTTAATGAAGGTCACAAACAGGGTATTTCCGCCGATGAATCGTTATCGATTTTGCAGATTACCTAGCGAAGGCCCAAACACAGGACAAGAAGAGGAAGGGACGAGCGATTGTCCTGTCTTCGGTTCTTCGCTGTGTATTATGCTTGAACGATAACCAGTGAACACGTCTAAACGTTGTTCTTTCTGACTCATTATAACCTTCATTAGCTTTAGACCCATTCCTCTCCCTCCCCCCCCCCCCCCAGCACTCCGGAAACATAGACATTTCATCCTTCTTCAATTAGACAGAGGCTGTCATGATCTATTCCGTTCCCATCGTTTGTGCCGAACTTATCATCTCAGTCTTCTCTCAGCGTCTTATTTTCCCGGCTAGGCGCTGCGTGCCTGCACGTGCAGCAATCAGGAGCCGAATGAACACAACCTCTCTGTCTTGAAATGGGCTTTTGCATTGGTCGACCGCCTTCGCTAATGGCATGCCACACACTCCGATTGCCTGAAATTCTGTTTTTCGAAGGTGGTTAGGGCAAAATGTTTTTTTTTTTAAATAAGGATCCACGTACTTGTTTGCCAGTTTTATTGACACTCCTTGCTCTCTGTGTCTTTTCTTGAGAGGTACAGTGTCTTGTTATTTTGCTACCGAAAACTTGGCTTCTTCCAAAGTCGAGGATTTTCTCTTAACACACTTAGTACTGCGGCATGCGGTCCTCTTAAATTCAAAGCAGTCTACCAGTGCGAACGTGTACAGTTTCAGCAGTGTTTTATGTATACTTCCTATACTTGCGTTACTTTGCAGAATGTTTACGATGACGAGAGAGAAGCAGAAATATAGTAGGATTGATTGGATTTATATGTATAGGGTATAACTTCCCCAAACTACCATATGATTTCGAGAGAAACCGTAGTGAAATATAGAAGGATTAACTAGGTGAACTAGACTACTTACCGCTTGCTATCCTACGCATCGAGAGGAGAATAAGGGAGCAAAAAAAAAAGGAAAGAGAGAGATAAGGAGAGGCACAATTAACAACACACAAAAGTGCAGGCTGGAGATGCAGGATATCAGTTGGGAGGTTAAACAGAATGACCATTGGGTTGCGAGTTTTATACAGCACGTCAAAAAACAAAGCAAAAGAGAGCGAGCATCGACAGTTTTTTCAAGGATAAACGTAGGGCATCAGAAACAAAGTGTGTCACAAAATAAAATAAGTAAACACCTTAAAATTGGTGCTCCAATAAGGAGGGTTCCATTCTGTTCGATTTAATACCAAACAGTTGTTATCAATAGAAGAATTTAACTGTGCTTAAATGTCATGCGCTCTTAATGCTATTCATGGATCTCTGTGTTAAACTGACAAGCATAGTTTAACGATTCTGTTAGGCTGACACACATTTTACGGCAATCATTGAGCAACAGCTCAGTGTGTGCCCAGACAGTGGTAATCAAGTTTATCGCACTGGTGCTTTCGCAAACGTATTGTATGCCTTCTCTTTCCTGCCTTTATGGGGCTGGTTGCGAGTTTGACTCTAAACAGAGGCCGATGTCGAAACACCTCTCGAAATCGTCCCCGTCAAATGGACTGGAAGTCTGCATTGCAAAACGGCCTGGCAATATCTTGAAGTGCAGTCGGTTACCACCGTCTCCTATTGCATTCACGCACCACATCACGAAAGAGTGCAATTGCAGAAAACTAACGGCGAAGAAACAAGAAATGGCAGGCAAAAAAAAAAAAAAGAGCGTACATAGACATTACAGAAAGAGTGAGAGAGAGCGATCTTCCTTAAACTTCTCGCCACTTTTTATCGTTGATCGTAACGCTACTTAAACGACCTGCGTCGCAACCTCCACATCTACGGTTGCCACCTGCTTTGCTCAATATTTTTCCCTAAACGGAAACGTTTAATGGTTTCACGCGTCGTCGATGTCATTCTGAGTTATCTCAAGATTATTGTTGAAGTGAACGAAACAGGCGTTTTTGTTGCGCAGCAGCCATCCTGGAAATGATGCAAATGCGAGATAATAAGCTGAAAATGATAAGGGTGAGCGGCGAATGCCGGCATAACAATGTTAATTGCAGTTACTGCGGCGAAATGTCCAAGA
The DNA here is from genome assembly GCF_043290135.1 of Rhipicephalus microplus. Lineage (NCBI taxonomy): Eukaryota > Metazoa > Arthropoda > Arachnida > Ixodida > Ixodidae > Rhipicephalus > Rhipicephalus microplus. The sequence goes on along the minus strand of NC_134703.1, from coordinate 113,435,205 downwards.
GCTCTCGATATGAAGCTTGTCTAGCCCGGATAGGACGACGGAAAATGCAGTTCAGTTATTAACAGTCTTTCTGTGTGCGGCAAATAATGACATTTAAGAGGTCATACCAATTTTTGTTTCCTAACTCAACTTCATCATTTTTTTTTTCATTAGCGTCCAGAAGTAGGGCGGTGAAAGCAAAGACACTGATTTTTTTTAAATAAAAAAGTATCTCTGACCCGCAGGTCGAGGGATCAAATCCCAGCTGCCGCGGCTGCATTTCCGATGGAGGCGGAAATGTTGTAGGCCCGTGTGCTCAGATTTGGGTGCACGTTAAAAAAACCCAATTGGTCGAAATTTCCGGTACCCCCGATACAGCGTCTCTCATAACAGTATGGTGGTTTTAGGACGCCAAACCCCACATATCATCAATAAAAAAGCATATATCTATCTATATATATCTATCTATATCTATCTATCTATCTATCTATCTATCTATCTATCTATCTATCTATCTATCTATCTATCTATCTATCTATCTAGCCACCTACGACTTTTAGCTCTCCTAGCCGTTTCGATAATGGCATCGATACCTAAATTTGTATGACATAACATTACTGCATGACGAGCATAATTGACTGCTCATAACATGAAAACCTTGACATACATGTCATGAATGTCATGATTTACATTTCATAGTCTTGTTGCTCTTGCGGTGGTTTCGTTCACATGGCACATTGCAAAAGTGGTATTGTGACAGACCCTAACATAAGTGAGAGACTAACGTGGAAATCATGACATGCATGTCAAGTAAGTGATGATACAGGCCACGCTCGTGGCGCGCTCGCGGTCGTTTTGCTAGCTTCACATATACCAAATTTGGCATTACGGGACGTGAATGGAAGACGAAGGTGAATCACGTGTCCTAACATGATAATCATAACATGCCTGTCATGTAAAACATGACTACTTGCTACGCTCATAGCACGCTCCAGATATGCGAAATATGGTATAATGTGACGAAAATAAACGACGAAGGTGAATAACACGCCTAAACTAGACAATCATGACATGTAAATCATGCACGGCATAATTTACGCCCACCTCGTCACGTTGTGCTGATATTAAAGTGACGTATCAACGTTCTTCATTCGTGCTTCGCATATCATCGATTCTCACTGTACCTGGGATCTCCCATTTTTTGTTGTTTTATTTTATGTAAGTCTTGGCAGTGTATCCATCTTTAGTTTATCGGAAGACGCATTTGCGTGTGCGGATTTCTTGGCATCGAGCCTTGATTTCTTCTTTTTAACTGCAGAATACTTTAAGGGCCCGGGATGTCGTATATGGCGTCGTATGCAGTCATTTTATGCTGTCGTCATCGTAACGCAGGAAAAACCATGCATACCATATAGCCATCAATAGCATAGTCGTGTATAGTGAGGGACGGGAAAGAAAAATGAGACTGAGAAGTGTGGTGAGGGTGAAAAGAATAAAATTCAGGCATCATCGTCCTCATCATCATCATCATCCTGACTGCGTCCACTGCAAGACAAAGGCATATCCCATGTTCCACCAGTTAACTCAGTCCTGTCCTTACTGCTGCCAATTTATACCCACAAACTTCTTAATCTCATCTGCCCACCTAACCTTCTGTCTCCCCCTAACCCGCTCGCCTTCTCTGGGAATCCAGTTACTTACCCTCAATGACCAGCGGTTATCCTGTCTACGTGCTACATGCCCGACCCTTGTTCATTTCTTCTTCTTGATTTCAACTATGATATCCTTAACCCCAGTTTGTTCCCTAATCCTCTCTGATCTTTTCTTGTCTCTTAAGGTTACACCTACCATTTTTCTTTCCATTGCTCGCTGCGTCGTCCTCAATTTATGCTGAACCCTATTTGTAAGTCTCCAGGTTTCTGCCCCGTAGCTAAGTACCAGCCGGATACAGCTGTTATATACCTTACTCTTGAGGTATAGCGGCAATCTACCTGTCATGATTTAAGAGTGCTTGCCAAATGTGCTCCACTTCATTCTTATTCTTCTAGTTACTTCAATCTCGTGGTTCGGCTTCGCGGTTATTACCTGCCCTAAGTAGACATAGTCTTTACAACTTGAAATGCACTATTACCTATCTCGAAGCGCTGCTATCTTCCGCGGTTTTTGTACATTACTTTCATTTTCTGCAGATTAATTTTAAGACCCACTTTTCTGCTCTTCTTGTCTAAGTCCGTAATCATGAGTTGCAATTCGTCCGCTTAGTTACTCAGCAATGCAATGTCATAGGCGAAGCGCAGGTTAGTCATGCACCACTGTCACTACTCCATTAACTCTTATGCCTAACTGTTCTCATTCTAAGGCTCTGACAAGTGGCCTTGAAAGAGGAAAAAGGAAGAAAAAAGCGCAGTCCCGTTACTGCCTCTCTTAATCGAGGGCACCTCCACTGAAAACCTCCTGTAAGCACGCGGTAAATGGCATCGGAGATTAGATCCCCCTGCCTTACACCCTTCTTGATTGGTATTCTGTTGCTTTCTTTATGAAGCAATATGGTAGCAGTACAATATAATATATACTATATGATATATATTATGTATTTGTCCGACATCCCATATAGTAGTCGGTGACTTAAACGTAGACATTAAAAATCTTTGGACTTAGCTTCGCCCACTAGTCATCATTCACTTTGTCGAGATGTATATATTTTTTTCTAGACTCCATATCACAACAACAGCAACGGCATTAACAAGTTCATCTTTCTTGCTTGGATAAACTTTCATTTGACGGCATTCTCAAAGCTAGCATTTCAGCGCGAATGCATGCTATAAAATAGTGGCACACTTTATACAGCCACGTTGATCGTTGACCTGGAGGAGAGAGAGAGAGAGATGGTATGAAGAAAGACAGGAGGGTTAACCAGAAAGCAAGTGTCTAATCAAAAAAGAAAACACCGACAGGCTTCCTTCCCCTCTTCATCATCCTTCCAAGCACGAAAGAGTTTGTTAATAATCTTCTCATACGACTTATGGTCACTTATCGAAGTTCGCTGTCGCAATTATTTAAGTGTGCAAACGGGTGGTTGTAACTAATTTATTCACGCATGCTACAGCATAACGTTATAGGGACAAGTCAGTGCGCACGGTATATACGATTAAGCCAACCCGAAGCTCATGCCATCGTTATAATGAAAGCAAAGAAAAAAAAAGCGTGAACGAAGGATAGAAAAGATACAAACTTATCAATCAGACAGAGCTGTCAAACTTCTATGCAGATCGTAAGAACATCTACATTTGGTAGGAGTAACGTTAGTCACTCCTACGCAATGTAGATGTGCCTACATGTGAATCTGCATTCATGTGCGGATAATATATGTGAATTCTTTCGCACAACGGTGTCATCACCTGCGAGTTATTTTTTTAGACCGGAATCACTACGACAAGGAGCGCACGTTGCGATGAAGTGGCACTGAACTGTCGCAAAAAGGTTGCCTTCGTGTGAAGCAGGCCAAAAACACACGTGACGACCTCTTTTGTGTGCAAGGCAGGCACAGCGCTGATAGCGGCGAACGTTGGGCCATCTGCGCGTCGGCCCCAGTTATCTCACCGCGTGCCTTTGACTTATGGCGCGTGGTCTGCGACGGAAGGCTGCGAGCTGCCGGCTAATGGTCCGGCCCTGGCTACGGTGTCCTATAAGCGGTTGCACCCTTTCCAGCTCCGAACCCTCACCCTTCTCACCCCACGTCCAATCTCTTCCTTAATCGCGCGCCTGTGTCGCGGTGCTGCAACAATGTGTTGTGGTGCGCGTGGAAGCGTTTAGGACGACGCCGGTGGTGGGCTTCCCATTGCAGCTCGCGGCCATCGAGGTCTGCGCCCAGAAATAACGTGATTGAAAGCGAATCAGTAACATACGCTCTTACGGGGTAAAAAAAAAAGCAGGTAGGAAGCCACGTTCTGCGCTCTTTGTTGCAGGAAGTACTGCGAAATCTGGCAGTGCAAAAGTTAAAAAACAATCACATTATATAAAACGTGGAGGTAGATGTGGAAGCGCTGGGAACAGCGACACATTCCTGCCTTGCAGGCGTTAGGTCGCGCCGATTGCGTGTTCTTGCATGTACGCAGAAAAACACTCAGCGTTTGTTAAGCTTAACCTTTTCGTCAAGAAATCTTTTACATGCAGCATCAATGTTTCCTTTAGCCACATTTATTATTTTTTACAAGAAGTATGACTGTAAATGTTTTACAGAAAAGTCAGCTTCTTAATTATCTTCCCCTCGTTCTCACTTTCATATTTCGTTTCTCTTTCCCCTTGCGTATTTGGTTTCTAATCCGGTACCTGGTTCACGAGGATCCATGTCTACTTTTCATCAGCCTTTTTTTTTTGTTTCCTTCCATCTTTCGTGCATTGAAAAATTTCAAATTTCAGGGTCGTTGAACCGAAATTTGCAGAAACAGAATTTACTGCTCCTCTCAGTGATCAGTAGCCTGAAGCTCGGTTGTGCAGTGAAGGGTTTCGCACATTTGGCACGTTCACATTTTGGCGCGTTCACTCAGGACAAAGCAGGAGTAGTAAGGCATTGACAAAAAAAAAATATTTTCCACTATTATAAACTTGTGTGCAAGCTTTTCAGTGTCCCTTGAAAGTGTTGCTCACCCAAACTAGCGGTGCAATGAGATACTGTAAGCCCATTTTCGCGCAAAAAAAAAGACACCGCAAGTCCTTCAAAATTACGAAGTTCCTATCAGATTGCAGTATACTTCTGCAACAAAAATGATGTTTCTCATACAAAACGCTAGAGAAACGAAGTCTCCTTATATGTATCTTACAACCATTCTGCAACCACGTACCAGGTGATAAAATACCTTGCGGTCACTCGCAAGTGGATAGCATGGACGTCGTGGGTTCGTATGCCACTGGCAGCGTACTGTTTTCTTCGTCCATTTTGTTCTCGTTCATCCTGTAATAACTACAATTAAAACCATAACTAACCACTCCCGTTTCATCGATCACTTTATTATTTACGGGTTCCGTGAAGTGGCGTTTATCAAACAGCAGGACCTCGGTCTATTATCATAGTTTTTGTTTTCTAATGGATTAACTGATAAGAAAGAAAAATGATTTGCTGGAGTTAATTACGTTAACGGGCATTTGAATTCAGACGGTTATCATTAGCATGCTTATAGGAGGCTTCTAATGGATCGTTATCCGCAGCCTACCATTGGAAAATAATTAGAGAAAGCAGGAAAGAGAGAAAAAAAAGGCCGGGGAGGGGGTCGTTAGCAGACGCAACACATCGATCGCACTAACATCTGCGCTTGTTTTGCGATAACAATCATTCAGCACAAAATTACACTTACCAGACGAGTAACTGAATAATGAAAAGGCCAAAAAATGAAAGTGAAGAAAGAGGAGAATATCAAGATGTAATTATTGTTTTTTTGTTTGTGTGTCAAAATTTGACTACTGCTAGCACAAACCTTCGTCCTTCTGGAGTGCAAGGAAGTTTCTGTACTCAAATTCGTTGTAGATGCATTAACCCAAGCGTCTGTGATACTGTGAGCACCGATGCTAGTATACTTCATTCAATCTGTCACCATATTCAACTAAATGCATTCCAGACATACATCGTTTAGAGCGCCTGGTTAATTATTCCTATAAAAAAAACTGCCGTCATCATAAACAGGTATCTGCCATAGCAAATGGGTAGATTTCAGTACTCAATACAGGTCTTCTAAACAGGAAGAGGGCAACTCCAAGCCCAATAATTGGCTATACGATGCGACGGTGGTGAGCTGAAGTCTCCCGAGTACGTGCAACAACAGGATACTAGGGAACGGAGACGGCAGCGGTGGCTGCGAGGAGACCCCGAAGTGACGGAAGGCTGTAACACCAAGACAGACGTGCCCGTGTCGTGTCTGTGACTGTCTGCGGTTTACTTCGAAGTTCTTTTCACTGAAAATCAACGTCGAAACAAGCTAGCATCAGCTAGATAAAGTCTAGCAACGACCGAGAAGCAACAAACGTACGGCCGCATACCCTAGCTAAGGCGCAGAACCAACCCAGAAGCTACCAATTTAGCCTTCAGAATCGCCCCGTCTCGCTGTTTGAAGCATTGCTCGGTTTAGTGCAGGCTTAGCAAATTTTAGGGGCGAAGCTCCTTAGGGCGTGGGCTGTGCGTCCCCTGTAGCCTGTATGTAGCCACCTCTAGTTTAGTTCTTGCAGTGTTCACTAGATGGCGGTACCGTCCCCTGTATGTAGCCACCTCTAGTTTAGTTCTTGCAGTGTTCACTAGATGGCGATACCGTCTCCTGTATGTAGCCACCTCTCGTTTAGTTCTTGTAGTGTTTACTAGATGGTGGTACTTGTAGCTGATGATGAAAAGATGCAAGATGTTATAAACTAGAAAGCGGTACTTGTAGTTGATGAAAGACGCGAGATCTTATAAAATAGGAATGATGTCACATATGGCGCGTGTCATTGGTTGAAGGCAATCGTTCGATTTAGTGCGGCGACGTACGCTAGGGGGAGCGGTGTGATAAAATCGAGTGGGCAAAATGTACAGAGGATTCATGGTTTACCAGGTTTACCTCCGGAGCTTCGCCCACTCATCATCATTCACTTCGTGGATATGGCGGAATTTTTTTTTATGGGTGCAGCACAAACAACTGTAAACAAATGTTGTGCTAAGTGTTCGCAATGCCCGCTTTGATGGGATGAATTTGTTTCTTAGAAACGGGAACTCGCTTCTTTATATTGAACGTTCCAGTTACAGCAACGAGAACGCGTTGACTCGCTTATCGATCGAGACCTGACGTGGAGCTGCTGTCAGTCGCATCGATGACGCCTAGAGGTGATGTTGCACAATAGCGCCACCACGTTATCACTGTTGTTTACACATACCAAAAAAATTGCTCACCGTCGAAAGGACGAGACTCGATCATCTGCCGCTGTAGCGTCAGTGGAATCACGGCGTCAAATTATGCTATAGTCAGTGGCAAACATTGAAGGTATTATGTGCGATGATCGCCGAAAGTGTATGCGCGATCGGTCATTATTTGAATAAAAGTTTTGCAGATGCGAACGGGTGTCGACGCGTGAAAGATTGAAGTGCTCTTAATGCCTCCTCTAAGGGTGTTCATATTTTGTGTTTACCTAATGCTTTCATGAACAGATCTTGTCAAGGCGAATGCCTTAGATGCCGCATCAAATGGTAAAGTTGGCCGTCAGCGGCGTTTCCGTCAACGAGAGGGATACAAAACAACGATCATGTTATGATCTCACATGACGTCACCACATGACATTGCTTACAGGTGATCATCTGATGACGCCACCTGATGACATTTATGATATGTGATGACACATAACGACGCCGCCATGTGACGTGTGACATGATATGTGATCATGTGGTGACCTCACTACGATTGTTTCATCAAGATCTTAATCATCATGATCACACGATCACATGAACGATGCAATGTGACGATCGACGTCAAGCCACTGGTCCGTTCTGTTCACCTGCACCAATCGGAACCATGAGTTAATGGCTGTGCACGAGTTTAGAAATTTTGTAGCACGAGTTCAGCGGTGCAAGCACAGCGCGACACCCGAAACAAATTGCAAGGTGGCGACGAAGCGTTCACTTAGTTTACACCGTTCAGCCAACATTGACCGATCGCAAACCGCACACGAGGACAGTTTATGAGGCGCAAACATCTTGCTTGCTGGATTCTGTGCCGACCGGTTGTGCCCTCGCGATCTCCGACGACAGCGCAGCTCTGGCCGACTGGTTTGGTCCTACGCCACCTCCTGTCACCGACAAGAGCTCTCGCAAGTGGTGCCCCGTCCTCGGACTCCTGTGGCCGTGTTTCACTTTTCCTCTCTCTTTTATGTCGTCGCCCGCTGTCCTTGCGCATCTCTCTCTCTCTCTCTCTCTCTCTCTCTCTCTTTCTCTCTCTACCTTTAATCCTATCCTTTTAATCCCTCCTTACCCCCATCCCTTGTGAGCTACTGTTGAAACGTCGCACGCTGATGCAGACAGTTACGGGGCTCACTTTTCTCTTCTTTTCCCTCTTATAACCACAATCTTCAAACATCTTGGCAAAACACGGAGCGTTATATATTGTAACGTAGTTCGCAAAACACACAGCGTTATATATTGTAACGTCAGCGCACACATACAAGGACGCAGACGAAAGGAACGGACCCCGCGTCACCATGCGGAGTCACCATGACGTCACTGTGGCGCCACGTGGTGACCTACTCACATGACATCGTTGCTTGCTCAAAGATGGGCCGAACCCGGAAGCACTGCAAAACCCCTTGAGGTGCAAGAAGCTTCAATGTCTGCGATCATAGAGACCCCGTGCATAGAGACCCCGTGCATGCAGGATGCTTTCAAAGGGGGATCAATACAATCAATTTAAAGGTATACAAAAAGATGTCGTTAGCATTCGAGTGCTCTTAGGCGAATGCACGGGGTGTCATGCGTAATTTCTTAATTGACGCTGTTGATATTACATTCAGAATAGTTGAAATGTTTACAGGGCATTCCAGCTGCCCTGTTTTCACTGAGCCAAAATCCTCAATAAAGAACAACTGCATGAAAAACAAGTAAGAATACGTTTACTGAATAGGGTGGATTTATGTAGCAGGTCGCACTGTCATGTCGTAAGCATAATCTTGGCCCGACTATCATTGGATGCGCTAAGTAAGATCGACAGGCTTTTCGACATGCTTGTGAAGAATCAATGTTACCTTAGCTTGCGTTGGTGTATTTGGAACACATATCACGCGGAAATTGTTTGCATAAGCTGACACCCTGTACTGTTTTAAGTCGCAAGAAGGCAACAAAATTCGCTAAGTCAGTCTAATAATTGGAAAGACATCGTTCGAAGTTTGCATCGCTCATGAAGTGTTACACGACTGTTATCTTCGGAGCTTCCTTGATCTCGTTTAGGCAGCTCCACAAGAAGAGGCCTATATCTTAGCGGATGGGCTGACCTATTTCTTTGACCCTCGTCAAAACCACCGCTACCACTGCAACCGAGGTCGATCTCTTGTGTGCGGTGTTACCGTGCACAGCACAGGAGATATGGACATAAGTATAGCTATTCTGTGTGAGCCTCTTTGTGCTCTGTGTGTCGTCTTCTTTTTCCCGTCTTCGTGCGCTTACCGTTTTCATAATGTCACGGTACCAACTAGCTCAGAACCAACTTATGATTAAGTACACCTTATTCCTGAAATCCTGTGTGCTGACCAAGCGCCACAGCTTCCTTTCCAGTAGTTTTTTTTTTTTTACAAAACGCTGTTGCTTGTGCTTTTTTTTTAATCTGGTCTTTTTCGTACGCTTGCTTCTTCCTGGAAAGATTGATAATTGCGACACTGAATATCGCCGGCTCACGTTAAGTTTTCCGAAAGGCCTAAACAAGCCGCCATGCTCGCGGTGATAAGTGATTGCGTGAACACCACCTCCTGTCGGGTTCATTCTTATTACATCGTTGCCTGCATTATACGCCCTATACTACCAAAAGCACTCCTTTTGGCACTCTTGTGTCACGAACATTTGGGCGCATGGAAACAAGCATAGTTTCTCGTGCACGTGTACTCCGACGTTCTAGCGCATTCAATAAGGCGATGGATTCATACACGCGAAAAATTAGAAGCACCTCGACAGTAAACTGCAACTGCCGTGAATAGCGCTGCCACTTCTTGCTTCATATACCGCACGAAAGCTTTAGAAATAGCAACGATAAAACGCAGACGGAAACAGCAGCGTCTCATTTCGTTGCCACAAAAATGACGGGACTTTCATTTCAGTCGGTACTACTGGCCCCTACGAGTGTTGCCTTACATAGTTCGTCTTTCTATTTTTTTTATTGCTCGAGAGGTCATCGATTTCTGTGAAGCTCGTAAGACTGGAATATTGACTAGACTTTGTCCAATCTACTACCCTACACATAACTAGGAGAGCGATGAGTTAATGCACATGAAAGTGCTACGTGCGACGTATAGAAAACAAAATGTCGGGTACTAAACCAGAGCAGCGTAGACACTGTGCCACTTTGATGTATCTGAAATCTACTCTGAAACCACTCCAACAGAAGGCATGGTTGCACCTATTTCTCGGGTGATTTATAGTCAGGCGTCTTGAGCAACGCATGCAGTGTGAGATCTATATGTAAGAGCACACTGCGGTGACGCGCGCGTACGCCAGTTTGTCCAATGTGCACGGCCGACAACTCGCGGTAGCCCCGCCCCACTCCATCCTCGACAAAGAGAGTACACGGTTTCACTTTGCGCAACTTCCACAGTGTTCTTGCGAGAGCCTTTCGTGTGCGTTTGCATCTTATTCCGGTCACTCCGTCTGTGGCCCGAGAAAGGCGTCCTCGATGCGCGGTAAAAGGAGAATGAAAACAAAAAAATTGCACCGCAAAAGAAGAGGCGCAGTCCATTAGGTTACTTAAGGGGCGCGCTGAAGAACAGACTAGCCAAGACAAGGCTACGGGCGAGGCGAACTGGACAAATGGCTCGGTCTCCTCGCTGGATATACTGCGAGGTGTGGCGTAACTTACACCGTCCCTTGTTTCGAAAACTGCTTCTCGAGTGACGGCGGTTGCAAATAAACGTCAACAAGTCTTTGGAGCAGCAGGAGAAGAACAGCATTGCAACTATGGTTGCCCCATGTCCTTGTATGCCCTTCAAAATTAAGAGTATATGGCGCCAGTATGCGCCGAGCGTGTTTCGATGTAGATAAAACGTCCCTTGTTGGTGCGGCCTGACAAATGGCTGTACAGCCTATTTGTCTGGCCTCTATTTTATGGTGGGCAACAAACAGTAGCACATTATAAACTGTTTTGGGTAGAGCAACCTTTTCATGATGTAAGGAACTGTGTAACAGGGCAGTTTAGTGATTACCGACATGATAATAATAATAATAATATCTCGGGTTTAACGTCCCAAAACCACCACATGATTATGAGAGACGCCGTAGTTGAGGGCTCCTGAAATTGGGACCATCTGTTGTTCTTTGACGTGCACTAACATCGCACAGTGCACGAGCCTCTACCATTCCGCCTCCATAAAAAAGCGACCGCCATGACTGGGATTGAACCCGCGACCTTTGGACCAGCAGTCAAGCACCCTATCTACTGTTACACTGAGTATCTACTGTTACTCCTTGATGGTCTGGTCCACGACAGTCGAGGTTGCCGAACAGGTCGTGATAGCCTTGGCATTGCTAGACAATGAGAGAACAACAATGGTAGGACAACAACGACTCGAGATCGGCAATCAGAGCATTCGCTAAGGGCAGCATTTCTCAATCAGCCTTGAAGATCTTACGCAATAACGAGGTTAAACAACACACTATCGTGTAGTTCCTCGTTCAAATGGAACAGATAGAGGGTGCTCCAACCAACCTCAATGAGGTTAAGTTTGAAGAACAACAGGGAAAAATCGGCAGTTATGATTTTTAATGATAACAAAGGCAGTGAGCATAAGATACAGGACGTCACGCAAGAAGTCGTGGATAAATACAAATACTTAGGCGTATGGATAAATAATGGGTCAGAGTATCTAATAGAGCCCGAAAGATACGTAATGACTAAGGGCACCAGCAATGCAGCTGTAATAAAAAATAGGGCACGGTGGAACTACAATAGGTATGACGTTGTGAGCGGAATTCGGAAAGGTGTCATGGTCCCGGGTTTGACGATCGGCAATGCCGTCTTGTGCATGAAATCAGAAGTTCAAGCAAGATTGGAAATTAAACAACGTGGCATAGGTAGACTTGCTTTAGGAGTACACGGGAACACCCAAGATCAGGGGGTACAGGGAGACATGAGATGGACATCGTTTTGAGTGCAGGGAAGCTAGCAGCAAGATATAATTTGATGAGTGATTGTGGAAAATCGGAGAGGAGCGTTGGGCTAGGAAAGTTTTAGTCACTTGTACACGAAGAATGTCCGCACTCAATGGAGAAAACAAACTCGAAAATTATCAAGCAAGTATTTAGACAACAGCAGAATACCAAGCCAAAAGGAAACATTTCAGAACAAGATGAAGGAAACAGAGAGGACATGTGGAAGATGGGAATGCTTACGAAATCATCATTTGAGACGTACCAAACTTTTAAGCAGGAAATTGCAACAGAAAAGATCTATAATAATTCTCGGGGTAGTTCTTTGCTCTTCGAGGCTAGGAAGGGAGTATTGCGGACCGAAAAATACGAAGGCATAGTCACGATGTGTAGTGCGTGTGGAGAGGAGGATGAAACGGATGAACATTTGATAATGTTCTGTAAAGCGCTCCACCCTATAGTCGAAGATAATTGCGCCGAATTTTTCAAAGCATTTGGGTTTGGTGACAGTGAAGGCAAAATAGACTTTAAACGGGTAGAAATAACCAGAAGGAGGTTAACTGATTGGTGGTTAATGTCAAGGCATGAGTGAAATTCAATCTTTAAACACACAGTGCTAGTACTTGACTTTACGGCTAGGTGGCGTGAGCCACAGCCGCATCTAAAGGGCACAGCCGGATACATCCATCCATTCATCCATCCATTTATCCAGGAGTCGGCTCACACAGCTGCGCGACGAGTCGTCGACCACCTAGCTACCGAATGGCACGGTGAGGAAGTTCTTGGCAGGAAAGATACCCTAACGGCGAACTTTTATCTGGGGAGGCGAAGGTATGCACCACACATGTCTCAGGCATTGACGCTCAAACGTTTGCAGGTCGTGGCATATCTCACAACCAAAGTCTTGCCCAAGTTGCCTCCGGAAATTCAGACGTGAAACGCATGCGTGGTTTTCTCAGACTTTGCCAGCTGTGATCACATGTTCTTGTGGTGGTCTGCGTTACGGTTTCACGAGGACGTTACATTGTCCAAGTGTGATGCGGCGCTACGCAGTCTTGATTTGATGACACATCTATGGGCAGTCCAACGCGCCCACGAGACGGTGGAGAGACTAGGCCTATTCGTCCCGACGTGGAAGCGGCCCGCCTCGTGCTGTTTCACACCCCTACGGACCTAAAGATACAAGTTTGTTTTTTTTTTCAATACCATGTAGGGTTTACTGACCCAAAGACCAGTCGCAGTTTCGAATTACGCCAACTCTTTGTAGGCTTACGCCGCAGGAGCAAAGGAAAGAGACGCCTGAATCACAATCGACGCCAGCAGGGAACGAGAGCCTCGCTTCCCGCGCCACTGCCAAGCACCGTCTTTATTTTTTTTTCCGTTTGCGGGCGCGTGCTTGCCGTTTTGCGCGCCGCCCAAACGAGGGCGCTACAGGGCCCTCCCGTGTAGACTGGAAGTCGAAATGTTACATGCTTTTGGCAGTCGAAAGGGAGGCCAGACGTAGATGAAAGGCTTTCTATGGCGGTCTCTAGGTACGCCGGCTTAGGTCGGTCCAAGCTGACGGTCTCTTCGCGTCCGTTCTGAAGAAGAGTGGTGGTTTTTGAGTGAAGTTAAGGACGCGGAATGGTCAGTCGTAGACTGGTGTTAAAGGAGGTTTGACCGCGTCGTGGTGCACGAAAACGTTTGTTGCTGTGGGCAGATCCAGATGGACAAATATTGTCTTGTTGTTAGTAGGTCGAGGTGGAGTGGGCCGGAGATTTTGCACTATGTCCAAGAGGTGGTGTAGAAATTATTGCGGTTGAGCTGGTAGCTGCATTGATATGAAGAAATCTCCGGGGAGTCTCAGAAAACTTCCATACACCAGCTAAGCAGCTGCGCGTGTAGGTACGCCCGGATGGCAGCCCGTAAACCTAGAAGCACCATTGGCAAGGCATCTACCCAGGTGGTCTTATTGAGGCGTGTGGTCAGGGCAGTCTTTATTTGCCGGTGAAGACGTTCCACCATGCCGTTGGCACAGGAATGATACGCAGTGGTACGGCAATGTCTGGCTCCGAGGATGCGATTAAGGCAAGGAAACAGCGTGGACTTGAATTGACGTCCACGGTCTGTTGTCAAGGTGTCAGGACATCCAAAACAAGATACCCACGTAGAAATAAAAACGCGGGCCACTGTCCCGGCGGTTATGTCTTGAATGGAAACAGCCTCTGGCCAGCGTGTGAAACGATCGACCGTGGTAAGTATGTAACAGCATCCCTGGGACATTGGTAGTGGGCCCCCGATGTCTACATGTACATGGTCAATACGACGGCTGGGTGAAAGGAAAGTTTGGGAAGGCTTCTCGTTATGACGGGACGCCTTTGTTATTTGGCCGGGGAAGCATGTTCGTGTCCAAGCATGCACATCACCGTTAATACCCGGCCACACAGAGCGCTGGGTTAGAAGATGCTGAGTAGCCCGAATGTCGTCAGGGTGGAAAGCGTACGAAGTAGTCCGACAGTTCCGGTGGGTGGCACCGGGAACCACGTAGTGGGCGAGGATGGCGAATCAGGCACGCTGTTGGAAGGAGCGGGCGAAACCTATAACGTGGAAATCGGTTGGCAGCCGAGTAATTTCGCAGCGCAGCACGTCGCAGCCTGAACATACAGCGGGTGCCGTGGTACCAGTGGTTGCGTTGGCGCTGTACAGCCAGGCTTGGAGCCTTTGACGGGCATAGTTGTGGCTGGTGGACGGAACCTCGCCGGGCTGGGAGTGCGACGCAGGTGTCGCGTCAACGGGCCGGTAACGATGGAGGTGATGATACTTCACCGGCTGAGGCTGCTGCGTCGTCTATCGTGTAGACGAGCGACGAACTGCTCTTTCTGCGCTGGACATCATTTGGGTGCGTTCGCATTGGTAGGTCAGGCGAGCCGATCACGTGCGCCGTGATATCCGGCGGGTGTGTGGTGTAGCAGTTGTCAGGGGATATCGGTGACGTTGAAACAGGAGAGCACGTTCCGAGTATTGTGCTCCAGTCATTCTTTCTGGGTGCTTTGCTTGTGGGGGTGGATTTTGGGGGCCAAATGAAGCGCACTGGACACTGCAGACTTCTTGTCACCCTTGAAGGACTCTGGAGCATGGCCGGGAGCCCAGAAGCCATAGGCTTTGCCGTAAGTTGGATGGCGGGCCCATTCTCGTCGGGACAGTCATGTGGATGTCCACCAGAGTGGTTGGTACAAGAGGTGTGGTCTGTTCGGCTGTTGAACAAGCTGTCACGTGGTCCGCGGTCATTGTAGCAGACCCGGTGTCACACCTGTCCCGTTATTAGGGAGGCGATCGCCGGGCTAATTCCAAGAGCCGAAGTATCGGCCCCCCGAACCGCACCACGAAAGCGTGGACAATTTAGAAGTGGTCCTTATTGGTGCGCCAGCGGACGCCGGCTGTGGCCCAAAGAACAAGACAGAGCCGAGAGTTGATAAACAAACAAAATTATATTCTCATTAACGGCAGATCAAAAACAATACACACGTATGCACACTCCACAATAGTTACATACAATACGTCACCAAACAGACAATGTACTACACAGTACAATCAACCACACTTGAAACAACGGACACAGACAACAATACGCACTACAATGCAGTCGCATGCATTGAACAACCAAGACACTTAAAGACTAAAGAGATATAAAACCTATTCAGTCCAAAGTCCTTGGAACAAAAGTCTGAATGATACTCTTCCGAGAATCACTCACTCAAAGTCCAGCGTTGTTGTCGTTCCGCAGCTCTCGAAGTTCTCTTCCAGGAAACCTCCCGTCTTCAATTGGCCACTCTTCAAACTTCAACTTCTTCGCCGGAACACGTCGGCTTCACACTCGCAGCGGTTGCCACGGGTCTTCGCTCGATAGCGGTAAACACACACTCTTGCCTGTAGCTCGAGCCGTCCCTACGGACCACAAACTTCGCCGACTACACGGCGGACTCTCTACGCACTCTGGCGCTCACTTCCGTCTCCTCCTGTTCTGTCACTACGGGCAGAACCTTCGCCGACTACACGGCGGAATTCCTACGCGCTCTGGCGTTAACTTCCGTCACCTCCTGCTTTCTCGTCTCGGCCGCTCGATTAAATACCTTCCGCGCCACTTTCCAGAATTTTCTCGTCCTTTCGTCGGCGCGATACGCAGCGAAGGCTGGAGAGAGGCGAGACGGTTTGTCAGCCCTCCGCGTCGGGTGACTCAGCTCGGCGTAGCCACGCCTCCTTCGTTCTGGAAATTTCTAGCGCTTGCCCGGCCGCCGCTGTGGGGTGAGGAGGTTCGTCTGCGAAGCCGTGCTTCTGCGGGGAGAGCGCGCGCCCGGGAGCCTTGGATGTTTGATTTCTTTTTTTTTTCTTTTTACCTCGCGGCGTTTCTACCGCCCGTTGTCGCAAGGATTTGGCGGCGCGCTCTCTTTTTAGCGCTCGTTCTGTGACACTGCCCCCCACTTTAAGAATATTATCTCATAATATTCAAAACCACACAAACGAGCGCGAAAGTCACCACACACTCTCACAGACTGTAACACCATCAGTCGCTCATAACACTTCACATTCACAATAGATCACGCAATACAATCTTACATTGTAGTTCAATTCCACAACACATGAAATATAGCCACAGGTACATGCCTACAACACTTCATCACACATTCCAAACAATACAAACGTACAAAGTTCTGTCGATACAACAATTATACAACACTTTACATCACATCATCGCACAGAACACTGACTCGCTCGACATACACTTGAGACACAGGATAACAAGAACAATAACACAACATATGGCACTCAACCCTGCCAAACACAATCTGATTCCACCTCAGTACCTATCTTGAGTACTTCGAACAGCGCTTGCGCCCTTTCTTGCGGTGCTCGCTCGACTTCTTGTTTTTCCACGTTCCCTTTCGGCGAGCCCTTTCCAACGACGATATCTGAGGCGTCGTCTCAGCCATCGTTGTCTCTTTCTTCTCTCGCCCTTTCAGCTGCCAACTTTTCTCTCTCCAATTCCAACTTCAATTGTTGCTCTCTTTCTTCCTTCGCTCTCTCCGCTGCCAACCTCTCTCGTTCCAACTCAGCTGCTTTTTCTTCCTTGGCCCTCTCAGCTGCCAACCTCTCTCGTTCTAACTCAGCGGCTTTTTCTTCCTTGGCTCTCTCCGCTGCCAACCTCTCTCTCTCCACCGCCTCTTTCTCCTTCTGGCTTACCCACTTCCGTAGTTCGGCGCCAGAAAGACCCATCTTCTCACCAAGAGCTACTAACTTTTCGAGATCCATTGTGTCTCGCAAATAAAGTCTTGCCGCGTGCAAAAAGTATCTGCCTAAATCAGTCTATCGGAACACTCCCCTGCACTCGTTAACGAGAACACTGAACAACACACAAAATCGTTCCGATAGCACTATCAACAACTCGAGGCTCTTTCTTACTACTTTGGACACACTGTGCACCAAAAGGTCCTGTATCGCGGACGCCAGATTGATTGTCACACCTGTCCCGTTATTAGGGAGGCGATCGCCGGGCTAATTCCAAGAGCCGAAGTATCGGCCCCCCGAACCGCACCACGAAAGCGTGGACAATTTAGAAGTGGTCCTTATTGGTGCGCCAGCGGACGCCGGCTGTGGCCCAAAGAACAAGACAGAGCCGAGAGTTGATAAACAAACAAAATTATATTCTCATTAACGGCAGATCAAAAACAATACACACGTATGCACACTCCACAATAGTTACATACAATACGTCACCAAACAGACAATGTACTACACAGTACAATCAACCACACTTGAAACAACGGACACAGACAACAATACGCACTACAATGCAGTCGCATGCATTGAACAACCAAGACACTTAAAGACTAAAGAGATATAAAACCTATTCAGTCCAAAGTCCTTGGAACAAAAGTCTGAATGATACTCTTCCGAGAATCACTCACTCAAAGTCCAGCGTTGTTGTCGTTCCGCAGCTCTCGAAGTTCTCTTCCAGGAAACCTCCCGTCTTCAATTGGCCACTCTTCAAACTTCAACTTCTTCGCCGGAACACGTCGGCTTCACACTCGCAGCGGTTGCCACGGGTCTTCGCTCGATAGCGGTAAACACACACTCTTGCCTGTAGCTCGAGCCGTCCCTACGGACCACAAACTTCGCCGACTACACGGCGGACTCTCTACGCACTCTGGCGCTCACTTCCGTCTCCTCCTGTTCTGTCACTACGGGCAGAACCTTCGCCGACTACACGGCGGAATTCCTACGCGCTCTGGCGTTAACTTCCGTCACCTCCTGCTTTCTCGTCTCGGCCGCTCGATTAAATACCTTCCGCGCCACTTTCCAGAATTTTCTCGTCCTTTCGTCGGCGCGATACGCAGCGAAGGCTGGAGAGAGGCGAGACGGTTTGTCAGCCCTCCGCGTCGGGTGACTCAGCTCGGCGTAGCCACGCCTCCTTCGTTCTGGAAATTTCTAGCGCTTGCCCGGCCGCCGCTGTGGGGTGAGGAGGTTCGTCTGCGAAGCCGTGCTTCTGCGGGGAGAGCGCGCGCCCGGGAGCCTTGGATGTTTGATTTCTTTTTTTTTTCTTTTTACCTCGCGGCGTTTCTACCGCCCGTTGTCGCAAGGATTTGGCGGCGCGCTCTCTTTTTAGCGCTCGTTCTGTGACACCCGGAAGTTCAGCCGTAGCATGTCACGGGCAAGAATTTCAGCTGCGAGAGTCGTCGAGGTAGGTTGTAGTGGCTCTTCAGAAAAGTGGAGGGAAATCGTCGCAGGCACGTCTGTAAAATTCCGGCTGCCATCTGAGGCACTGGAAAATTCGTATTTGGACTGGCAGTCCATGAGGGTTTGAGCAGCAGGCACCGGTGTGCCGGGGAAACTGATAGCGTGCAGCTTTACAACGGGCTCTGGGTCCATGGTGTGAGTGGTGTCGCGAGCCTCCACAGGTGCCGAAAAAGGCGTGGAGTCTGCAGGCAGGTCAGCCGGCCCGGCTAAGGTCACCGAATCGCCCGGTGCAGACAGTGCAGCCAACCAGGTCTCTGCAGCTAATCCAACGGCCCGGGTCTCTGCAGCTAATCCGAAGTTCGCTAAGAAATGCTTCGCATTTAAAAGGAAAGATAACTATATCTCATAAGAGCTAGCACAATAGTTTAACGGTGTCTAGCGAGCGCTCGCTGCACAGCGCGTGCCATCGTCTCATTCAATAGCATGGACTACTTAACTGCGAGAGGTGAATACTAAGTCAGACTATGATTCCTCATAAATCCTATTGTCATAAATAAATTGCTCATAAACTGAATACAAAAATTTTGAGTAGAACCAACCATTTGACTGCTGTATGCTCTCAAACGGGTGCATGGCACACAGTGATGTAGCCATTTTTTCTGCTTGAACCAATGCCACTCTTATCACCCATCGTTCCTACATGGAATATTCCGGGTATAACATGGCTAGCGCTAAACTCACAGACTGGCACATGCTTCGTACTAACCGAGTCCAGCCATGGTTAATTCAGCCATGTATGGACATAAGATCATCAAGTGCGGCTATTACAACTTTTTAAAAGATGATTGTCTTTTTGGGGGTACTTCGACGCAAAGATTTTGGTCTGTCTGTCTGTCTGTCTGTCTGTCTGTCTGTCTGTCTGTCTGTCAGTCTGTCTGTCTGTCTGTCTGTCTGTCTGTCTGTCTGTCTGTCTGTCTGTCTGTCTGTTATATTTGTCTGCTTGTCTGCCGAAACAATATTTCAAACGGCCAAAATCCAATTTCATCCGCAGCGTCCACCAATATTGCTTAAAAAGTTAGCGTTTGTACTTGTGCGATCGTCAATCAAAAAGCAATTATTGCGCATATATGAGGCACCATAACAACACGTCAATACTCTGCATATCTGTCTTTATATTAGAGAAAGCATACATAAGTAATTCTGAGGACCCTAACGTTTATCACACTGCGCTGACAATGAATGCCACGCTATGCATACAAAGGCAAGCGTTTCCAACGCTTTGCTAAGACGCCACGGTGGTGGCACCTGTCCATCGTTTTGCGTTCTACACCTTCTAGCCTCCGAGACAAGTGCGCACGCCTTCCTTCGTTTTCGAAGATAACTGCCAGATGGCGTTCGTGCCTCACGAGCCTCGATGCGCTTGTTGACATTCGCTGCACAGATTGAGGCACTCTAATGCTGCGCCTCCAGAATACAATTAACCGAATATCTTGTGCAAATTATCTAATGAACATTTTGTTCCCTCTCTCCAGACGCAAGATTACCGTCTTTAGACGACATTTACAGCGAAACTGCAGATACGGGGCCAATGTTTTTCAATGCTTCCACTCGCTTGGCTGTGCTTTGCGTCTGGCACTGGTGTTGCATGTGAAGCACTTCACAGCAATCGAGTATTGGTCAATACATGTGACTGACGAGCCTAGCAGGTGTCTGCATATTTCTTTTACCTGTCAGTTACGCTTGCCACACAGCACTGCTAACTATACGCGGATTTACGCTTGCAGCAGCATCTTCGTCGAAGTCAGAAGACAAAAGCAGGCACTCCGGCAGGCGCAGTACAATTGCGCCTAATACACAGTGTAATGTAAACAGAGGGACATAAGTTCAGGAAACAGGTGCGTTCGCCGCGCATCACATGCCCCTGTACATCAGAAATATATAATGCTTGCAGAGCTTCAGGCTGTTGACAATGCTGAGTCTGTGCAAGTAAGCCGAACGGCAAGCTCGAAAACCCTGCAGTGAGCCGCCCCCTAATGTACATTCTCATTGAACACAAACACACACAAAAAGAAGCCTGTCCCCATTCGGCCAGTTCCCGCAGTTCATCGAGCTGGCTCAGTGAAAGAGAAAGGGGGTTGGGGCAAGAGAACGGTAAAGAAACTGCTAGCAAACTTACGATGCGTAAGAACGGTGAGACCGGAAGTCGCCGAGTTACCGTGATTGACGGCAGACACGATGTCCTGTTCACAACGGGGAGACAGCGGCGACGGGTAGGCAACAGCGCAAATCTTGTCCAACAACCCTTGTTTACGCATCCAAACCGGAAGAGCTGGCAAGGCCATGCAGGGAAGAATTTCAGACAAAGGGCTTACCAGACCATCAAAAAAACAAAAAACAAAGGGCAAGGGAACTGTGTGCAGTTAAAGCATCAACAAAAACAGACGTGAGGTCACATATAAGGCCGCTGAAGGCTATTTCCGTAAAATGACCTCCGAGTTCTTCTTGTTTTCTTACTCGATGTTTCTCGGGACAAGCGCGAAAAGTATCGCAGGAAAGTGGTTACGTTACTGATAAACAGCTTGGTGTGCAAACGTTGCCTTGAGGCGTTGGCGCATTCCCTCGATGGCCTCGAATATATCTGAACTATAAATATGCCCGCTCTTCATTTGTTGCTTTATGAAAGGCTTCAAATATATAATATCTTAAACCCCAGTTTGTTCCCTGACCCACTCTGCTCTCTTCTTGTATATTAAGATTACACCAATCATGTTTCTTTCCATCGCTCGCTGCGCAGTCCTCAGTTTAAGCTGAACCCTCTTTGTGAGCCTCCAGGTTTCTGCTCCATGAGTAAGCACCGGCAAGATGCAGCTGTTATATACCTTCCTCTTGAAGGTTAGTGATAGATCACCATTCAAGATTTGAGAGGGCTTGCCGAATATTATCCACCCCATCCTTATTCTTCTAGTTATTTCACTCTCGTGGTTCGGCCCCGCGGTTACTACTTGTCCTAAGTTGAGATATCACTTTACAACTTCCAGCGTATCTCCACCTATCGCAAAGCGCTGTTTTCTGCCGAGACTATTGCACATTACTTTAGTTTTATGCATATTAATTTTCAGACCTATCTGCTTTCTGTGTATAGTTCAGTAATCATGAACTGTGATTCATCCCCTGAGGTACTCATCAAGGCAATGTCATCAGCTAATCACAGTCTACTAGGATACTCTTTACCTCTTATCCCTAACTCTTTCCAATCTAGGGCGCAAGAAGAAAAAATGGGCATACGCCGAGCTTGTAGCACGTAGGTAGGATAACCATTGATCATTAAGGGTAACTGACTGGGTTACCAGAGAAAGCACGAAGGGGAGACAGAAATCTAGATGAGCCGATGTCATTAAAAAGTTCGCAGTTTTAATGTGGCAGCAGAAAGCACGAGACCGGGTCTATTGGTGGGTCATGGGAGAGGTCTCTGCCCTGCAGTGGACGTAGTCACGATGACGACGACGACGACGACGACAATGATGATGATGATGACGATGATGATGAAGGGTTACCGCACGCGTGTTGTGTTTGAAATGATACGTTGGGCTTAATGCACGTGTTATCATCCATGCATTCTAATACGCCCATTCAGAATAACGCTGGACGCACAAAACAAGCACGTGTTATGACCGGCACAGCAAGGAGGTGGCTTGCAAGAGATGCTTATCGGCGTAACGGTCAAACGCTGTCCACGTCCTGCAGGAACGCGGGAGGCGTCTGTGTGCGCCGCAGGAAACGCACATCAGCGTCACTGGGACACACAGCCTGCGTCTGAGAAGATGCACGTGCACGGACGAGGGGTATAAAAAGCGCGTCGCGTGTGCGGTTCGGGGCTCTCTCTCTCTGGACTTCACTGGCCCGCTCGTCTCGAGTGCGCTCTGGGCCCTTGTGATGGAAAGGCGCGTCTGTACGCTCTCGTTGCAATGTACTTCTCTTGTAAATATGTAAATTAAACGCATCTTCTACTTGTTCGTGAGACGCGTCGCAAGAGTCGTCCTTCGCCGGATCCTGGGTGGCAGCCTCCACCCCTCCCCGGACATATCACACGGTTGAGGCTAGCTATAACGTAGAGGCTTAGTATTAGAGAGCTGTATCCCATTCCTGGATTCATGGTATATATTACATGACTACCAACTTCACAATATTTAAACATCACTACCAATAAATTTTACGTATGTGTGACAGCATGCGAAGCTTATAACTTTTTTAAGATGTGATGATTGAAGATCTGACAAGTTACTGAGTTCATAAGGCGACCTTTTCTCCTTTAAGCAGAATACTTAGGTCACTAAACGTCATCAACGCATGCTAAATTCGCTATGTGACGATGGTATGTGAACATGATTTGGGTGTTTTTATGTGAACCCTGTACGCTTTGCTTTGGCGATGTAAGAAAACATAGTTCGTTCCGACTGAAGCTGAGACAGCTCAGGATCAGAAAGGGCTGTTTCATGGCTGTCTTTATTCAAGGTGTCATGCACACTTCATCACTTTTTGAATGATGTCTCGTGCTGCCAATGGGCATGACTTAGTATAGCTCAAAACATTGCTGTCTGACGATGCTCCGGAGTCCTCACCCGAGGCATAGACAATGAGGAGCTTGGAGCTGGCTTGGGCATCGTGCCACAAAACACTGCTTCAAAAATGCGTTTTTAGGGGCGAAACAGGAAAGTTTATTGCAAACTGGCAACAACATTTCAGGTGAGTACAACTGTCTGGTGTAACAAAATCACTTCAGTGGCATGTACAAAGAAGATAACATAAACAGGGTGTAACATACATCACTTCCAATATTCTAACAGATCAAGAATCACTCAAGAAAACTAAGAGAAAAGAAACGCAAAAAAGGCAGTAAATTGGAACAGATTCACATATTACGTGCGACGAGAATCAATTTTTCCCCCCGAGTTAAAACGGCACTAAAGTAAGTTTAGGGGCGAAGCTTCTTATAGTGGCACCCGTTTGTTCCTGACCATGAACTCGAGGTGGTTAAAGGTGGTTAAAGGTTACCATGAACTCGAGGTGGTTAAAGGTGGGAAGTAGACATGAAACGCAAGCCGTAAGAAAGTGTGCGTGTGCCTCCTTTCGTTCAGTCCTTGGAATGTCCGCTGGATGGCGGTGATTCTATATGAGGAATATACGATGAAAAGATTCGAGATGGTGGTGCTTGGAGTGTTGAATAGGTGGACGAATAGACACACAGACAGATAGATGCATGGACGGACGTACGAATGACTGCACGGACGGATGGACGCATGGACAGACGCAGGAGCGGATGCATGGACAAAAGCAGGGACGGACGCACAGATAAACGTGCGGACGCATGAACAGGTGCACGCCAGGACGGGAGGATGGACGCACGGGCGGCCACACAGACGCATGCATGGATGGACGCATGGAAGAACGAATGGACGGACGGATGCTTCGCCCCACTATCCATCATTCACTCCGTGGATATGCTGCCTTTTTTTTTCGTCGGCAGCAGATGCGCACCGTTTGTTATGGCTGTGTCACTGTGTCCCGGATTCAAGCCCACTAGAAATACAGGACACGGATGAACCAGTCCAATATTTCAAAGATGTAGTTATGGATGAGTTTGACAATTGATTGAAGTACTTTCTTCACGAAAAAAATCTGCAAACATATAACATGACAGATGGATATCTTAGTTTCAAGACAAGTGGGAAGCAACGCAAGGCCTTGATATAAAATTAACGCGAAGAAGATAGGTGATTGCAAAGAAGCCAACATTACCCGGTAATATCCATTTACTTCCCTGTCGTAGTGGTTTTGGGAAGTTAAACCCCACATATCAATCAATCAACTTCCCTGTCGTGTAGGTCGTTAAAATACTTTCCACCAGTCACGTGTGGCACCAGTTCATGGCATAGCCGGAGAGTGGTACACCGGGAACGTGCCCGTCCCGAAATTTTACACTACCATAGGATACTGAGAACTGAAAGACATTCTACAACACTTGCATGGCTGGCTCCCCCTTCGTATCCGAGACTAGCCCCCACTGAAGCGAATTTATGCTTGTGCCAGTTCCTGGCGAATATCCACGTGTCGCGGCCCAAGGCATGCGTGTATGCTCCGCAGATGATTGATCATCCATGTTATTGTCCGTGTCATTACTATCTTATTAATATTGCGTCAAACCACTTCATTCCTTCATTCATAGCGAGGATCTCACTCTGCTGACTTGATCCATTCAGATAGCCTGCGAGGGATTATTTGTCAGCTGCCAGCTCGTAATTAGATCACGTGCTCGTGACTCTTACACGCAGAAAAAACAGGTTCCACACTCGCTGTCATCGTCACTGGCGGCTCTGACTGACGCTCCAACGTTCGATTGCATACAAATACCTCTTATAGTGTACAGAGTGGCTGCCATAGTGGTAGCTCATTTGATCGGACGCGTCATTCCAAGGTCACAGGTGCAGACCGTGTCCACTGCAAGTTATAATTTCGTCCACTTCTATTTCTTCCCAACCACATTAACATTACTTCTTATAGCATCCTCTATACTTTCATTGGCATCATTCTCTGTTAGTTCTCAATAATATTGAGTCTAACACACAAAAACGAGCCCTTCAATTTCCAGTTCTTTTTTTTTCATGCCAGATCAATGCAACACAAATTCTATATGCGCACTCATGTCCTCGCAAGCTAGAGACAAGCGTGGCTGTAATGCGCCTCCGACCACTGATTATGACACGTACATTGTCGCACCACAGCGTGGTGTTTGTACGATAAAACTGACGTGTCTTCTCTGGCGTGCAGGCCGATGTTTCATCGCACTAAATTATACTTTTAAAGATATTAGTCTTTCTTGGGGACCTTCGGCGCCAAAATTCTGGTCTGTCCATCCGTCCGTCCGTCCGTCCGTCCGTCCGTCCGTCTGTCTGTCTGTCTGTCTGTCTGTCTGTCTGTCTGTCTGTCTGTCTGTCTGTCTGTCTGTCTGTCTGTCTGTCTGTCTGTCTGTCTGTCTGTCTGCCTGTCTGTCTTCACACTTGTCTGTTTGTCCATGGTAACGATTCGCCTAAACGCACCAAACGATACCTCATACGGCCAACCCCATCTGCAGCGCCCACTAATATTTCTCAAGTTTCAGCGTTCATACTTGTGCGATTGTCAATTAAAAAGCAATTATTGCGCATGTCTGAGGCACCATAACAACACGTCAGTGTTAGAGAAGGCACAAACAAATAATTCTAAGGACCGTAACATTTATCACGCTGCGCTGACAGTGCTACGCGATGCACAAAAAGGCAAGTGCTTCCAACGGTTTGCTAAGACAACACGGTGGTGGCACCTGCCCGTCGCTTTGCGTTCTACTCCTTATCGCTTCCGAGACAGGCAGGCATCTTTCTCCGCGGGTGCTCACGCCTTCCTTTATTTTCGAAGATAACATCCAGATGGCGCTCGTGCCTAACATGCCTCGATGCGCTCACTCGCCTTTGCTGCACGGATCGAGACTCTATGACGCAGCGCTTCCAGAATACAATCTCCAATTTCCTCGCGCAGACCATCAAATAAACGTTTCGTTCACTTTCTACACACGCAAGACTATCATCTTTCGACATTTGCAGCGAAACATGCAGATACGGGGCCAATTTTTACACACCACTGTGCTGTGTGTGCCTGGTAAAATAACGGTACGCCTACAACTACTCACTTTACACAAATACGTAACGTAATCACAATTGCTTAGTTAGTTCGTAAAGCCTGGATAAAAACAAGAAGTCTGGCATGCTACTCACTGACCGCTTTGTATGACATTGATACCCGCAATGCGTGGCAATCCATCTGTTAACATTTCCTGTTTCAGTTTTACGGGAGTCCAACCTAAAAATAAATAATCCTAAGAACGCATCTCATGTGCAGTCAGCCTACCGTGTTGCAAATGCCGGGGTGCAAATGCCAGGGGGCAAAAGACCGGGGTGGAAATGCCACTTGAATGAAGCGTACTATAAGACTCGCTTTTGCCTTGAGTGTGGGATCTACACGTGGAGGTAAACAGGTATAAATAAAGAACATGCCAGACAACAAACTGCCTGGTGATAAATGATTCTTTGCTTTTAACCGTAGCTTCCACTACTTTAACGACTGGCAGTGACAACTTGACTTTTATGCAGGAGAATCTTAATACGAAACAATGCTTTATTTGATGAACTACAACAGGTGCATTACTGTTGGTGCTTTTTGTAAACAACGCATTAATGAAAGAAGTGAAGAATTAAGACTGAACGAAGTACAGCGCAAGTGTTTAATAACTGCGTCCCCGTTGACAGTGTCCTACAGACGATCAATTAAGACATCAGACCCGTGCTTCGTAAAGGAGCCAAGCGTACAATTTATCCTAAGCAACGTCAAATACTAGAAGATTATGCGTTGTGGATTGTTGAGTTGAACACTGATTTTATTTTTTTTTCGCATTTTCCCCCGTCGCCGTATCTTACAGGCCTGTATCCCGAGTCCCATGGAATAGTGGCAGATGCCATGTATGACACGGACAAGCGGGACTTGTTCTTGGGCGTGCAGATGGCAGGTAGTTCGATGCCATGGTCCCATTGGTGGGAGGCCGCCGAGCCCATCTGGCTGCTTGCCGAAAGACGTAGGCTGAGATCTGCTGTCTACTGGTACGTATGTTTCATTCATTCATTCATTCATTCATTCATTCATTCATTCATTCATTCATTCATTCATTCATTCATTTGTCCGTTCGTTCATTCGCTATGATAGAAGACTTCACTAAACTTCTCACGTCAAATCACTTCGTTATTGGCGAACGCTGCAGCAATGTTCTTATTCTCAAGTAAATCACAGTCATCTGTGATGCACACTCGAACACTGACAAAGTAGTATAAACTCTGATACATTGCATTTGTGTAGGAAACAAGGACACATGTATCCACCTTGCGAGAAATGATTAAGACATTTGTGGCACGAAATTTTCGCGTCCTCGAACCATAAACAAGCACCAGTTTCTTGTAAACAAAAATGTTGGAAAGGTAAGCTTGTGCGTATTGGGCTTATATTCAGGTATTTAATGCAGGTACTTGAACATAGTCAGAAATGTGTCTATATATGAGAACTTGGTTAGGGTTTTTTTGTTAGTTTGTTTCCTGATACACATTCATAAAGGTGGTCTTTGTTGATTCTGGTCCTGCTGTCCAATTCACTATGTATTTATACACCACGTAGATTGAGAAAGAGGTGATAAGGTCTGACTTTCCGTTGCATTTGATTCCATATGTTCACCGTCAATTCTTAATTCCTTTTTTTTTGTGATGGCCATACTTCTTGTTTTTACATCAAACACATGACAAGTTGTCTTCACTTTCTGGTAAAAAATACACATACATATTATTGACGTGTTGTTATGGTGCCTCATATATGCGCCATAATTGCTTTATGTTTGACAATCGCACAAGTATGAAGCTGAACTTTGAGCAATATTGGCGGGCACTGCGGATGGGGTCGGCCGTTTGGATTATTGTTTGGCCACTTTGATGCCGTTTAGAGTACCGTTAAGGGCGGACAAACAGACAAACGTACAGACAGACACACAGACTAAAATTTTTTACTCGAAGGTCCCCAAGAAAGACTACCGTCTTTAAAAAACGCCAGGCCTGCCCGGAAGGCGCAGCACAGTCACAGCGAAAGCTACAAGAGCGGCCGATTTCAGAGCCTTTTCGAAACACTCATTGAGTAACTACTGCAAGCGCACTTGCTAGGTCAATATTAATGAGTTTATTTGTGTAGTAGGCGGTCATTCGCTGTGCTATTTTTCGTCATTCTTTTGAGAAGCGTGGTATCCGCTAAACACTTCCAAGGACTTTTATTAGGGCTCTTTGGCTCACCTTTTATACATGCAATAGCAACGTGTGTAGAGCTCACTTTTGAGCAGGAGTTTTAAACTTCCCTCATCTAGTTGGTCGAAATTAAGACCTGCGAGGGCCAGAAGAAAAACAAAGTTCGTAGCTGAACTCCGAAATTTCAACTAACGTTGCCATTGGAAACAAAGCATTTTTAAATGAAATGTATGATAACAATCAATAATGAAGGGGATTAGATGCAAGAAACATGTACATACTGATATCCAGGATTACTGAAATCTGGACGCCGATCCTGAAATACACAGTTTTTGTTCCACAGTTGTGCTTTACAGCACGGTCAGGACATGAGGTGCCTCAAGAAAAGATGATTGAGACCAATCACGTCTGTTTAACTCATCAGTAAACTTCCTGAAAAAAAAAATGGAATGAAGACCATCATGTGCTCGGTGGGCTGCTATCGAAGTGTCCGCTGATGATTGATATGCGGGGTTTAGCGTCTCAAAACCACAATACGATTATGAGAGACACCGTAGTGGAGAGCTCCGGAAATTCTGACCACCTGGGGTTCTTTAGCGTGCACCCAAATCTGAGCACACGGGCATACAGCTTTTTTGCCTCCATCCAAAAAGCAGCAGCCGCAGCCGAGATTCAATCCCGCGACCTGCGGTTGAGCAGCCGAGTACCTTAGCCACTAGACCACCATGGCGGGGCTCAAAGTGTCCGCGGTCCACGTGTTTGAAAGCCCTTCTTTAGAGAGTCAACGCGCCTCTCCATAATGGGAGTGCTACACATGGCACTTTCACATGTACAGTAGAAGAGTCAAATGAAGTCCTTTTATTTTTTTCATAGAATAATATTGCCCCATTCACTCGCACCACAGGTGGCCTGGCTGCGAGGTGGCCTTGAACAGGACGCGGCCGGCCATCTGCATGCCCCAGCGTCCCGTTCCGGGCTGGCGCTCCCTGGACCACGACTTCCGGAACAAGCTGGACGAGGTGCTCGAGGTATTCGACACCGACGAGCTCAGCTTGGCCATGCTTCAATACGGCGCAGTCGCATACTTCGGTAAGCGTAAATCATATGTACACGCAGAAAAGGCGTTTTTTTCATGTACGAAAAAGTGCAATTGAGTTAGTGTGAAAATACGCACAAGTACTTCAATTTAGCTCAAACAAAACTTGTTGGTCCAAATAACTCCACAGCCCTCTAGTACAGTGCGAGCTCTATTACGCTACCAATTACGGCTGAGCACTGGAATGTGTTCAATGTTATTTAGGAGCACGTGCGCTAGGAAAGTGTAAAAATGAAAATACCAAAGATGTTTCCAATGTGAAAATGGCATCTGACTATTGCGTAGATGTTCGTACTACCGGTAGGCCGACCTGAGCATGTTGGTATTAAGTAAATAGGATAAATGCTTTTATTTCTGGCTTTTTTTGCTAATAATTAGGCAAAAGGGGTAGCCGTTATCAGATAATAGCAGCATCAAAATTATATCTACTATAATTTTACTTGGATATTACGTGTGAATAATAACAGGAACGAAATAAAGAATGAATTCGCCCAACAACTTGTCATAACTGATCCCACTGGGAAGTATTTTAATCGGGCATGCCAATCTAGACACTTCCAGTCATTCAATAACTACAAGCAGCGTGACGCAGGCTTTTTTGATGCACTAGAGGTTTCTCGTTAAATTCATGAATCGTCAATGTTCTGAGTGAGCAGTGTTCATTAGAGCTCATGCTGTGTCAATTAGTTCTAAAAAATGGAGTAAAATAACTGATATCAAATACACCAAGTGAATTGGTGTGCTGCGAAGAATTCCCTTTAAATTTCGCTGGCTATCTAATACCAGGTTCTGTTAAAAAGTACAAGAGTGATATTTACACAGTATGAGAACCCAACCAATGACACAACTTCTAGAAACGTCCAAAATATTTGGGCGGGACATGTAACTGGGAAGTCTAGCGCACACGAAAAAAATGCGAGAACATTGTGACAACATACACTTTTGTATAAAAAAGTTTTACGTGGGACCTTTCCATAACGTTCGGCGTTAATTTCTAAGCTCCAGATAAGTATAACGATGCCCTTTTTCTGTGTATCATTTAGACGTCTGAACGCCCGCATGAGACGAATTCAAGAGGTATAGCCAGGGTTAGGGTGCACCCCGCTGAATCAACGCTTGTGAAATGTGTACGAGACAAACAATAAAAATAATAAAAATCACAGGTTTTGTTAAGTTCAGTGTGTGACAGCGACAGCAACACGGCCATCTTGGAGATCGCATGACGGAAAACTGCGTGATTTCTCGCTGAAACATTCGAAGCAAGTTTACGTCATGCCCCTTTTCAGGTTCCACAGTGGCAAGTACTGTTGGGCGGGCGTTATAAACAGACGTGATTGTGATGTCATTTCTTAAAAATTGGCAGATCCCATGTACAGTGGGAATCGATGATATGGGAAGGACGAATGAGGAAGGTCGATATGCCAATTTAAAATCAGAACATCGTCCCGAGGTGGAAGTAAATTATACAGTACATGACTTCTATATTATGATTATCATGTTTGAATGTGTCATGTACTTTCGTCATGTATTCACGTCACGTGACACCAAATTGGGTATATGCGGAACTAGTGAAACTTCTGCGAGCGTGCTATGATCGTAGCATGTAGTCATTTTTTACATGACATGCATGCCATGATTATCATGTTTTAACGTGTCATTTACCGTTGTCGTCTATCCACTTCAAGTAATACCAAATTTGGTATAGGCATAGCTAGCAAAACGACCACGAGCGCCACGCATAGGACAGCGCGCAAAAAGAAACTTATTGTACGATAACATATTCACCTACATCTGCAGCTTTTACAGCTTTTTATTTCTATATTTCTCGTTTCACCTCACCTTGGCCAACAGTAGCAGGTTGGAAATGTGTTCTGCAATTCAAGCTATTCTCCTTTTTTTTTTGTGTGTTTGTGTGGGGGGGGGGGGGGTGCGCGCGCGCGCGAGTTTGCCCATGACTCGTAATGTGGTTTATAGAAGTGATATTTGCTTTATGTGCAATGTGACGAATTTGTAAACGCCAGGTTATATTTTTAATTTAATTTTGACTCTTCAAAAGAGGTGAAGTGCTTTCAATTGTATTCGGGAGCTTTGTTATAAATGCTCTTCTCGGCTTAATTTCTATACATTTGAGCAGGAGATCAGTTGTCCCGACAACAACCAAGACTTCAGTGGTACTTAGGAGTCTCGGTTCCTGTAACGGTACTTCAGCCTCACGTGTAACTCCCAAATATTTATAACAAGAACAACCTCGTTCTGATTACATAACTTCAGCTGGCATTAAATAAATGAGCGGGCTCGCGAAGCAAATTTCTAGCGTTGCGACAGAATGGTGATTCGTAGTGTGACAAAATCTTCGATCGTTTCGAGAAATTTTCTGCGAATAGGCTTACCGTATGCATCAACCAATGTTTCATCTGCTGGCGGAGTTGTTCCTGCTGATATTTCTAAACATATTTCTCCTGACATATTTCTCCTGACAGTGAAATTGGACAGATGTCCAATTTCACTGACATCTGTCCCGTGCAAAATACTTGAGCATATCATTTTCACCCACCTTGTTAACTTTCTCGAGTCTAACCAGTTTTTCACACCCTCGCAACACGGTTTCCGCAAGAATTTTTCTTGCGAAACGCAGCTCTTAGTCTTTACAAACGACCTGCATGTCCTACTCGATTCTGGATTCACCATTGACTGTATTTTTTTAGATTATTCTAAGGCATTCGATAAGGTCAGTCATCAGTTACTACTTCTTAAGATGAAACACTTAAACCTAGACCCTAACGTGTTTAACTGGATTCGAGCCTTTCTTTCCAACCGAACACAGTTTGTTTCTGCTAACAACATTGATTCCCCCGTCCAGCCGGTGCTCTCGGGTGTTCCCCAAGGCTCTGTGTTGGGACCCTTACTGTTCTTAATTTTCATGAACGACCTGCCAACTAATGTCTCATCAAAGGTATGCCTATTCGCAGATGACTGTGTAATTTATCGGAAAATAACTAACCAAAATGATGTTACCTCGCTCCAGACGGATTTAAATAACATATTTACCTGGTGTCAATTATGTAACATGGAACTAAACATTTCAAAATGCAAAGCAATGCGTGTGTGCCGCACCTCACTTGCGTATCCAGATTATCATCTCAATGATACCCACCTCGAGTCTGTTTCATTTTACAAATACCTAGGTGTTCATATTTCCAGTAACCTGTCATGGAACCACCATGTGGAGCACATCATCGCCAAGGCTAACCGTTCTCTCGGGTATTTTCGCAGGAACTTCTACATGGCGCCCTCATCCCTTAAGAAACTTCTTTACACTACTTATATTCGTCCATCACTTGAATACGCATCATCCGTCTGGGATCCTGGTGGCACTACACTTACACATGAATTAGAAGCAGTCCAGAATCGTTCAGTTCGCTTCATTTTAGCCAATTATAACCGCACGGCCAGTGTTACCTTAATGAAGTCCCAGCTCAACCTTCCTGAACTCGCCATTCGGCGTAAAATAGCCCGACTCAGTCTCCTTCATAAACTTTATCATAGCAAAAATCTTCGTGAACAGTTTATTAAACCCCCCTCATTCATATCACCCAGATTGGACCATCTGCAAAAAGTTCATGTTCCCCGCTGCAGAACCGTAACCTATTCGCATGCCTTCATTCCAAGAACCACATCCGAATGGAATCTACTACCACAATCAGCTACGGCTATTACCGATACATCACGTTTTAGGGCCTTTTTGCAAAACATGTTTTGCGATGTTTGATTTTGCTTCGTGTTATATATGTCGTGCTTTTTTTTTTATCAAAATCGTTGTCATGTATTCCCGCTGCTACATTTAATTCTTTGTTACTGTGTGTTTTTGCCAACCGCTTTGTATTTTCCCTTCTTTTCCTTTACGTTTTGCCGTTTTGCCGTTTTTTTTTTTTAACAAAATCGTTGTAATGTATTACCGCTACTACATTTAATTCTTTGTTACTGTGTGTTTTTGCCAATCGCTTTGTATTTTCCCTTCTTTTCCTTTACGTTTTGCCGTTTGCTGTATTATTTTGTATTGCCACTCCCCTCTGTAATGCCTTCGGGCCCTGAGGGTACCATAAATAAATAAATAAAATAAATTTCTAAAACAGACATTTCCTTGTATTTACAGGTCGTCACCGCGGTCCAGAGAGCAAGGAGAGACACAAAGCGCTGGTGGAATTCGACCACCATTTGAATTATCTCATTGACCAGTTAGAAGCCCTAAACCTCACACAAAAGGTCAGCATGCTTACCAATTATATAGAACTCGTATTGCGCAATGTGCGTCCGCCTTCTCTTCAAAGTTTGAATTGTGAACTTATCGTAACAAGCTACTTGAAAACGCTTAAACGAGTGATGCCCTTAAAATTAGAGGCAATAACAAGCCTCTTTTGAATTTTCTCTGTATGTAAGGACACTCCCCTGAATGGTCGAATGATCGGACACAGCAAACGTTCAGAATATATTTGAATTCACTTCCAAAGTCTACCTAAATCCTCATTCTCCCGATCGAGATCTATCACTGGCTCGTCCAACACTGACAGAGAAAGTTGTAGTGACGTCCCACCAGAACCATTTAGTTAGCCTAGGCATGCGTAGGAGGGGACGAAGGTTCATGGCAGCACCCCCCCTCCCTATTATGTCAATGTATGGGGCTGACTGCGTGCCCCTTCCTGTTCGGGAGTAGGGCATTTTAAAATATAGGTGTGGCAAACAGGTATTATGGCTACAGAGTACGTAATTATGATGAAATTAAATCTTTCTTTGGCTTTAATACCACTTCACGATTTTCAACCACTATTGAGGCAGCATATATGTAGATCTTGCGATATGATATTGCCATCAGTTTCTGTTATACTGAAGGGACAATTGTATGAAAATATCTTAAAAAATGTAGCTGATCGATGAAGAATCTGTATAAACATATGATAAGAAATTAAGCTCTAATGTTATAGCGTCACAACACCAGCCGACAAGCCATGCTGCATTGGCAGCGTCTCGACAGGTTTTCGTCACCCTGTCCCCGTTGGTATAAGCTATCGAAATATTGGCAATGAAGCGAGAAAGCGAAAAACAACTTTGCCCCGCAAGCCCTGCTGTGGGCGAGCTGCGCTGCACAAGGTTATCAGGAACCAGCATCGAAATTGTTCGCAAAGGGAGCAGTAAGAACAAAAACACAGGACAAGCATCACGTACATTATCGATAGCAGTGCGGCGTGATGCATTAACCGAAGCGTGTTATTAGCCGTAGCAAATTTATACCTTCTCTAACGTATACGTATACGTCATTATTGTGTAGGTTTTAAAAGCCAGCGTTCGCAAACATGGCTACAAAAAGAAAAAAAGACTAATATTCATTAAGTAGACTAGCAAATGGTAAACTGCCAATGTTACCAATATTTCACTATTTCAATGCAAGACAAGCTTACGGTGTCATTTATGGCCAAGCTTAATTACTGCAGTGGCATTAATTTTAATGTATTTGCAGGTGACTCTCATGGTAGTCTCGGATCATGGTATTGCCAACACGGGGCCCGAGTCCACCACCGACATCATGCTGGACAAGTACTCGCCGTACATTAAGTACATGCTCAATTTCGGGTCGCATTCCATGGTGCTTCCGAGGAAGGACATGTTCCGACCGGTAAGTACTTTGTTCTATTGTTAGACGCGTTCGCGTAAAATATAGTCCCAAGCGAAAATTTCTATATTGACGATGAGATAACCAGGTAAGAATTAGATGATGATGGCAACTTAAAGAGATCAGAAATTTTCGAAACACCGCGTGTCGTTGAAGGCAGCGTTTCGGCAGGCGATCTTGTTTTCCTTAAGGCCTTGAAGAAAACACGTTAAGCCCAAACTCCATAAGCGCGAAAATGCACGCGACAGCGACGAGCGACGCGACGTAGATCGGCGTCGCGCGATCAGTCGCTAGCGCAGGCAAACCTCATTCACGCGACGGCTTCGGCGAGCGAATTCCACTGTTGCTGGCATGAGGCCGTCAACTCGCACCAAGAAAACCGCGTAGCGAGCGGTTTCCAATTAAAAAATAAGATATATTGTTGTGTAATGGAACGGAAAGTGTTTATTATTGCCTTACAGCATTTTTATATGCGCGTGCGTAATAAACATTGCGTTATTTCTTGTTGCGCATACGTGACTCGGGCAGGGTCACGTGCACCTATGTAGTCTTCGTCTTTTCCGGTTTTTCGCTATTGGCTGCTTGAGCCCAGCACTTCCGGGCGATGAGGGACGGTTTCCAAATCTGGAGAACCGAGCGATCGCGCGAAAACGAGCACGCGACACGTCGCGCGAACGCCCTGTTTCGTCGCTCATAGCGTCGCTCGTCGCTGTCGCGTGCATTTTCGCGCTTATGGAGTTTGGGCTTTATCTCCAGCGACACCCCGCGTTCCGAACATTCCTCATGGCTACAATCAGAGTGATACTTTCTATGCCACGATGACTTAGTGCGTGCGGTTGTGCACGCGCGATGTCCCCTTCTCACTTATACCATCCGCTTTGACGGCTTTCAACTCGTTCGTACCGTAAGGGTGAGGAGCGAAAGGAGCTCGAAATATAACCAAATGGGAAAATTTATCAAACAAAAGAGGACTTCAATCCTCACAGGCTCTGATTCTACAATAACATAAATAACCGTTGCAGCTAGTACACCTAGTGGTTTGTTGAACTTCTTAAGCACCTTGCACTTCGCGCCATCGAGAAGGGTAAGCGCGCAATCTTGATTAAAGGCGGCTTCCTACGTTTTATGAACAGCATCTAGGCGGCCCGACAACGCACGTTTATTCTTGAAATACGTGTGTGAAATGCAGAAATATTTGTTATATGTAACCATTAAAATTTTTTAAGGAAATTTTTTGCACTTATTGAAGCTATTCGTGTTCAATTACCAAGATTCTGAATTAAGTCGCCCCATAAAGAAATTGTACAAATTAGGTGATCAGAAAAGTGAAGTGTATTTTTAGAGAAACAAAATTCAAACGCATAAATTAGATACTGCTGTTCCTAAATAGCATTTGTTACAGATTTTAAAGCTAACCCTCAGTAAAGTACCTAGTCTTTAAGTTACCCAATATCCTCGCATCACTTTACGCTGTTTTTCGAAAGTTCTTCAGACAGACTACAGGTACATATCACAGTAAAGTGCGATAAAACATTTTACGCCTTACTTTCCTTAAATTCGTGAACAAGTAGAGGTAAAAAAATTATAAAATTTCTTTTCCGCAGTTATAGTTTCATACACGTCATCTTGTTTCTTTTTTTGTTCTGGTATCAAAAAGCTTTGGGGAAAAAATAGGGATTGGGTAAGCAATATTTTGAGGCTGTCGGTAGAATAAGTCATTTTTTCAACTTTTGATCCCGGCAGCTTTTGGTGCACCAGACTTCTATACGAATCATTGCTCCTTCGCCATATAGTTCGATGTGAGATATTGAGAGAGGGCGTCCTCTTTTGCGTTGTTGTTTGACTTGTTTTCTTCCCCTATTTGGGCATACGTCGAACTGCATTTGTACGTTCTCGCACGTTTTATTTCGAAACGAACTTCGGCTGAACAAGAGAACAAGTGGCTAGGAAAAAAAACATTTGCATATTATATCTATATACACACAAAAACATCTCTGTGAGCACTGCCCTGAGTGTATCAAATCACCTCCCACATGGTGCTCGGACTAGTGCTACCAGCATATATAATAAAAGGAGCTTTAGGCCTATAGCATGCCAGCTGCGTCACTTTGTTTCGAGGGTTAACGAGTCCAATCGGTGGCTGCTGGCAAAATGTCGATATCGGCCCAGAAGCAGTCGCTACTCTCTTCTGGCCTCTTGAGGTTGGACGCCTTCTATTTGCACACTTTGACTCACTCCTTTACTCATCTCTGCCTTTCTTCCTTTTTTTTTTTTTTGGTTCGCGTCCCGCCAGCTGCATCGTGCCCTGATCGATGCTCGGGTAGAAGGCCTGCAGGTCTACACCAAGGACGAGATTCCAGCGAGATACCACATCAAGCACAGTCCACGAGTGCTGCCTCTGTTTCTTATGACCACGCCCAAGTACTTCATTTTGCCGGTGAGATGTGTACGGTACAAAATATGTGAGAAACACTGAAAGTGCCCTTGATCTTTCGTTACTGCTTGCCACTGATCTCAATTGCTTTCGTATAGCATAACTCGATTGGAATATAATGTAAGGATAGGTTAAATGAGCAGATGCCGCCTGTGGCATCCTGCCCAAAGTTTCTAACTCACGGGTGCCTATCTTTCTCATGGGCGCTTCGTTACCAAAGACGTGCTAGTTTTAAGCTGCTTAGTTGTTGACGTCATGCCCCGTAGTGTCGCTGCAGCGAAGCCTGTGGACATGACGCCAACGATTGACCCACTTCGCAGGCAGCTAAACCTTCCGTAAAAGCAGGCCAGCTGAAAAGTTTTCGGGCAGCCTGCTTGCCTGATATATATGATAATCAATTTTAATGAAGGACTTAATTCAATGACCATGTCTACTTGCTGTAACAAGCAGAGCCACGTGTTACGTTTAAGGTACATTCGTTCGTATAAGCATGACGAGATAACAGGAACGCCGTAGTATTTTACTTATTAATCATGGAGAAAATGATGCTGTGGCTCGATCACAGCATGCGAGATCCCACATCTTCAGCAGCAAGCGCCTTTCTCTCAATCTCCATTCCAGCTAAGCGACAACACCAAAACAAAAGTGAACCACAAGAAACGCTTCTTCGGCTACCACGGCTACGATCCTGAGCTTCCCGAGATGAGAACCATCTTCTACGCTCAGGGCCCAGGTTTGTGAAATCCACTTCCTGAATACGCAAAGTCAGTGTTTTCTCGTGGCTGGTGTGCCTCACACCAGCCACGAGAAAAAAGAATAGAAAAGAAATATTGCAGGCGTGATGTTGAGAAAATTGGCGATGGCCGTGTGATTTAGAACACGTTATCAATACAAATTGTTCAACCGGCATTCTGAACAAAATTATATTAGGAAAAGATCTGTAGCAGATAACCACCGATGGTATGCTAGAACACGATGGTTGCCAAGAGAAGCTCAACACCATCGAGTGAATTGCGTGCAGTAATGGAGTACGGAAATCTTGAACGCACAAGATAGCGCCAGCTGATGCAACACGGGCAACATGGAACTTTTCTTAGAGAAGCCTCAATACTACAGTGTACCCAAATTAGGCTGGTTGATGATTATCTGTCACGATCTGTGGCTTGACGGCTAATTCGCGAACGGGTGAATTGTATTCGTAAATTGAGAACGTAATCGGTGACCGGTATCGTGCAGCCGATAAGATATGCTGGAGCACATACAAGGGCAGCGTTTACAAGATAAAGTAAACTAGGTAAAATAATATTACCTGGAGTTTTACGTTCCAAAACCACGGTTCCATTGTGAGAAACTCTGTAAAGGGGCCGGCTCCAGAGATTTCGACTAACTGGTTTCTTTAACCTACTCTTGACATCGCACAATATACGAGCCTCCACCATTTTTCCTCCTTCGAAATGTGACCGCCGCGGCGGGGATCAAACGCGCGACCTTCGAGTGAGCAGCCAAGCACCGTAACCGCTTATCCAACAAGGTGTAAAGGCAGCAATAGGGTGACCGTATCTGCCTGCGTTGGCTACTCGCATCACTTGTACGGCACTCTCAGAAGTCAAGATTGTTGCTCCTTGTCACAGTGTTGTCTATAGCTCCTAATTCCAGGCTCACTCGTGGTGTTTTCGAAGATACGGTCACAAGGCGCAATCATAACGTAGACCAAAAAAAAAGGGAAGGGGGGGGGGGGGGGGGACAAACCACTGCACTGAATACTGTCACCCTAACACCCATGTGACCTTCTTAAAGCAAATCAATGAAAAAAGGGAGGGGGGGGCAGAACAGCTTACTCTTGCATATGAAAAAAAAACGCGTAAAAAAGCCACACGTAATCTGCAAGAAAGGTATTGTTAAGATATTCTATTATCTAGAAAAGTAAACTTGATATCATGCAAAATAATTATTTCATGCCATGTGCTTTTAATAAACGTTCAACTACAAGTTAGTGCCATGGTTTGTCACCTTTTTTTTTCTTGGTCCACATCGTGGTTTCGCCGCTTTCTATGCTAAAAAACTGTCATCACGTAGTCCAGCTTTCAATTCTTCTTCATTTGTGTTTTGCATGTCGTCATTAAAACGGACGCAGAGTCGAGAAAAAACAGACGCTGTTCGTGCAGTCTTGCATCCCGAGAACTGACGACTTCATCGTGTTAACAACGTGACTTCGATTCTTTATAGATGAATAAGAAGTACCAGAAAAGAAACGAAAGGTACATCGTAGGCAGACGTAGGTGGTCAACGTGTGCCTTCTTTGATTGATATGTGGGGTTCAACGTTCCAAAATCACCATATGATTATGAGAGACGCCGTAGTGGAGGGTTCCGGAAATTTTGACCACCTGGAATTCTTTAACGTGCACCCAAATCTGAGCACACGGGCCTACAACATTTCCGCTTCCATCAGAAATGCAGCCGCCACAGCCGGAATTTGAACCCGCGACCTGCGGGTCAACAGCCGAGTACCTTAGCCACTAGACCACCGCGGCGGGGCATGTGTGCATTCTTTAGGTGACGCGCGTAAAGATCGAACCAGTCGAATTACAACTCTTTAAAAAAAAAAGCACGTTACAAAAGT
Organism: Rhipicephalus microplus; assembly: GCF_043290135.1. Taxonomy (NCBI): domain Eukaryota; kingdom Metazoa; phylum Arthropoda; class Arachnida; order Ixodida; family Ixodidae; genus Rhipicephalus; species Rhipicephalus microplus. The sequence goes on along the minus strand of NC_134703.1, from coordinate 113,394,987 downwards.
ACGGAACGCGTATGTATGCAATATAACTGCATCTACTCGCCACTCTTTTTGTTTTCATGCCGTGTTTTTTAGCGTTAAACAGTATACAGTCGCGCACATTAGCTTGAGGCCTGAACATTCAGCCTCAGGGCTTCAACAGGAAGTTATAAATCATAATTTATCAAAAAACAAGATATTTGAAAAATTTATTTGCCCTTACCTAGTCAACTTCGTTCATGCCTTGTGCATTGCTGCCGTCTCCCCGATGGGGCGAAAAGTCCAACTCAACTGGAATCTTGCTGCAACTGCTGCTGTTGCTCGACGACGAAAATGCCCGAAGGCACGAGAAAGGTATCACTGATGTTACTTTCTGTTATCAAGATTGCTTCGGTTGTCGATGCAAGATTATACTTTTCATCACTGACCACGGGTAAACCACAAGCCAAATTACAAGTTTGGTACATGTCTGCATAGGCCTGCGTTCGTTGCACCAATTTTTTCGCGCCGAGGAGAGCTTGGCTGGCACCACATACGCTTGCGAACGGGCGCAATGGTGTGACAGGTGTGACAGCACGTGACAGCGCAGAGCAGCGCACCGATATTGCCGATATTGCGCACCGTCACGACGAGCAGAGAAAGTCACGTGGTACGTTATCGTCATTCGCGGCCAACCCGGAAAACGAAAAAAAAAAAATCGAAGAGCCGTCCAAAGACTCTGAACAGCCCCTGCTGAAGGGAAGTGGACGCGCTGAGCGTGTTCCTGACGCTAAAGCCTGTAAAAAAAGTAATGTCGTAGTATACAAATGACATATGCTGCCTATACTAGAATGCGGAACTTATCTTCAATTTTTTGGAATCAAGACTGAAAAATCAAAGAAGCTTCGCACTAAGAGTGTCTCTTTGTTCCTTATGTTTGTTTTTTCGTTTTCTATCCTGCTCTCTTCTTGCCTTTGTCCTCTTTTTTCTCTATTTCTTCCCAACTTTTTTTTTCTCTTTCTACATATTGCTTGCTTGATCTCTTTTTTTATAAGTGATATTACCTGAGTTATGTATACATCAAGCGCATTGTTGCTCTCATGATGATAAGAGATCCTCAAGAGGAGGAGAACAAAAAGAACTCGTGGCCCGAGTGCGCACTCGATATGCCACATATCAAGCGATGACGACAGCATACGAAAGACCGGCCCCCGAATGTGCTCCACGCTCAACACTGACGTTTACGCGCTGAAACCACCGTGTGTTTTTGAAGAACGCTGTATTAGGCACCTCAAGACTATCGGACCGTTCCGGCTTTTTTAACGCGCATGCCATGTCAGTGCACTGAACACCAATCGGTCGAAATTTCTGGAGTCCTCCACTACGGCGTTAAACACCATCGTATATTGCTTTTGGGACGTTAAACCCCTGGTATCATTATAACGTGCATCGAAATGTAGAGAGACGAGTCATCTTTTATTGCCTTTCGCTTAAATTGAAATTCATTGAAAGAAAGGACGCCCTTGAGCTTAACAAAACGTCGTCTTACATTCTAAGGTGTAGCACAGATAACTTTAAGAGATGAGCTCACTATTTCTAATTCCTTTGTTTGAATTGATACGGAGAAAGTCTAAAAGCACGTGTTATTATGTCTTTCCCACTGCCTAAACGCAGCACACGTGATACTATACTAGAAAAGATGACGAAAACTTGCCTGTTGACGAGACACATGATATCTCATGAGATTCGACAGTGGTTTAGCGGTGCTGTTCAGGACATGAAATACGGCGTTCACTCAAGTTATATGACGAAAGTGAAAAAGACTCTAACGATTACATAGTTGGGGCTTGCTTCTTATAATGCGTGTTGTATTTCAGACATGCCCGAACTTGAAGAGAACTGTGAGCGGCGGCGATAAAATGCTGTGTTGTCACTTTTTTTGTGCCATGTTGTTGCTTGCCATGAAAGTGTTTGTGTTCTAATGTCCCGTTCATATTGTGTTAAATTGAGCTTCTATGGGCCATTTGTTGGCACGTTTCGTAATCTAGATTTTTAAATGTTTTCGGCTCTGCTTTGCTTTACCTAGCGAAGAGATAAAGAGTGGCCGTCCTCCGCTATGATGTCTACCTCTCCTATGCGGAAAGTTATTTAGAAAGTCATGTCTGAAATGACTACTGCATGTGAAGACCTCGTGGTAATGCTCAGCGGCCTGTCTTCAGTATGACTTGTTCAGTCGGTATGCGCATCAAGACGAGCCCAGGGGCCATTAAATAGCCTCAACCCCTTCGCGTTTCTACCAAAATAATAATTATTTCCAAGGTTATTGAATAAGAACCTAATGAATGCATGCTTTATCAGTGTTGAGAAGTGTGTTCATTTGTGTTTAGCAGAGTAGTGCACAGTGTACTATTCTTATATGTCCCTTTATTTCGCTCGCGGAAAATGTCTCTTCAGCAGACTATTTTTGAAATTGCTAAAACCGTGTTCTCAATAGCAATTTCTAAGAACGGTAACTCATAAATCGGACGAAATACAAGGGCGAGAATCGACACATTGACTCGCAGCCCATCGTATGCTGTTCGTATTTTGCATTGTTTTTCTTTGAAACTGTGCCCTAATCAGCCTGTCAACACGTATAATATTACTCTAGAAAACACAATACTGATAAGGCCATCTTCACTTTCTTAGTTACGTATTTCGCTTTTTCATTGCAACAGGCATCAAGCGAGACTACGTGGTCAAACCACTGGTCAACGTAGACCACTACAACTTCATGTGCCACGCGCTCGGCCTCGAGCCGAAGCCTAACAACGGTTCCTGGGCCCGGATGGACGAAGGGCTGGTCGAGTCCGAGGTGGACTTCCCCCGCTACGGCAGCTCCAAGTACAGCAACGCCGCGTCGACCCCGACCTTGGGCAAGCATCAGTCATTCTTCTGGCCAACGCTCTTCGATCACCTGACCTTGGTCATGGCGGCCATGTCGGCGCAGCTTTGCGCGCGGCACGCCCTTTGAAACGCGTGTACGGTGCTGTCGTCACGATTGCGGTTGTGTGTGCCAAAGAAAGACTTGTTTTACCCTCAGTTACCGTCATAGACGCTGAAGCGAAGCAGGGCCGGGTAGACTCTTGTAGCCTGAGGCCAGCGGTGCATTCTACGAAGTCAGCTGAAAGCGGCTACTTAATGGTTGTGCTGTTGTTACTGGGACGAGGGTCAACGAATAAGTGACAACACAGAAACCCCTTTCTGGTCATACCGTAATATATTCTTCTCGTAACACTATATAGCTAAGGAAACGGCCTGTTGTGCGATGCGCTGGTGTTAAGGCCCAGTCGGGTGTCTGTGGTCGTCCAACCGAACGAATCGCCTTTTGTGAGGTTGCCAGTTAAGCTTCTTTTTTTTTTTCGCGCTCTCGTTAGCGTTTCGCAGTCACGCTGTAGCTCCAGCCATTTCATGCAGCTCTGCAGTGTATGACTCAGAATTTGAGAGCGACAGGTATGACAAAAACTTCGAAGATTTTTTTTTCGCCAATCAAACATTACACACTAGCTTCTAACAAACATTTTTTTCGAAAGGATCATGAGGATCTAGCAAGAATTCTCGTCTTTTTGTCTACGACTGACACAAACACACATTGTTCTTCCTGAATGCCGGCTGTATAGTGTGCATGAACTGTTCGTTTATTTAACAAAGAAACAACACTTTTGGGGGAGTGGGGAGTGCGGTAGGTGGTGGTGGTAGTGGTTAGAAGATGAAAAAAGGCACCTAATTTCTGCAACCTGGTCAGGAGCAAGGCGCAGTGCCTGATTTTTGTTTTTTTTTTTTTGGGGGGGGGGGCATCCATTACCGTAAGAGCGATCTCTTTCCATCTGTTGAACATCTCTTGTTAGGTAAGAAGACAGGCACCTTACGATGTCCGTTACGCAGGACTTCTGCTCCCATGCGCACTTTTCTTATCCACCACGCTTTTTACCTATTACCTTTTTTTATTCCGTTTCTTATATTTATTTATTTTATCTAAGCCACACAGTGTGTTTCCAGCGGTGAGACACATTTGTGTATGGAGGGAAAAGACTGGTATAGTTTTTTTTTTTTTTGAAAAAAAAATTCGAATAACGGGTTGCACAATGGTTCTTCGCGACGCGGAAAACGAAGAATTTATGGCTATAAAGACCATTCAAAGGCGATAGAAGATTTCTTTTCACATTTTACTACTTCATACGCTACATAACAGGCCGGAATCTCTGTAAGAAAATGTAAGCTGGGAGCAGGAGCGAGTGTGTATAGCGAATTGGCACCCGAGTTATTTTTATTCCTCCTTAATTAGCTGTTTATCACAGCCATGTGAATGCTTGCTCGTGGACACAGTCACGGTGTTCTATTTATTTGCACCTGCCCCTTACAACACTGATCGCTACACCATCTTCACGCTGCAGCTGATGATTGGGGGGGGGGAAATTTATCAAAAACGTCTTTTAAGAGCTGGAATGCTGAAGCTAGCCTCTACAATCACAATTTTTCATAAGCACGGCTTCAACATATCCCATCACGTTCATTCTGCACGATGCTCATGATGGGAAGTTTACGAAGAATTCCAAGTAGGTTGGTTGGACGTTCCGTGCGAGTAATAAATCCTGTCCCTTTATCTGCTTTTGTTTTTACGTTTTACTTTTTGTGCTTGCGCGGTACGTCGATAATTCGCTTACAACTCAATGAATTCCTGGAGAACTTACAATACGCTGGGATATAAACTATAGCGCTTAACTGAATCATCATAAATTTGTTGGAAGAAACAAAGCAGCTACATTTCCTTACGGGAGAGTGAACTTTCACGGTGTTTCCGATCTACCCGCCATGCGTATACTATATTTCTTGATAATCAACGGAAACAAGTTCTAAAGTGGCACATGAAATTACTTCTCACGCTGTTTTCATCATTTGTATGTCAAACATCTGAATCAAATTCGTTACCCAATTAATTGCAATCACAGATGTTGGTGACATTACTTCATTGCACTTCAATGTGTCACCGTCGCAGCGTACCGAATGTGCACAGGCATTTTTCAGGCGCCCAATACTGTAAAAATTTTGTCAAGTAATTAAAGGGAGTTTTCTCCGACAAGGAAAACATCCGCTTCTTTTGGGCCGGTAAATGATAATGCAGCGATTCGTAAATTGTCCGAAGACACTGACATCTTTCGCTGGCACACGCCTACGGGGGACCCTTTCTTATACATTTTTGCATGCAGCAGGGGGTCCTTTGAAACACAGTAGTTCGAATTGAGCCTACGGAACACTTCCAACAACAGTTAATGAACTTCTTTAGAAATAAGATGTACTCAACCAAGCGAGCAGAGCGAGGCCCATAATTACAGACATTTGAGCTCAGTCACTTACGCTCTCTTATAAATTGACATAAACAAGAATGATACGCTGATCTTGACAGTAAAGTACCCCTCTTGCAATACAAAGACGTGTTTTACTTTACCTCGAGCAAACGCAAAGAGTTGATTCAGCTGGCTTGTAATGCAGCCTGACAGCGTGTTTTACAAGTGTCACTCACACTTCAGTGCTACTCGTGCCTATGCACAGGGATTTTTATCTGGGCGCATTTTCGGGCTTCTCGTTTGATTGACGTGACAGTTGCCGCTGCATTTAGGCATGAACGAAAACAGCCGACAAGTGCTTTACGTTTGTACTGCCTCTTTGTATTAGCTCGCTCACAAAGGACAACAGAGCTTGTAGCGCAGTTCTTCCAATGAAAACGTAGCTTTTTAACGCACTATAGTATCTACATGCTTTCTACGGCAATACTTTATTGAAATGGTTGTAGCCAGCACTCGAAATAGAAGCGCGTTCTTGTGTCTCGACGTACTGTACTCATCTGCACGTTGTTGTATCTCACGTTGTTGTATCTCATACGCCCACGTCAGTCACCTGTCCGCATGCACTTTCCTCATCCAAGATGTGTATCCTGTTATTGTTGTTCCGATGCTGAACTAACTTGTGTTTTTTTTCTCTCCCTGTGATTTTTGATGCCCGGTTGACGACCAGTGTTGATTGTTACCTCTGCGCGTTTCATGTAGTGCGCTCTTGTGCAATACTTCTTTCGTGATCGAGCTGATCCTATTGTACACAGATCGTTCACGTGCCCGGCTTTGATGGCAGCCACTTACCTGCGGACTGGAACGCGCTGTTTCTCGAGATAACTGCCTTATGTCGTGAAGTATCTGGTCTCACAGATAATGATGACTCTTATCTACGAGTTCATGTTAAAATTGCGCAAAAATGACAAAAACCAAGGGCAGTAGAAAGAAAAGTATGTGCATTACTTCGTGCTAAATCGTCCTGTTTGAATTCGTGAGTTCTGTAGGTGTAATACCCAGAGGGAAAAAGGCCTCTGAGACGCGGGCTTTACAGCCAATAAAAATTTGGTGGGCTGATATTGCAAAAACTTTTGGTAATTGTGTTTTTCTATTGGTTATTCGACTTCGATGATTAAATGGCCCACATTGTGATTGGCTGATACATTCCCATATAAAAATTTCCAGCGTGAGAAGCTTTTGTGAATACGGGTTCTGATCTGTCCATAAGTGACTCTCCCAATTTTATAAATAACTCTTGTAAGACCCAAAGTAGTACTATAAACTAACACTTCAAAATTTGGGGCTATGTGTTCAGCCAAAGCGACCACTAATGTTTTCCGCCGATCTCGTGTCCTGGACACTTTTTCATTCCCGACAGCATACCCAGGCTAGTGAGATTTTAACCAAACAAACGAAATCGTGCGGCGCGCATTTCACATGTCAAAAAGAATCGCAAATCTATAATTTGGCTAGATGATAAAACATGATAAACTTTCTTTGTCCACAAGTACGAAAATACTCAGCACCGCAAGAAAAAAAGGTTTATTGTTATATTTTCGCCGCAGTGAACAGATAGCTAATGTCGTCGGAATTCGGCGCGTCTTTTTCCCGTTGTGCCCAATATTTTTATTGCAATTTTGCGCAAAAAAACAATAAATCATGAAAGTTGCAGTTCTGTCATCACCGAACATTTCTAACAAACAATATTTACCAGTATTGCCACAAATCAGGTTGTACAAATGGAATATTTTTTTGTCGCTTTGGAGTCACCAAGAGACAATCGAACAAGTCCATGTGACAAACTACTTCAATGCTGGTTACAGAACCGCAGTCGCTGGTAAAGGTGTTGCTGCCGTACTTGAAGCCGGAAAGCAACGGCGCTGCTAACGGCACAGAATTGATTTTCGGTTTTTGTAGACGGTTATGTTAGTAGGCCTAGTAACATATGTGAAAAATTGCTTAATAAAGTATTTTCAAATAACAATACGAGCATGAGCGCATGATGTTATGTGATCTTTACAAATAAAAGAAAAATCTACAGAATATTCGTTCTGTGATATAGACATGTTTTTTTTTCTAGGCATATACCCGCTTGTGGGTAACACCTGGTCATGTAAGGACAAAGAACATCACAATAATATTCATTGCACTCCCACGGGTGCTCTCCGGCGGGTGCCTCCATAGAAAATGTGGCCGCCATGGCCGTGATTCGATCCCGCAACCTACGGGTCAGCTGATGAGGGCCTTAGCCACTAGACCACCGTGGCGGGCGTTGAACGCGTATGCTACGGTGTAGCAAGATGCACTTACAGTGGTCCTCGTCGAGAATGAGTTTCAGCTTTAGTTGAGGGCAAAAGAAACGTCAACGTCTACCTTAGCGCAGAAACCTGCAATTCTTGGCGAAATAGACGTCACGGGTGCAGTCCCCCTAACCAACGAGAGGGCGTGTTGTGCATCATCAATTTCGAAAGCCTGTTTAAGGTAAGAAGCACCGAAGTTATAGTATTTCTTACTTTATTTAAAATTTGACTACGACTAATCGCTGCTGTCTACATTCCGAACGGAGTGCCCAGGGCTTCAAATTTAAAGCACCTGCCATGCATTCGTAGTCAAGGCGCTTCGTCATCCTCTGCCGAGATGGACCTGAGCCTTCTGTAAGAAGACCGACGTGTCTCCAGCGAAGACCTGCGGAACAGGTTGCTGGGCAAGACGCTGTTGCAATGCTGCGAGCGCGGTGCGCGGCGACTCCGGAGGCGATGCGCCATCTCCAACGAGACGTCGGCGTACGCCTCGATCGTGGACTCGGTCACGGAGTGATGACTGAACACAGAACTGAAGGCGTGGCAGGAGAACTCCGAGGGCCCCTCGTCGCGGAGAAAAGGGTCTCTCATCGAGTACTCTTCGATACTGGTGAAATCGGGATCCCGGCATGCGGTCGATTCCGCTGCTGCCGTTGCTGCGGAGGCCACGACGGCGCCATCGTCGTCTTCGAAGGCGTCGTTAGTAGACCCAGAGAAGCGAGAACTGACTTTTCGGGCGAGGTCGCGAAGACGTCGGCAACGAGGCAGCGGTCTCCTCTCCAAAGTCGAGCGGCTGCCTCCTCCCTCGCTTCTCCAGGGTACCCTCGCCCGTGCCGGTCCTTGGCGGCGTGCCACGGCCCCAGGGAACGAGCCGGGATCATCGGACAGTGAGCCGGGGTCGTTGAGGTTTCCTGTGAGCACCTTGTTCTCCCTGCTCTGCCAGCGGGTCCAAAACTCGCGAAGCTTCTTAACCGAGTTGAACAGCGGACGTCGCGTGTTGTCGCCGCAGCTGGTCGCACTAGCTTCGTCGGCAGGCTCCTTGAGTACATAGGTCGAATTCATACTGACCTGGTCGAGCCCTCAGCGTGCAGCTGTCGAGACGCCAACGCAGGCGATGACTCGCTTCTCGGTGCCGAAGGGGTCACCTCCTGCCAAGCTCGTGGTCGCGCTCAAGCTGTCCAGCAGTTCAGACGCATCAGCGATGGCACGGCGCACACTCGGATGAGGTAGCAGAGCAGGGCGGCCGCGAAGGTCCTGCGTGGTGGCAGGCCCATGCCGTGGAACACCTGAAGCAGGTAGAAGCACTGCAGGAGCCCCGTGCTAAGGCCCGCGGCGAAATCGGCGTCCCACATGCTTCTCAGCAGATTGAAACAGTCCATGATTGCCGGGCTTGGCATCTTGGCAGCCGCCAGAAGCGTCGAAGCCCGTGATGCACTCGCGGAATTTTTGGGGGGTTCGTGTTGCGCCCCCGCGGCGCGGCCTTAGGTCGTCATGTCGCCACCGCCGCCTCGTCTTGCTGCCCGCCGAACGCGAGCCGAGCACGAGGCGACAGGCTCATGACGCTGCTCCTGATGATGATTCCCAGAATAATGGCACAACCATTGCCACCTAGAAAAATAATGGCAGAACACACCACGCGGGATCGGCCACGAAGTTTGCGGCAGTAGAATTTCATTTCGAGGCTTTCCTTAGCAGCAGCTGAATGCAGTGGTCCCAAGCGGCCCAATGATTAGGAAAATGTTTACGCTTACATTCCTCTGTCTCAAGTTTCCTGTGCAACCCACGTGGCCTTAGTTAAAAAGAGGTGTGCCCAACTAACCCCCGCTGCGGAACCCCCTGAGGAGAAATATTGAATGTTCCTTCTAAGAAAAACAAAGAAACAAAAAAGAAACATCGTTGTCTTGCCCTTTTGTTCAAGAATTTCGGCGTAAAGAATAACGTTGACATAATGAAAAACAAGCAGATCGTGCAATGTGACTTGTGAAAGCACCAAAATTTCTTACAGTTGGAGTTAACCACTACTATAAAGTCACCGTCGCAGCAACCACCACCACCACCACCAACACCACCACCATCATCATCATCCTCCCCATCATCATCATCACCATCATTTTGCCCCCTTAACACGATAAAAACAGCGCACATTTCATTTTTTCGCTACCAAATATGCTTTACGACAAATTAATTGTGACTGCTCACTCATTTAAAATACTCGTAGAAAAACCGGCGTGGGTTTGAGCCATTGATGAGGAAGAAAATTGAGTCACTCACCTTCTACCAGCATACGTGAAAGTAGACGAAAAAGAAGTGCATCAAATGTTACTTCATTTTGAAAGATAGCACTAAGTTAAGTTTTACTTAAGAAATTAAACGAAACTTCTGTGCCTCAGGTTAATTTTGACTGCACATTTAATTTTTTACCCTTCAATATTGTTGAAAGTCTCTACTAAATTTGAAACTACGATATCTTCGCCATGAAATCTCCTACAGTGAGTATATGCCATATTCTGTAAGGCTCGAACAAACCAAGTTATTTCTGAAGCTCGCACTGGAAGTCAGTTCACCGCACAATCAGTTTTCTTGTGGTAATAGCTTTAGAAGTAGTAGGTTTTACAGACATTATGCCTCACGACTAATTGAAACCCTAAACAGTCTATTAACTATGCTTCCATCTCAATTTCTCCTTCTTAGCTATGTATATTTCATTTAGTTACGTCACGTTGGCAGTTCCTATGAATCTGAGAAATGTGAGCCCCATTTGCTCATTCCGCTCATCCTCCAATCGATGCTGTAAATCTGGACCCTTAGGTACACTTGAACGAAAGTACTCAACCATTTTTTATCACGTCGTATTTATCAATATGAAGTAGACGACAGGTATCGAACCCACAACATTGGACGCAGCAGCGTTACGACTAATACATTCAGCTAGTAGAGCGGCTGAGCTCTGGTGTAAACTTCGGTGCCGCAACGTGCGTTAGCGAAGCGAACGGTGCAATGATACGAAGCGAAATGAAGGTAAGTGTTTATGTTTTTTCCATGTCATGACTTCATGATAACACTTTCCCAAGGTTGCTGAGATTTCTTAGTGGCATGTGTCGCCTTGAAGGTCACTGCAGCTCGATTGGACGTTCTTCGTTTTGAATGAGACCATCGCGCTTTTTCCTGTTCAGGTAAACCCACATGGCGAGGGCTCCGCAAGCGATACCGACCAGGGTGAACGTAGCCGCAATTGCCGCAAATGCACCTGCGTTTGCACAGAAAGAGAGAACAAAAAAAGAAGGAAAAAAGAAACGTTAACGCCTTAAGTTGCCAGTGATCCAGCTCCCGATTCAATTCAATTCAATTCAATTTTATTTTCCAGTTTATACATACTGGATGGTTGCGTTGGGTTAAAAGCTACATAAGTAGCTTGACGAGACCCAACGACCAGACTATACAGGGCAGTAACAGCAAGCAGTCCGGTGCACTGACGAGAAAACCAACAAGTAAAACAGAGTACCATATCGTATGTACATATACAGCGATTTACATGGATTTCCAGTATGAGGATTGCAGGAAGAAAAAGTGAAAATAAATACATGTGCATAAAAAGTGCTAGAAAAAATAAATAAAAAAGTGCTACATACAATAAAATCCGGCTATACCATAAGTAATAAACATAAATAATAATAACACAGAATATTAACACCGTACCAATGCAGCAATGCTAGCTATTCGGGACAAAATAAAAGAAAAACACTGGCCATATAACACAGCAAGAAATTCATGTAAGCAGAAGACTGCTCTTCACTATGTGCGGTTCCATCAATGAAACCGCACATAGTGAAAAATGTAAACCGACGCAGAAAATCACATCTCGTTCCCCGCATATTCCTCATCAGCAATTAGAGATTAACAGTTCTCATTGCTACAGGTTGAGATGTTGACGAAACATGAAAAAAATTGAAGCAGCCATTCGTATAAAGCAGCAACAAGAAAATCCTTGCAGATGTCTCAAAATAGGGCTCACACAAAATTTGTCCTATTCCGCAGTTCCAACTCGGGGTGAACGCCGTTCCCGTCGACAATTACCAACCAACGTTCTTCGTGCCGCATCTTGTCGGTGGTTTTTTTTTTTTTTTTTTGCTTTAAGGAACTTTTGTCATCTAATCAGAATTAGCATAAGTGATTTTGCAGTCGAAGGCTTTGTTCGATTACATTGACGAATAGAGCATGGGTGAAGGTTGTCAACTACCAAGTGTCCCTACTGCCTATTATAGAAATATCTACAAAGTCCACAAAAATGGACTGGCGCAGTCAGAAAAAAGCCTCCATTCGCACTTCGTGGCCCTAAAATGCCCCGAATAGTGGTGTCTATCGGTGAGTTAGTAAGCAGCTGTCAATTGGAAACATACCAGCGCTGTAGCCGGCGTCTTGGCCAGCTGGTTGGTTTTCCTTTCCTCGAACAGTGCTGTCCATTGCTTTCTGGGGTTGGTAATAGAGCGTTTGTTTCCTCTTCGGCCATTGCGCCTCGGCGAAAGATCCCTTTAGGGCCTGGTAGGTACGCAGCTAGAAAGTAGTAGCAGCTTTGTTGTCATAAGAAGAAAGAAGATATAAGCATGCATGTTTCATGCGAAAAGAAAGAAACTGAAATGGTAAAGCTCTAAGAAGTAGCTTTGGGGCACGGGAGCGTCATAATCGTCGTAAGACGCTAGGCGGATTTCGTGTCTGATGGTGTTCCGGCCACGACGCCCTCTCTTCGATGACCGCTCGTCGATCGGGGCCCCGCCAGCGGACTTCTCTAACAACCTCCAATCTTTACTTCTTCATATCTCTTGTATTTCCTTCTTATACCTTCCCACGCGAACCACTGCTCAGGTGTCGCACTTTGATGCAGACAGTTACGGGCTCAACTTTCCTCTTCATTTTGTATTTTAAAGTAGCACTGACACACGACTTGGAAGGCGAAATAATAAGCGAGATAGATTTATTTGGAGACATACACAACATCTTCGAGATATAAAGAGCAAAAAGTAACACTATATGCCGAGCCCCTCGTGACACCGACATAAAGGCAGGGGCAATGTGAACAAACCTGGGTCACGAGCTGGTTGCCGGCACGCGTCTTGAGCGTGCGCTACATACTTTTCGTTTCCTCTTCCGCGCCTGTGACTTCGCGTGTGCTGGCTGTGCTCAAGGAGGATTATTCCTCCTTGGCTGTGCTGAGACGGGGTCGCTGTGCGTGGCCCCCACGTCAATGTTTTGCGTGGTCACGTGGACAGCTGTGTCCACCGTTCCCCCGGAACTGCTCCTGGCTAGCTCGGCGCTCTTTGCTACCGAAACAGAGACTGGGCGCTCTAATGACGTCTCTAAACCAATAAGCGCCACACATACGCACAAACCAGGTTTTTAGCTGTGATAAGCGGGTCATAAGCTACCTACGGCAACAACAACAACAAAAAAAAAACAGTCTGCAAAGTTTCGTTTCAGTGCTCCTTCAAAACCCGTACCCCTTCCCTCCCCCACATAAGTTCAACAAGACGCTTCGCTCGCAGTCACTTCAGCAGTGCCTTCGTCGTTTTTCGCATGTCACTTCAATGAAATTTGAAGAAAGGCGACGGGTGCGCACGAATAGAAGTCACCCTCCATTGTTTTATTGTTTACATATGGAATCTGAGTTCCAGAATAATCAGAAACTCTGACCACACTTTGAACTATGCTTTCCATGAAGTCTGTCGAACAGCCAATGAAGAGTATTCAACATCAATGAACATTTACGATGCTCGAAGGCAGAACGAGGTGTAAGAAAGAACACGACAGCATTATGTCAGATCCAGAACAGAAATAGCGATAAAGTATGTTTGTTTGTTTTTTGCAATACCTATATTTGCACTTACCTGCGTATTGTCGTTTTCATCTGAAAGCACGAGCGTGAAAACCAACGTTCCATTTTGAACTCGTTCCAAAATTTTTTGCAATGATTCGTCGACCGTGACGACATGCTTTGATTGAAGTTCAGACAGGGGTTCCAATATCTTGAAGAAAGCCATTATTTCGTTGCTTCTTTTATAGAACGCCACCTGTTGATGGCGATGACACTCTCATTAACACAGTCTCCGGATAAAAACGTTTTAACACTCGAATTTTGGAAGCAATGTCGTAAGTCCAGGAAAACCGCAAAAGGGGGACAGAAATAAGAGGACAGCCATTTAGTTTTTTTTATAATAGGTCGTACTTTATGTTCATAAGAATTCAATATTGCTTTCAAATAAACTTAAAAAACGAGCATGAGGTCTGAGTTAGAATAATCGCATTGTTCTATTGAGAGTTATTTAAAGCCGTCAAGCCGCTTTTGCTATTTCCAGTCTGACACAGCTGAGGGGTATTTTAAACACAGCTGAGAGGTACATGTTAAAACATAATCCGCCTCTTAATGTTGAATGCCATATACATAAATCAAATATCTAAAGCTAAAGCTAAATTCTAAAGCTAAATCTCAAGGAGGGACACTTTCAAGTGTGTCCCCACGCGCTCCAGCCTGAACACAAGAAGGTCCGGAACCCTCCCCCTTGATACCCCCCCCCCCCCCATGATTTACACCAATGTTCAGAAGTCGCAAGTTTCGTCTTGCTTCCTTGGTACATTACTGCCACATGAAGCAGCCGTTTTTGCTAAATGTTTATTTGCAATTCAGTAAGCGTCATCAGCCGCTACAATATATTACTCAGCATGACTAGTAACGCGTGAGTGCATGCATAAACATAGTCTCAATTAAGAGCTGAAATCTTGCGCATGTATTCAAGTTATCATGTACAGGAGTAAATAATATATTCATACACGAAATGGTAAAGAACAGTATTTGCTGGTGGAAATAAGGCTTGCGGAAGCCATGGGCAAATTCGCATCTCGTATACGGGCATGCGCTGCCGTGCTTCAAGTCATACTGAACGTGGCTCTACGTTTTCATCTTTACTTTTACCCTACCGATGGAATAATATTGGGGATTTTTACATTTATCTATAGAACTCTTAAAACGAGACCCTTTACGTTTAAGAACACTCGCAAGGATACCGATTATAACTGCATACAAGGGGCCGTACTCACTCCGATAACCTCGATCCGCATAACGGTGTCTACATCTCCGTAGTCTTTCAGCGATCCTCTAAGTGCGTCCACAAACACTTGCTTGTTTTGTCGAATGATCTTGTAGTCGTCTCCTGCGAAATTAAAGGCATTTTCAATGTAGCGAGCTCACGTTTCTCACCTTTTTTTTAGTTGATGTATACAGATAAGGCTTTCAAATATTGCGTAAAAGTCTTCCCCATTTAGGGCAACAGCTTCAAGAGTATTTAATACGGTTCAATTTCAACACTTCTCGTATCCTTTAGTAGAAAACTCGTGCATTACCTTTGAACGAAACCTTGAAGGTCCTTGCTTCGTGACGGGAGACACAACCTGGCGCTTGGAACACCGATAGCCGCGGCTGTTCTGAAGTGAACTTGAAGTAGTTTTTCGTCACCACGTGCTGCCTGAATTCCAGTGTTCCATCCTTCATGGCCTTCGGCGAAAAGGGAATTCGATATCACTGTGTGACTCATAATCAAAACGTGGTTTGTACACTAAAGCATCCATAATTTAAAATTATAATCAGAAAAGCCTAAACGTACCTGGCATTCCATTTCGTCATCGGGCTCACTTCCGCATTTCATCATTATTTATATATTACTCTTTTTGTTATTATACTGCGTCTCTCTTTTGAAGACTTTAAATCCCATTTCACATTCATAAACAGGGTAACATGCCTTTGGCTATATAAGCGCGGACATTATGTCATGAGAACGGTGTAAAGATACAGTGAACTGCTCAGAACACACGAAAAGCGACGTCAAGGAGGTTTCTAATCTTCGCGTTAGTGCCTAAACAGGATGGCCGCGATGACGTCACTGCTGCGTATCACACTAACTTTCTGGCAGTGACCGCGCTTCACCAGGTTACCGCTGTTATCAGTTCGTCGTTCCGTTCAAGCCACTGCTGCTGTGCTATCTTTCAGCCCCACTACCTACTTACGCAACTTCTCTTTGAGTAGGAGGTTTGAGAAAGCGGTTTCGTAGCATTCAATGCAAGCCATCTATAGTTAGTACTTCACCAGGGTTTGAAGTCGATAATAGTGTTAGCTCGTATGCATGACTGTATACACAAGACGCGTATTTCTGCCTTAAACATCTTACAAGCTACCATATATTATCCTAGAGATCAAAGTTTCTTATATCTTTACTATTTAGCTGTTCCATTTAGGAATGAACAGTAGTACGTGTAGTATTCACTTGAAGCAACAGTGGTACGCAATTTTAAGCTGTCGCAATCATGGCGTATTTTAACAGCTCCATGGTTTGCAAGAATGTACTTTTATTTGAAACTAAAATTTCCTTTCTGAGAGCCGATAACCTTACGTTAATATTATTGTGTGTTACTAGATAAAATCGCAGTGGTCCATTGCGAAACTTGGAAGGGTAATGATGGGCTTTTTTGTTGAATATCGCTGCACAGACGTCTATGCATACAAAACTGGTGCACACTGAACTCTAGTCTTGCGTCGTTGTCTTAGATCCCTATTAAGACACCATTAGCAGTATTCTTTCTGGCATAACAACATTTAGTCACACGTATTGATCCGAGAACTGCCTTCTCAAAAGTCCTTGTGGAAGACCTGCCTCTGGTTGAAACATTTACATATACTAGATTATGCCAACGGTAAAATTAACTAGTGCATTTACTCAGCTGAACTTAGTAGATGTCGCATAATTCGCTTATTCCTCTTACAGCAAATGCCCACTATGCTGAAACGAGTTCGCTATATAATGGATCCATAGCCCAATTGGAGGAAATTTGCGGTTTTTGAGAAACAGCCACGCAATATAAAAGAAAGAAGGTACCTGATGCGTATCTGTATATATGCTTTCCTGGACAGGAACAAACTCAATGTCGCGTTCACCTGAACGCTCTGCCTCCGAGTCCTGGAAGAAAGAGAGTGACCTTATATGTGGCCAGTTTCGCCGGTAAAGATGGCATTGGCACCAATGAAAATCGTCAAAATTTCCGTAGACACTTTATAAGTGAATGGTATAACAAGTTCAAAACGTGGCAAAGGGGGATGGGGTATCTAACACGAGACACAAAACTTCATAACTGCCATATTTTTCAATGCGAAATGCTGTTATACTTGTGTATTTGTTCTTTTGTTGTTAGATTTTAGTCCCCCGTAGATCAAAGCAAGTTGTGTCACCAGAAAGGATACTACGGAACACGAATTTGTTTTAAACGTTGGTGTAAATAATAATTCGGAACGAGTAGAAATTGTTCGAAATGCGAAGACAATTAATGGCATGACAAAAGTCTGACATGAAAAAAAAGACATTGCAAAATATTAACAAATGATTCCCTTGAATGAGTCTTCTAGCTTAAATCTAGTAATTGGTGCAAATTCTTCTTTATTAGAAAGCCGGAAAAAATTAGGAGGCGTTCCAAATGTTTGACTAAGGTGTTTTGTAGTGGCTCTCGAGCGTCGTCGTTCGTGTGTCCCTGAGTAATCCTTGATTTAACTTCGCTTTGTTTCGTCACCTTGGCTGGGCGGATCTCAGAGGCCACACAGAAGGAAGCGCGTGGTTGAGATTTCCTCCGCCAGGTGCCGCAGCGATTCCGAATTCTCTAGGGAGCCTTCACGTGCGTGCCGCCTACGGAGGCGGCGCGCAGATGAAGGCTCCAGAGGGTTCTTCAAATAAAACCGTCTGTTCTTTCAATGAACTAATTCAATCAATTTTCAATAATTATCCTGGCAGTTAAGAACAAAAGTGCCTCTCGGTGCCCGTGCTTCAGTGCCTTCTAGGCTGACCTTGGTTACTACTTAAGGCAAAAAAAGGTTCGCGCGATATGCCTGTTGATCTATTAACAAGCGATGATCCCAAAGTTACCGCAATCAACAATTACACGAGGACAAGAAATTTCGCCTACATCGTTACGTGCGCCGTTTTCTTCTACGAACGTAGACGTCTTGCTTACCGTCATCAGCGAAATCTCGTGCCTCCTCGTGGTATCGTTCATTTCCTCCAGTGACTCATTTATCAAAGCCGTCCATGTTTCAACCTCTATGCCTCTGATGTTGTACTGCTCAAAAGACAAGATAAATAAGTTAGACGCCAGATGTATGTCGTTTGAACGATGATATTCCACTACTCATCAAACATGAGATGGTTCCCATCCACGTTTCCCGCAAGAATGATTCTACCTTTCTCAATAAAACATCTTATTGTAGCTACCATTCCTGAAACAGCTTATATCAGGTGTCATTCATGAAACGCATTTTTACAGCGGAGCAGTTATGTTTGAAGTTTTCGGTGTGTTGTGGATACAAAATTACCCTCATCGTGAACTGAAACGCGCTCTGTTGGTGCTCTTCTTCATAGCCTTCGTTTTCTTCATTGTCTACTTCGATTTCAGATTCCCCCCCCCCCCTTGCGTTCAGTCTGAGGGGGCACACGCTTCGCAAGTGTCCCGCCTTGACATTTAGCTTTAGACCATCATATATTTCAGTTACTTGACAGTTAAGTGTAACGCATTAAACTACTTGAAGCCTGATCATTTTTGAGCACGTACACGTGTTCAATGCCCCTCAGCTATGCGAGACTATGCAAGTCTTAAAAGCCACTCGATCGGTTCAAGGAAGACTGAATGGAACAATGCACTTACTCAAAGTCGGACCTCATGTTCGTTTTTGTTATAGTTTTACTTCAAGAGATCTTTTTAGTCTTATGTAAATAAATATTTAGTCCTTCTTTAAAGACAACATAATCGCCATGATCTGATTTGTGTCCCCTCTGTTCTGGAATTACACCACCGCAAGAAACACGTAGCCAAGATTAAATGATTTTTATTCAAGTGCAAACAAAAAAAAGAAAAAATACGCTTCGGAAAGAGAGGACAAAAGGCACCGGTTGATTCATTCCACAGGACGCTTTCGCTAGGACAAAGCTGTACAAATGAACCCATTACACAAAAAATGCATGAGCCGCGATGTTGATACATAGATGTTGGTTGTGGTCCTGCGGAGAACGTTGAGTCGACTTTCTTTGGTGTTGCGTTCAAGGCGCTCAAGCGCAGTCAACCATGGATGAACAGCGAGCGCGGCTGAGAGAGTTGCCGGACTTCGGCATCCGCATCAAAGTTTCCCGCACGAGCGAGAGGATTTGTGAGGGACAGCGGTTGCCGATGCGCCGTGAACCGTGAGGCGACGTTGCATCGAACCGGTTGTGAGCGCTTTCGCAATGACTGCACCACGACTTTCATTGTTCTTTTTCTTGTTAAATTTGTTGTGAATTTGTTTAGTTCGTCGTTGCGCTTTTCTGCCTGGGCGTTCTTGATATTGTTTTGCTCAGAATAAATAAATAAATAAATAAATAAATGAATAAATAAATAAATAAATAAATAAATAAATAAATAAATAAATAAATAAGTAAAAGAAGTGCCTACATTTGGTGGCTGTACTTTGCTTCTTCCACGAGTGCTCTTTTTGCTACGTCATTTCTGCTCAGAGTATTGAATTTGCCTAAGAACCACAACATTTTTTATACACGAATTTGTTTTCTTTTTCTTTTATTCTGAGTCAAAGAAACAGTAGAAGTCGAGGGATCGGCTTGCTTTCCTTTCGAAAAAATAAAGAAAGAATCTGCGTCATACGTTACGGTGATATTGTCTTTCGGGTGACTTGGGTATTGAAAGTGTTCTACTCTCAGAGGTAAATAAAAGCCCCGCCACTAAAGCACGCGGATGACGGACCACACAATTCGATATCTAACACATGGAGGTGAGAGAGACCGTGGCAAGCTAGAGAGAAGTTTCAAGCGAGCAAAAATAGATCAGAATTCATGGCGCGTGTACACTTGTTTTCGCAGGTATGCGTCTCCAACCTGATGTCTCCACTTTTGACAAAAAAATACGCGAGTCCACGCCCCGACGCAGGGCAAAACTGCAACAAGTCCCTTTCTAGCTTACTGAACGTTATGATTAAGTTATATGACCTAATTATTATAAATTAGCAGGTTACCCCAGCATACAAAAAGGTGTTTCAAGTGCGGATACGAATGAGGTCACGGAAAATTTTTGTTTTTGTAGATTATTGAAAAAAAGAGCAGCGGCTGTTCTTATAAAAAAACAAAAGCTGGACAGATGAGATACGACTTCAATTCCCGCCTTTCTCATGGACTTAGGTTCAGAGTATGGTGTTTATTGTTTCTTTTTTTATTATGTGTGACGTGTAGCTAAATGCACGCAAGTATGCGAGAAAATCGTCACTACATGAAATTTAAGAATGTGCGAAGGGTCGCAGAAGTCATATAAGCATTCCTTAAGCTGGTCTAACTTCGGCTATTTGTTGCATACCGAGCAGAACTGCACGGTTCCTTGAGTGCATAAGGCGGTAAATTTTCAAGCATAACCTAATGACAAAACTTCCAAACATAATTTAACATCCATTATATCGGTGTGCGTCGTAATTCTACCGTGTAAAAAAATGGATCTATGTTTTGTTTTTAAATTCTGGCCTCATTTGTCATGCGAACATTCGGCCGAGCGTAACTTTGGCATTTAAAAAGATAAATACGTGATTAATCCAATCCGGGAATATACTCATATACATCGACTTTCCATGCAATACGACTGGTGTCCACGTCGTCTTACCCGTCCTTGAAAGTGATGCTCTGTAGTGAAACCAAACAGTTTTTTCGGGTCCAACATTTCGACGCCCTCTGTGCTGTTCGGTTCCGAGAGGAAAAAATCGCTCGTGAGTTTTCTGACGACGCACTCTCCACTTGATGGATGCGTAACAAATGCGGCTTCTGGATTATAATAAACAACATTGTTAATAAACAAGATGAGTGCAGTGCTAAAAAGTGCAAACGTATATTTCAGGAAATATTATTGTCAGCTTAAAGAACGTGTACGATATAAAGAGCAACAGTTAAAAAAAACAACGGAACAAATTGCGGTCATCTCGAGCATACAAAAGGTTTCCTTAAAAAAGTACATCATTTTGTGCTGAAGATGTAGAACTTGCCGTTGCGTTTGTTTTCGCCACACCAATATAGAATGGGTTCACATTATCGCTCGTGTAAAAAAAATGCGTCGATTGTCCCCTCGAACAACGCACTACTTTAATAGATGTTGACATCTATTGGCCGCGAGGGCCTCCACTACAGAAACCATGTACTGCGATCGTTCTGACGTCACAGATAGGATGCGTGCGCTCGCCTTGCTTGCATCACCCCCCATGGCTGCACCGGTACTTAGTCACAATTTTACGAAGCAAATTAGACACGACAGTGCCACCGGGGGCACCGATTCGTAGTTTGCTTGTCCGTATTATCAGGCCTTACCGCTTCTTTAAGCACTGAGGTTTAAAAGAAAGGGAAGCACACACGGTGTTTACAGCAAAAGCGCAGGAAATGTGGTGTTCTAGCAGACAACATAACCAGGTATCCTATGAGTGACGTCATCACGTAGGTGGCGCGACGGTATGTCCTCGAGCCTACTGAATGAAAACACAACTTATAGTTAGACTATCCGTGGTAAGGAACACTGCAAGCGACAGAAAAAAATTGTTCACCGTGGAATGCAGGGATTACCTGCTCTGTAGTCAAGGACAATAGAAAGCATGGCGTCCAGGCCGGCCGATTCATTGATGAGCGGCCAGCTCTTCTCCTCTTCGGAGGGTATTATGTCCACCCTGGCTAGTTGCATAATCGCGTCATACCAAATCTGTGAGGACGAAAAAAAATGCTCGTACGGTGCGATTAACAAATAACAAAGAATCGCAATGCTAATAAATATATATTAAACTGTCACAAGTATCGTTTCTTGGGTAGCATGACATAAGCGTACAAGCAGCAATGGACCAAAACATTTGTGCATACACCTCGAGTCATAAAACAAGGAGCACATATCAAAGTATACGAATAACCCTCGCTTTTCCTACGGATACAAAATGTGGGCGAGCGATATCTGCTAGCCTGCTGCCACACTTTAACATTAAAAGACCACGAAAGTGAACTGCTGAATTCGTTTGGATTGATAAATTGTGCTGAGGGAAACTTCTAGACGCCTAAATCACCACAGGTTTAGGCGTCGAGAAGTTTCCCTCAGTATGACGAACCAACTAGTCCAGCAAGAAGTACTTCTATGATAAATTGTACTTTGAGAACTCTAATCTCGTTAACGTCACTATCATACGTTTATTAACACAACAGATAAATAAAGACGTAAGTTTCATTATTAAATTGTGCGTGGAATTTTCGGCGCGAGACGTCACAGATTTCGAAGTGTACTTTTCTTGTTATGTCGACGTTGGCTCAATGAAATTTCTCGAAACTTCATATGTAACATCTATGGCCCCTTCAGAGGATAATGTACTTATTTTTACTGATCTGATTAAAGACTGCGTGAGACATAGTAGTGACCATCGGAGGATGTGAGGTAGGTCACAATGTTTGGCGCGGGAATTTCAAATGTTGTCGCCACTAGCATTTTCTTTTTCTGCGTTTTCTCGCCAACCCAGCGTATGTTATCGGTAATCGTGGTGATTTTGGAATTTCGAAAGAGTAATTCGCTAACATGCGAATAACTTTCCGTCCCTTTTATATCCTTTTAAAGCAAATATTGAACGCAATGCACGGCATCTGTGGCTGTGCGGAGTACCTCTTTAAATGAAGTCGACTTTATTTCTTCGACTCTGGACCCAGTCTCATCGAGGGTGAAGGAGACCTCTTCTACTCGGAAGTTGAAGGTGTCAGGTGGTTGCGCGATCTCCCGGTCGTTGGCGTTGTTCTTGCAGTATGTCTGCCGTGGTACCTGGTGGACAGATTCGGTGATCAGATTCTAATCTTCTAATCGAAAAGCAGTGTGTGCGGACTCCAGTTCGCACTTCTTTCCCATCCTCCGTAATTGAACACAGAGAGAGAATCAGCTGGCAGACTCAAACAGCCCTACCTTCAACTGCTTCCGCTTTTTATTATGTAGTTTTTTTAGAGCTTTAGAAATTACCTTTTCGTAGAACTATGGCCGAGACTGACAATAGAGTCTACACCACGCCAACCCTTCCAACAATGGAGGTGACGTTTTCTAAAACTGCTGTTGCTCCCCCGTTTCTTTTATATAATTGATAAAATATGCAAGTGATTAGAAAGGTGCAACGAATTCCAGAGACCAACAACTTACTTCGAAATCCTCGTCGGAAAACTCTGGGTCCGACTGGTACCAAGCGACGTTTCGGATAGTGTTCCACGGGCCCCTGTTGTTGTCGTCGTCGGGGTTGGTATAAGTTCCTTTCTGCTCGATACGGATAGGAACGTCCACTTCCCCGTTTGGGAACAAAAATGACGCATCTGAAATAAAACAAAAACAAATTAAGCATTAATATTAACACTAACAGAAGCGCCGTTAGAAGTTAATTCTCTTGCTGTGCGCGTTGTGGGTATGCGTGCGTGTGCTTGCGTGTGCGTTCGTGGCTGTGTGTACGACACAATCGAAACATATTCACTTGAGAATGCGGAGTGGTAACATTATTGTATCACTAAATCAGTCCCACTGGTGCAAAGTTCGCAAATGATGCCGAGTCTATAGGTGCGTTGGAGGCGCTGATTATTATGCCGAGACGTACGAAGAATCAAATGAAAAACGAAAGTGTGAGTTCCCAGCCCCTCTGCGTATCGCCCGTCGGAGTCATCGCACTTGTGATGACTTCGATTGATGAAAATAAAATTAATTCATCTTTTGATGCAGTTTCTCAACCACGTCAACCACCTAGCTCCATAAACACGACTCCAAATGTTTTATGTGTTTGCGAAAATCTTCAGTCAGAAGAGGTCAGTACGGCTAAACAGGGTGAAATCGGCTCCTCTTGAAATAATAAAAATGAAATGGTTTCAACTGGCGCATGCAGTGAGGCAATATAAAGCAATATGATAATATTTCCTGCGGATTTTTTCCGACGTATGTCCTACATTTTATGCCTCAATATCATCCCCGAACCAAACATTCTGAAATAATTTCCAAGCACGTTTCTTATAGTCCTCGAGAAATACTACTCAGGTATGAACTTCATTGCTGTCAATTAGCACTTCTTTCAAATTGTGATACAGAGCGGGCAACTGAGAGAAAGATGAAAGAGACGGCTGGCAAACGCCCCCGAAAAGGGAGCGACACCCCACTGCACTACTCAAGAACAAAGCGGAGGTCGGAGTTGAAAAAATAAAGCATGGGGGAAAGAGAGAAAAAGCTCGGAGAACTTAACCGTTGACGTGAAGCTAACGACAATGCGACAAACACTCACTGGCCGACCAGTAGTAGCGCATTCGGTAAGTGGCATCCTCGTTCTTGTCGTAGGCACAGCTCTCAAACATGTTGGCCGGCAGATGGCGTGTCTCTTCGCCCGTGGCAGGACGCACGTATTGGACGCGGTAAGGCCCGCCAAACCTTAAGGCTTCGTACGAACTGTCCATGCGTGACTGGCGCGGTCGCTCGCCGCGGTACTTGTAGCCGAACGGCAACCGGACACCACGGTACGTGGACATCTCCTCTATCTCGCACGTATCTTGGCTTTCCGGGTCCAGTGAAGGCTTGGCTGCGAAGTTTCAAGCAAAATATATTAAATGTATCCACTGTTCTGATGAATAGCCTGCCTGCCTCACCACAATGTTATTGTTCTGCAACATAGGGCACATATGTTGCTCATATGTATTTAAATATTAACTCATTATTTCACGCTTACTGCCCTACCTAGATGAAAGGGTGATAAGCAAAGGTCACCGCCCATGCACCACATGAAAATGGATAACCAGCTCACCTGAAACGAATGACCTTGGTGTTTATCACACGCTTAATTCCGATGGTCCATTAAAGGCTTTCACACTCACTGTCTACGCCTGTCCAAAAATTTTAATTAGTGAAATGTGCTGCCCGTGTGTTTCCTTCATCACTTTTAGTGAGCCAGTGCTGGATGTTGAGATTCACCCAGTTTCTGTGGCATATACGTCTTTTACCTGCGGATGACCTTTTCATTTTCAGTGGTCCAGTATTGGTCTGCCCCGATTCCGTGGCACAAACGATCGATGAGTTTAAGCACACATAGTACTGACGAATTTTCTTTTCGTCTAGCCATATATGATTCTGGTGCAAAATATACAAGTGCGTTAAAACAGTCCAAAAAGAATGCACGAAAACAGTGTCGGCTGACCAAACAAGAAGTCGCAATACCGCACTTACTCCAGATGGTCAAGTACCCCATGTGATACAATAGATCGCAAATTCTGTATCACACCAAACCCGGTCTCCCTCTTCGTCTAACAATGGTACAAAAAATACAGCCAACATCCATTCAGAAGCCAAGAGAAGACTTTTGCAAAGTTAAGCTTAGAAGCTCATATCCGGAAGGACTTCAGCTTTTCAGCTGAACTCGGTTGGTGATCAACGATCATGACAGGGCTGTCAGCACAAGCTGACCACTACCTGAATTACAGTAGCTGTTATTCAGTCATATACAGTCAACCAAAGAGTACATCGCCGTATGAATTCAAAGAATAGCCAACCTAGTGACTACCAACGATGGATTATGAACAGCACGTTTTACAAGTCGCGAGTGTGGGGACGTGATCTCGAGTCTTTGTCCTGGTGACGGAATTTCAATGGGAGTGAAATGCCAAAAAAGAATATAGGCTATATGAGTATAGATACTCACTAAAGAACCCCGGGCGTGCTCAAAATATATTTAGATACACCACTACGTCATGCCTCATAGCCGTGTAGTAGTTTTGCCATGCATAATCACCCAGATTATTTTAGGCCACGTGCAAAAATAAAGCTTTCACGAATGGGGACAACGAACGTTCCTTGTTTTGATTCGTGTCCCAAGTCCAGTTATTCCTGTACAGCGTCCGTAGTTAAATTTGAGGACTCCTCGAAAGCAGGCATCTATATTATTGCACGTGTCGTCACTGGAATTTTAAATTGAGAGGTCATATATTAGTAATTGCGAAATACAAATGAAGCAGGCAGGCAACGGAGCCCCCAGCCCGCGGGCACATTTCTATACGTGCAGCTCACGTGCAGTAAAGAATATTAAACATACATTCAATACCATACAAAACTGCCCCCTTATTCATTTCTTGTTTTCGAAAATTATGCATAACATTACAATCAACTACAGATAAGAAAGCACGCTTTTGAAAAGAACACAACTGAAGTACGCCATAACTCACACTACATTTTTGCAGGTGTTGCTGTCTCTTGTAAAAAATTTTCTCTTTGTAATGAGTTGGCAAATGTAAGTTGCCACAATTACATGTTTGCACGGTGTTACAGTCATTTCAAGATATTTGCTTTTTTGGGTCGTTACAAATACGGCTGCAGTGGCCGTCTTACCTCCAGGCCTGTCCGAGTTGTATGTGGTCACCGTCTCGGCGAAGTAGTCGTAAATGGAGGTAACTTTCGTGCCGCGTAGCACCACCGAGATCTTGGCTCGCAGATTCTCGGTGTCGAAGTACTCCTCGACCCACGCCGTCTGGTTACGCACCAGGTCGATCCACTCGTACTTCATGATATAGCTCTCCGGTATCAAGGGCGGTAGTGGCCCTGCAGTTGAGAACGGCCTAAGGGTACAACGCGAAAATGTGGGCACGCAGCACCAGTAGTGCAATGCTGTATCGTAGCAGAGCTCATGGCCGACCCACATTATTAGCTAGTAATAATTAGCGAAATTCTAATTCGACTTGTCTTAATTTACCGTTATTATTCGCATGCATTAATTAGCATGTTATTAATTGATTAGCAAAATAATTTTAAAGGGGAAGCTTTTAAAGGTGTGGGTCCATCCCTTGTATGTATGTACGTGACCGCCTATAGTTCCCCCTTTGCCAACTGCCCACTACTTCGTCCTTGCAAACATCCCACTACGCCCATCACCGATCCAACCCTTCACCGACTATAAAGCAAATACTTCTGAGAAGTAGCCAATATGAAATGCAAGATAGTCGTGTACTTGTATCCAGGTGCACGTTAAAGAACAATATATTGTCCCACAGTGTCCACCCTTTATTTTATGCATCGTCACCCTTTGTATGTGACCGCCTATAGTTCCACCTTTGCCAACTGCCCACTACTTTAACATCCTACTGCGCCCCATCACCGATCCACCACTTCACCGACCATAAAGAAACGGAAGCAACGTGTAGCTACCACTTACGAATAATGAAATTTCTTCTATATAAGTATATACAGTTTTAGTGACGTCTTTGGGAATGTAGTGGGCAATTCGTGGATGGTTCACGGTACAGGGATGAAACCCTCCAGCGCTTCGACCCAATCATCATCATGCACTCCGCGAATAAGCTGTGGTTTCTTTCTCTCGGTTTCTTTCTCTCTCTTCTCTTCCATTTATCTGTTCTGTGATTTTATTTTGTTTCCTTCAGCAGGTACAAGCACTGAAGAAACACGCACATCTCACATCCACGGTTTCAATCTCAATAGATCCGCTGGCCAGAGGCGTTATTATCCGCTATATTACTGGGTGATAAAGCAAATCCTGCAAATATCCTGATTTCTCGAATGTATGCCGCGAAGAGCACAGAGCACAAAACAGCCGAGTCATTGTGTTTCACGCGCTAGGCGCAGCTTCAGTTTCTTTTCGCGCGGAACGACGGAACGAAAAGGTTATACCACTTCGCTGTTAAAAACGAAGGGTCGTAGCAGAAGAAGACGAAAATGGCACTGAACAGCCCACAATATTGAAAAAAAAATAGTATAAAGTGAGATCTTATTTTTGTAGTTGATAATTCATGATGAATAAAAATAATACAAAAACATGGGACAAGACGAATAAAGTTACACGACAAGCGTTTAATAATATATATATATATATATATATATATATATATATATATATATATATATATATATATATATATATATATATATATATATATATATACATATATACATATATAGTCCAGTAGATCCTCTGTGAGTGGTCACAACGTGGTTTATTTCGACGTTTCGGCCTAGAGTCTGGCCTTCATCAGGATATATATTGTGAGGAGGTTTATTAGCCGTTAGACAGCGACGAGACAGCGTCAAGAACCGTCCAGCGATCGGCACAGCAACGAACCGAAGCACGAGCCGAGAGAGCCAGGCGTTGGCGATGATGCTCGCTGCAGGCACATCTTCTTCTTCACAATCGCCCCCGCTGAAAAAGGAGCCATCCTGGCGACTTAAGAAGTTTCAGGCAAAGGCTCATGGTACGGTTTCAGTCGGGAAACATGGACGATGTCACGTGCACGCCGGCGCATGTCGTCCGATCGGGAAACTGGTTCAATTAGGAAATTAACCGGAGAGGTTTTCTCCAAAACGGTGTAAGGCCCCTCGTACCGCGGGACAAGTTTCGAGGAGAGTCCCGGTGTTTGGTATGGGATGGCAAGCCACACAAGAGACCCTGGGGTATAGTTGGGATCCGGAAGAGAGGTGCTACAAGTTTCTTTCTGGCGTTGTTGTTCTTCCGAGGTGAACGCACGGGCGAGCTGGCGGCACTCTTCGGCTTGTCTAGCAGCATCGGAGATAGGTGGACACTCGGAAGCATCAGGACGGTAAGGAAGTAGGGTATCAATTGTATGGGAAGGCTCACGTCCGTAAAGAAGAAAGAAAGGTGAGAATCCCGTGGTGGATTGTATTGCGGTGTTATATGCGAACGTGACGTATGGGAGAACACGGTCCCAGTTGCTGTGATCAGATGCCACGTACATTGAGAGCATATCACCTAGCGTGCGGTTGAACCGTTCCGTTAGTCCGTTAGTCTGTGGGTGGTATGCTGTCGTTTTCCGATGAATGACGTGGCATTCCGAAAGCAGAGTTTTGACGACCTCGGAAAGAAAAGCGCGGCCTCTGTCACTAAGGAGCTCTCGAGGTGCACCATGTCGAAGGATAAAGCGTTGCAAAATGAAAGAGGCGACATCCTGAGCTGTAGCGCTCGGCAAAGCGGCTGTTTCGGCGTAGCGTGTCAGGTGGTCGACCGCCACTATAATCCACCGATTACCATCTGGTGTCAATGGAAGGGGACCGTAGAGGTCAACGCCGACGCGATCAAATGGCTTGGCAGGGCATGGAAGTGGCTGCAATGCGCCAGTCGCACGTGGCAGTGTTGATTTACGTCGCTGGCAGTCAGGACAGCACTGCACGAATTTACGTACAAAATTGTACATGCCGCGCCAGTAATAGCGATGGCGAAGGCGTTCATATGTTTTGAACACTCCGGCGTGGCCACATTGCGGATCGTCGTGAAGGGAGGCGCATACTTGCGATCGTAAAGTGCGTGGAATGACCAGCAACCACCGGCGGCCATCGGGAACGTAGTTGCGTCGATGAAGAAGTTGATCGCGGATGGCGAAATGGAGAGCTTGACGTCGGAGGGATCGAGATACTGGAAGGTTGGGCGTGCCAGATAAATATTCGATAAGAGAGGCGATCCACGGGTCACGACGTTGTTCGGTGGCAATTGATTCAAGATTTAACGATGATAAGTACTGGAGGCACGTGTTTCCGCACGTCGGATCTGGTGGCAAAGGTGAGCGGGACAGGGCATCAGCGTCAGAGTGTTTGCGTCCGCAGCGGTATACGACGCGAATGTCGTACTCCTGGATGCGGAGTGCCCATCGCGCAAGGCGGCCAGAAGGGTCTTTCAGTGTGGAAAGCCAGCAAAGCGCGTGGTGATCAGTTACTAGATCGAACGGGCGGCCGTATAAGTACGGCCGCAACTTTCCAAGCGCCCACACCAGAGCCAAACACTCTTTTTCTGTCACGCTGTAATTAGTTTCGGCTTTCGTCAGAGTGCGGCTAGCGTAGGCTACAACGTATTCTGAATAGCCGGGCTTTCGTTGAGCGAGGACCGCGCCTAGCCCGACGCCGCTGGCGTCGGTGTGCACTTCGGTAGAAGCCGTCGGGTCGAAGTGGCGAAGAATAGGTGGGGAAGTAAGCAGACGGCGCAGAGTAGCGAAGGCAACGTCACATGCAGGGGACCAGGAGGTGAGGTTCACGTCACCGCGAAGAAGCTGCGTTAACGGTGACATGATAGATGCAAAATTGCGAACAAAGCGCCGGAAATAGGAACATAGGCCTACAAAACTGCGAAGTTCTTTCATGGTCGTCGGCTTGGGCAATTCTGCGACTGCTCGAAGTTTTGCTGGGTCTGGTAATACGCCGTGCTTGGACACGATGTGGCCTAGGATGACGAGCTCGCGTGCAGCGAAGCGGCATTTTTTTAGGTTAAGCTGCAGACCAGCGTTGGTCAGACAACTTAAAACGTGCCTGAGGTGAAGGAGGTGCGTAGGAAAGTCATGGGAGAAAACCACGACATCGTCGAGGTAACACAGGCACATATTCCATTTGAGGCCACGTAGCGTATTATCCATAAGACGTTCAAACGTGGCAGGCGCGTTACAAAGCCCAAAGGGCATGACGTTAAATTCATATAGTCCGTCTGGTGTAATAAATGCCGTTTTTTGGCGATCGGCTTCTGCCATTGGGACCTGCCAGTAGCCAGACCGCAAATCTAGCGACGAGAAAAATTCCGCTCCGTAAAGGGTGTCAATGGCGTCATCAATGCGCGGCAAAGGATAGACGTCCTTGCGGGTTATCTTATTCAAACGACGATAGTCCACGCAAAATCGGATAGATCCGTCTTTCTTACGCACCAGGACGACGGGAGACGCCCAGGGACTGTGAGATGGTCGAATGACGTCCCTACGAAGCATATCTTCGACTTGATCGTTGATGACGCGGCGCTCTTCAGCGGAGACACGGTATGGTCTTTGACGCAGTGGCTGGTGTAGGCCGGTGTCAACATGATGTTTGACTTGTGATGTGCGGCCCAGTTGAGGTTGCGACACATCGAACGAACTCCTGAACTCATGGAGAAGATCCAGCAGGTCGGCATGTTCGGTGGGAGTGAGAGTGTCAGCGATGGCGCTGGAAAACGTATCATTGGACGACTCCCCAAGTGCTGACAGTGCTTTTGGGTGGTCGCAGTAGTCGTCCGGGACATCAAACAAAAACGAAGGGTCGAGATCCTGCACGCGGCCGAGACATTCCCCCGCAAGCAATGTGACAGGTGTGGAAAGCGGATTGCTTACGAACATGTTGCTTCTTCCGGCGGCAAGGTCAATTGTTGCGAAAGGCAGCGGCAAAGCTCGACGACGTTTGAAGATATCGGAAGGCATAAAAAGAACTGTAGCGTCAGTGTAGGCGTTGCATGAAACGGGAACAAGGGCGAAATTTCCAGGCGGAATATCGGTATCTTCAAGAACGAGCAACTTCGGCGGCTGATGAGGAGCGTCCAGTAATGGGACATCACACAAGGGCGAAAACTCAACTTCGGCGCGTGCGCAGTCAATGACGGCATTATGGCGGGATATGAAGTCCCACCCGAGGATGACGTCATGCGAACAGACAGGAAGAACAATAAACTCCACGATGTAAAGAATGCCTTCGATGGAGACTCTTGCAGTGCAGGCTGCGAGAGGCGTTACTTGCTGTGCGCTTGTGGTGTGAAGCGACAGTCCCGAAAGCGGCGTCGTTACTTTGCGTAATAAACGGCAGAGATTAGCGGCAATAACAGAAACAGCGGCGCCAGTGTCCACAAGGGCGAAAGTACAATAACCTTCAACAGTTACTGCGACCACGTTAGCAGGAGAGGAGCGAGGGCTTAGACAGTTCGAAAACGGCGCAGTTCTTGCCTCTTGAACTGCGTTGCTTAGTTTTCCCGGTCGGAGGGTCCGGGCCGGCGACGCATGGGGGAGGGCGATCGCCGACGAGGAGAGGGTGCGCGTTGCGGCTGAAAGTCTAGGTGGTCAGTAGGCGCATAGCGAGGTGGCGAGACCGGCCCGTATTGGACGAAGGGTTGGCTGCCGGGATGCGACGACCGGGCATAGTTGCCGAACGTCTGAGGTCGACGGCGGCAGTAGCGAGCAACGTGTCCGGGAGTGAAGCAAGCGTAGCAAATCGGTCGGTTATCGGGCGTCCTCCAGGAATTGGCGACTGGTGCTGCCGTCCAAGGTGCAGTATAAGCAGCCGGGTGTGCGGGCTGTGAGCGCGTGGTGTAGGGTGGTTGCGGGAGCCTACGTACAGCGTCTGCATATGTGAGCGGCGCGGCTACGGGCTGCATCTCTTGTGAAAAGGCGACAGGCGGAGCCACAGGCTGCGTTGCATAGGTTAGGGGCGCGGCCACAGGCTGAACGGCTGGCGGATAGGCGACAGGAGCGCCTACCGGCTGTGCGATACCAGGGCAGTGACCACGGCTAGATAGAGGTGGCTCGTAGTGCGCACGAGGAACAGCTTGTGCAACCTCTTCCGATATAGCCGTGCGAAGCGGGGCAGGTAGACGGGTGGTGGTCTCGTGAGTAAAGGGCACTAGGGAAAGTTGGCGGGCGACTTCCTCACGGACGAAGACTCGGACTTGCTGAAGCAATGATGAATTGTCGGGCATGGAGTCGAAGCTGGACAGTGACTCACCACCAGGCTGAGGCTGCCTAGTCAGAGTGCGTTGCTTTTTCAACTCGTCGTAGCTCTGACACAAGCTGACGACTTCAGAAACTGTGCTTGGGTTCCTTGCCAAAAGCATTTGAAATGCGCCGTCGTCGATGCCCTTCAGTATGTTTTTGACCTTGTCGGATTCGGGCATGGTGTCATTCACACGTCGACAAAGGTCGACGACGTCCTCAATATAACTGGTAAAGGTCTCGCCAGTCTGCTGAGAGCGGACGCGCAAGCGCTGTTCTGCCCTCTGCTTGCGGACAGCCGGCCGACCGAACACTTCAGCACATGACGTCTTGAAGACGCTCCATGTGGGGATGTTGTGTTTGTGGTTATTAAACCACAATTCGGCGACGCCAGTGAGATAAAATATCACGTGGCCCAGCTTGTCGGCTTCATCCCACTTATTGTTGGCGCTCACCAGTTCATAGTGCTCGAGCCAGTCTTCGACGTCGGTTCCATCCGCACCGCTGAAGACCTTCGGCTCCCGTAGTTTAGGATGGCCAGGGCAGTTGAACTGGAGCGAAGGCGTCGATGTAGTGGCGTTGGCAGTCATGACAGGTGGCAGCGTGCGGCTTCGCAGATCCAGGGTGTAGCAACGGGGATTAACAGCACCTTCCACCAAATGTGAGGAGGTTTATTAGCCGTTAGACAGCGACGAGACAGCGTCAAGAACCGTCCAGCGATCGGCACAGCAACGAACCGAAGCACGAGCCGAGAGAGCCAGGCGTTGGCGATGATGCTCGCTGCAGGCACATCTTCTTCTTCACAATATATATATATATATATATATATATATATATATATATATATATATATATATTGTAACGACGAGAGAAATAAGACACAACGCCTTTGCTGCAGGCCGGCTGTTCTTATTCTGCTTCGTCTTCGTCCTCCTAGCATGCGAGTCTGTGCCAGAGAGAGTTCCAGTTTCGGTTTTCGTCATTACACTCGGCCATGACTGCTAGCGCGCAAAGGGCAATTTTCTCTGGAGGGCGGCACTGGGAGTGCCGTGGTAGTCTGTCATGTGCACGCCTCGAGCTGTCCTGTGGAACTGTCCTGTACTCTGGTGGACGACCCTGGCTGTGTCGAGGTGGTCGTTGCAGGTCGCGTCCGCGCGGCAAGTTAATGTAGTCACCTGGAGAATGTAAACCCAGCAGGTGATACTGGCTGGTGCGGAGTGATCGCATTGGTGGCGGACCATCGCGATGACTACCCCTTCGCTGCTTGGATGACATTGCAGGGACACCAGTATGCAGTACTGCGGCCCACACTGAGCGGGGACGCCTGCGTTGTTCAGAGCGAGGGAAGGTACGATGGGCTATATCGATAGATATCAGCGACATCGCTGTGTAGACTTTGCGCGTAGACTTGCGACGCAAGTCGTGCTCTAGCGTCTTCGCTGATGCACTGCTGGTCGAAGTGGAGGTTTTTGCCAATCCGTCACGTGCGTTCATGTCGACATGGCCAGTTGCCTCGCCATCCGGAGCAACCGTGAACTGCACCGGAATGACTTCGATGGCATCCTCCTCAGGTGGAGTAGGCACTTGTGGCTCGTTAGGGGAGACGGCATTTGGCAAGTTACGAGCGTCCACGCACTCGGCCAATGACGGCAAAGGTGGCAGGGGATGGTGCGGCTCCTTACTATGGGTCAAACTGGCCGTTGTGACGTGTGCTTGGTCTCCGGCTGGTTGTGAAAGAGCCGCCGTCGTCACGCAGCAGGTCAATGGATCCAGGCCATTTGGGGCTGACCAGCTTGGAGGCTGGCTCACTGGCTTCTGTGCTTTATAGGCGGTCCTAAGTTGGGTCAAGGGTAATTGTGTGTCAGGTGTCGACGCGGAGTCAGAGATCTGCCCGGAGGAGTACACCGTCCAGCTTGTCTCGATGATTGCCGCAGGGTACTCTGGGAAGCTGTCCGGGGAGGGGGCACGCGGCACAGCTGTAGGGGGGCGCGGCGCCTCGTGAGGTTGATCTCCGAGGTAGGGCAGGTTGGCAGAGGGTGCAGCTGCCTCGTCGTTGTGCTTCTCAATAGCCCCTTGCTCGGTAGTGGCGAGGGTAGAATGAGAGGTAGCAGTGAGGTCAGACTCAATTCTTCCAAACGCAGCAATGAGCTTGGCGCTCCAGTCCGCCCAGGACTGCTGCCGCACGCCTTCGTACCTGTGCCACGCAGCAGCAGGATTTTGAAGGCGGTCTAAGGCCACGCACCACTTCTGATTGTCGCTCCATCCCTTGCGAGCTCCGAGAGCATTGATGGTAGCCACCCAATCGACGGCATCGTCCTGGAAGCCGCGAAACTCGGGTAGCTCGGAGGCAGCCGGTGGTGGTGTCACGGCAGGCGAAGCTCCAGAAAATAGCGACGCCACACAGCCAAGTTGGTGTGAAAGAGCCGCGAGAGTATACTGGAGCTTGCTGCGGCTCTCGGGGGAAGTTGTTGAATGGTCTTGCGAGGCGGCCGCGGCCAACGCCTCATCGATAATGTGAAGTCCCGGCAAGGCAGCAGGGAATATCGCAGAACTCGACGCTGTCAGGGCGCCGACCTCGAGGCGGAGTCGCGCAATGGTGCGCGAAAGCTCGGTGGCACTCTCGGGCGGCCCACATGCGGAGCCAGTGGGGACGTGTTCCCCGATCAGCGTACTCACTGCTGTGGTACCCTCGGCCGAGGGAGCTTGAACAGCACCCCTGAGCGGCTGAGGTGCCGATGAAGCACTGAGCAGGACGTTGTCGCAGTGGGAAGCGTGAACGGCATTCCCGGTCAACGACAGGCCATGTACTGTCGTGGTGGGGCCGGGGCAAGCCTGCCCAGTAGCCATCGAGAAGGCCTGGACGCCGTCCCCGAATGGCGGCACAGGTGCTCCCGGCTGCAGGAGGGCTGTCGGCTCCATTATCGAGGAAGCGTGAACAGCGTTTTTACGATGAGAGAACCACGCTGCCGATGATCCACGAGGGTACGGACAGGTGGCTTGTGCCGCAGGGTTCACTTGTCGACCTGTGCTCACGGCACAATCCGTGGCGAAGGACGCGTAGACGGTGTCCCTTTTCATGAAGAAATACCGGTGATGGGTATACTAAAGCCGCCGAGGAGGCCTTGGCGCCATCCCCGAACGGTGGTGGCAGTGGCGGCAGGTGAACAGCTGCTGAGGAGGCCTTGACGCCGTCCCCAAGCGACGCTTACCGCATCTGCACGTCGGCGGGCGTCCTGGATGACGAAGCCGGGACGTATGACGTCTTCTTCATCGACTGCGCCATTGTAACGACGAGAGAAATAAGACACAACGCCTTTGCTGCAGGCCGGCTGTTCTTATTCTGCTTCGTCTTCGTCCTCCTAGCATGCGAGTCTGTGCCAGAGAGAGTTCCAGTTTCGGTTTTCGTCATTACAATATATATATATGTGTGTGTGTGTGTGTGTGTGTGTGTGTTTGTGTTTCAATATTATTCTGTTGTTAGTACAAGCTCGTCCTATTTTTATTCAGTTTTTGTGTCTGACTTATCTGTCTGGTCGGGGCAATCGTACGTCGCCGTTCGTGAGCGCTGGTGTATTGTTTCGGTTAACATTGTGTATCGCGCGCTACCGAAGCAGATCTCAGAGGCCGCGTAGAAAGCAGCGTGTGGTTGATATTGGCTACACCAGATGCCGCAACAGTCCTGTCTGTTCATAACAAAACAACTACCATTTCAATAAACTTGTTAAATGAAACTTCATCGGCGATTCTCACTGTTTACTGTGCCTAACCTCTAGTAATCTTATGTATCGACCAGATATGTAGTATATTTAACTCTAAACTTGAGTCACAACCAAGGATTATGTACCAATTTATTTCTGAAACCACGTTTTTTTATTATTCACAAATCTGGAAGTAGGTGCACTGCCGGAAGTGCTTCGAAGAAGAACAAGAGTATCACTTGTTTCTCGCACCACTAAAAAAAGCACACCACGTTTTATAGAATGTAAACACATGATAAGCACCCAAGCAATACCGAATCTAGCAAGACACCTCAGAAAGGATGCGATTCTCAGTAGTACTGCAACGTGGTTGCGACAGTGAAGAAAACCATCGCAGTCGGTAAAGATGAAACAATTTATTAGGTGAGCTTGGGTCCAAAAAAAATGCCGCCATATCCACGAAGTGAATGATGATGAGTGGGCGAAGCTCCGGAGGTAAACCTGGTAAACCATGAATCCTCCGTACATTTTGCCCACTCGATTTTATTGCAACGCTCCCCCTAGCGTACGTCGCCGCACTATATCGAACGATGACACGCGCCATATGTGGCATCATTCCTATTTTATAATACCTCGCATCTTTCATAATCAACTACACGTACCGCCGTCTAGTTTATAACATCTTGCTTCTTTTGGACGGACGGACGGACGGATGGATAGATGGATGGACGGATGGATGGACGGACGGACGGACGGACGGACGGACGGATGGATGGACGGACGCACGGACGGATGGACGGATGGATATGGCTGTACCCTTTAGATCGGGCGGTGGCTAGCGTAATACTTAGAACTGAACGAGAGGTGGCTACATACAGGGGACGCACAGCCCACGCCTTAAGGAGCTTCGCTCCTAAAATGAGAATTACACTCAAAGTGTGACGACATCGACGCATAGAGTTGTCAGTCGTCAAATAATCTTAGGAGCTGTAAGGAAAGTCGGTATTTTTACACAAATATAGCATCAAAGATTCCCAGCGTTATCGCTGGTGGCTGCGGCAGTACAAGAATGAATTCCAGTGTTCGCGTTGTGAGCGTCATCTGAGGAGAAGATACTAAAATGATCGGATAGTTTCCCAGACAATCACGCTAGGCCTACACAAGCATTGGTTACACGTGTAGGGTACGGGTAAGTTACATAAAAATAAAAAAAAACTAAGCAGCATGAAGCAGGCGCGGCAATATTGAAAGACACTTGCAGTACTGCAAATGTCAACGCTAATTACGAAGTGTATCTACCGCAAAACTCTAGCTCTTTAGTGAATAACGCCATTAACGGCTTGCCGACATAGGTGTCATCCCACTGCGTAGTCTTCTGAGCCTTAAGAATTTTCGCACATTGAAAAATTGATGAGTTCAGTGCCCTGCATGCCTTTTGTCGTGCGCATCTTGATACTTTTTTTGCACTTTAATATTATTTATGTATAAGTAGGTAGCTCAACTATGCACACTTTTGTACTAAATCGGGGTCGCTGACTCAATTTGTAACAAATTAAATTTCAGTTAGTTCATACCCAGAAAAACTAG
Source organism: Rhipicephalus microplus (assembly GCF_043290135.1). Taxonomy (NCBI): domain Eukaryota; kingdom Metazoa; phylum Arthropoda; class Arachnida; order Ixodida; family Ixodidae; genus Rhipicephalus; species Rhipicephalus microplus. The sequence goes on along the minus strand of NC_134703.1, from coordinate 113,357,521 downwards.
AACAAATGGGACGCGATGAGCGCAGACGGCGTTATTTACTTTTGTGGCGGAACATTATCTTCACGGTCTGGCATAATATTTTACACAACAGTCACTGGATAATAGCTTTATTACGTATATTTATGAAGTAATATTCTGGGTAGAATAACATGACGCTATTTCGAAATTCATATTTTAGGAGGTGCCAGCTTACGTTGTATAGTTATCCCGAGACTAAGCAGCCGACTGAAGAAATTGTGGACACGTGCTTCGATCAATATTCATTGGCGTTGCACTTATGTTTTTTTTCTTTATTCGTCCGTTATGTGTGGCCAGTTAATATAATGAGGCAGATTAAAATACATTTTATGAATTAACTAGCGTCATTTCGTCTACTTTGCGCGAAAATATCTCCAATTGGTCACTTTCTCTGAACTATTTCCCGCTCACTTGTTGCTCAGCCCAATAGCTGAAACACTGAAGACCCCGTTATTTTTTCTTAAAACTCTAAAGTTTAACAACGCGTGATGATTAGAAAACAAGCGTACGTCATAAAAAAATGCTTGAACATACGCCCATGAATAAAAACCAAACGCTTCGACGAAACAGGAATACAAGCGGCATCAAAGCGTACCTTTCACAATCCCTGTCTCCTTGCATCGTTTCTGATTGTCGAACTACAAAGCTATAACAATTTTTAAGAAAGATATCTTGTGAACCTTGTGAACACTACGGATACCTCAGCATTGATTCCTCAGCTATCGGTGCAAGGAATGAATTCGTAGCTTCCTTTGCAATAGGTACAAATGGGGTCACCCAGGTCGTCTTGGTTTTATATTGACTTCTTTTGTCGTAATCCTCGACAACACAAGTCCTATTACAAGGTAAAAGGCCCCCTGCTTACCGCTTTACCGAAAAAGAAAAAAAAATACCTTACGCACTTACAATTCTAGAAACACTAATACGATACGAGTATATGATCTGATACACTATGGACGAACAAGTCATCAGCAAATGTTCAGCCTTTGCACCTCACCACCTCAACCTTTTAGGCCCCACAATTCGAATCGGGTCACGAAGTTCACAACAGTCTGTTCACATATTCTAAACAAAACAGAAACACCCGAATAAACAAAGCCACGAGTGCGCTTCGAAACACGAAGCACAAAGACTAAGCGAATTCGTGCACTACCCATCATTTCCATGGTGACTGAACGATCACAGTTCCAAAGTTAGTTAATTTTAGGAAATGCTATGCCCAAGACGACTGGAAAGCGAAAGCGGTCTTCTGGTTTTTCTCCTCGATTACAATGATGAGCTTTACACACCCAACGTGGATTCACATTGCCTCCGTGATCGGCCCACCATTGACTAAGTGATGATGTCGTGTGGTGACGTTATCACGTGACGTCACCTGACGTCCACACAATGTTCACATAAGGATTATGTTTATGATTCGTGCTAACACTGCCAATGCCGACGTGGACAGTCACTTTCCGCGTCTGACAGGGAGTTTAAGGCTTTTACCTTAACACTTGAAAAGAGCCAATTTCCCACTTACCGCACGTGTACGTCGGATCCTGACACACGGACCAATCTCTCGCCGCCAGCGATGAGCGAACAATGCCCAGCAGCGCTGAAACCATGCTGGGCCAAGCAAGCAAAGAGCAACACCAAACTCGCACTCAAAGTTCATCATCATCATCATCATCATCATCATCATCATCATCATCATCATCAGCCTAGCTACGCCTACCGCCGAGCAAAGGCCCCCCTAATCAACATGGTCTTGTGCTTTCTGCTGCCACGTTATACCAGCGAACTTTTTTAATATCATCAGCCACCTAACTTTCCGTCTCCTTTTCGTCCGTTTGCCGTCTCTAGGAATCTAGTCAGTTACCTTTAATTACCAGCGGTTATCCTGCCTACGTGCTATGTGCACGGCCCATGTCCATTTCTTCTTCTTGATTTCAGCTATGATATCCTTAACCCCAGTTCCTTAACCTTAAATTCTTAACCACTTTCCCAAACAATTCAGAGGTAAGTGAACACAAGGGGCCCGTGTATTTCAAATGCTTTTCGAAACTGCCACTGCGAAATACAAGAAAACAAAGCTCAAAGCACGCGATTTGGTATTTATGGGCCAGACTACGACGTGATTGTGAGACACATCATTGTGAGGGACTGCGGATTGATTGCGACCAGCTGTCGTTCTTCAGAGTTTGCTTGCACCTATTGCAAGAAAAGTTAATGTGTGGTGTTTCATATCCCTAAATCAAGATATTGCTACGAGAAGTAGCAATATGATTATGAAGGACGCCGTCGTAGGGGGTCTCCAGAAATATCGACCACCTGAGGTTTTGTAACGCGTCCCTAAATCTGAGTACACCAGTCTTCCACTTCCCGGCCACCCAAATGCGGCCGCCATGGCTGGGATTCGATTTCGCGGCCATCAAGTCCTCGATCGAGCAGAACAATTGACATTTTGGCAAGTTGTCACTGGCTATACATCTTTGAAATGGGAAGCAAAGAAAAAAAACGAGCATGCAAGAAGTATAACACCAAATAGTGGCGTGGCTCTTTAGTTTGTCATTTCTTTGCCAGGGAGAAACCAAATAAACCCATTTCATGCTGCATGTGCTGCTACTTTTGACTCCCTGACCACCGCTTTCTTTTTTCTTTCTCTCCCTGCAAGAGCTCTTTTATCACTTACACTGATCCATAAGGGTTCCTTGAAAAATCCATGGCTGAAAACCACTGCGCTAGACTGTTACGTACTGTAAGAGCATAAATTTTACAACTTCATAAGCGTGCTGCGTAATTTTTTCTTTATATGACTTGGTCATAACGTACGTTGTAATCTTCACATTGAAGAAATACTGGCTATGCAGTTACAATCTCATGTTTTTTGGCGAGCGCTCCTAAGTACCCGAAGCAAAATTTACTAGAGCAGAAGATGGTTTAGTAACGCGTGGTACGTGCCTCGCTAAGAATGTTCATCTGTTACGTATACTTTATTCTTCCTTTTTTTTCATGCAGACAACAACACGTTAAAAAATCACTGCCAATAGTACAATATATATCACAATTCTAAATATTAACTGGATATTTCTAGAACATGATCATTTTAGGAAGGAGAGATCAGAATACATAGACGACAACTTCAAAACATTTCGCTAATCATCATTTAACCTGCATAGGAACTGCCAAATTTATTTAGATGATCGCACAAGTTGTATCCCCTTGGAAGTAATTATTCGAACGACGTAAAGAGCACAGACGAGTGTACTCGGAATGTGCCACGAAATGTTCTGAAGTTCTGCTTACTTGTCAACTTTGGCCATTGAGAAGACGTTGCGTAAAAATAAATTGAAAGATTTTCAATTCGGTGAACGTATGACAGCACGTGTTGCTTATTATGGCAGTTTTGTTCATCATTAGTTGCAAATTCTCCAGTTAATACGATTCTATTATGTTACAGCGCGAAAAGAATGAGAAAACTTACTAAGGTACACATAAGACAGACACAGCGCTGACTATCAACTGAAGATTATTGTTCATGAAACCGGTTCATAAATCAAACGCTGAACCTGCGCTGTAACATAACAAATGAATACGCTCTGACCTGGTTTACTGCACTCCTAAATTAAAATGCAAGTAACCTAAGCTCAAATTTCTGTAGTTCAGCTCATGAACTAGACGTGGGCTACGTGCCAGTATTCGTCTTTGAATATCGTTTCACTTTGATGAAAGGACAACTCAAACTAAATGTGACGTGTCCTCACTGCAGACGTGTCACGCCTTGGTATAGAGAAGGAAGTAAACTTGATTTGAAATGACAAAGCTATAGTAATAATAAGAAATAAGTAATACCTATACAGAGTAGCATTAACACCTGCACGTGTAATACGTCCAAAAGGTCCAACACATTTTTGAAAGAAACAAAAAGTGTTCACCACTCTTCATGCATACAACAATGAAGATGCTGAGCTGCAGACGCGGAGGTCACGGCTTCGATGAATGAGAAATTCTAGAGGCCCACGTACTGTGCAATGTCAGAACACGTTATGGAAAACCACAAGCTGAAAATTCTTGGGGACCTCCGCTACAGCGTCTCCCAAAACTCATACCAAGGTTCTGGGACGTAAAATTACGCCTGTTATTATTAAAAGAAAAAAATCTGCTAACACAAAGCGCACTCGATAAAAAAAGACCTGACAAAGTGAGGCGTACCAGCCCGACAAATCAAATAATTATTTTGTTTGATACACAGTATTATCTGGGGTAGTAGAGGGCTCAGGAGTTTTCAACCATGCAGTGTTCTTAAACGTGAACTAATATCGCACAGTACTTCACCTCCATCGCAATGTGACCACCGTGGCCGGCATGGACCTCCCGACAATCGGTTCCGCAGCAGAGCACCGCCACCGCTAAACCACCGCAGCAAACTTGTTCGATACAGCGGAGTCGCATACTTTAATACACTGCTTAAAGATGCAATTTCCTCTGCATAAAACAAACAAATGCAAAGTGCGACTTACTGAAACCATTTCATGTTAACCGTTGTTCGTTCAGCGGAAACTCTTCAATGTTGGGAGCAGCGACACGCCGTTCCTCAGGGGGTGGAGTTCATCGGGAAAAAGTTTGACACGACGGTTTCGTACAAGCGTGCGTTAGTTTACTCCTGCGCTTATCGGTGCGGCCAGCTCGGGCCACGTGTGTCACTCGACAGAGAATGGCGATAAAGGCGGCACGTATCAGCTTTCCATTGTGTGTCGCCCGTACTTCGCTAATGCCGTAACATACCGCACGAAAGTCTTTCAGAAAAAAAGCAGTTTCTTTTCATAAGTACCATGTCCAAAAACTTTTGCATGGTGTTAGGCCAGCTGCAGGTGCATATATTACACACATGGCAAAACCATACTCTTGAAACTGAATCTGCTGGTGACCGCGAGAAAAGTACAAAAGCATTAATCACTTTGAGACGGATGCTTAGGCTAAAAAGGTAAAAACAGCTCCTTAGAAGCCCAGTATACACCAAGCCCGCACCAGAGACGACGGAGAGATAGATAACGAGTCTGGGAAAGGGTCCGTGCGACACATAATTCTAGCGCGACGATTCACCACCTCTCGTTGTGAGTGAGCCGGTCTTATGTTGATAGCGTTAACAGTTCCTCAATACTGATATCGAGTTCTTCGAGGATTAGATTGTACAACGGAACACCGCTAAAGCCAAAGACACTCCGGTATCACAACGGGTCTTCAAGTACTGCATCGGGATCGGCTTCTCAATGCAATTTGCATTCGCCAGCCTGCAGTCGTTCATTTCTTTTACGAAATAGCTACATTTCGTCCAGCCATTCTTAGCGTCATAGATAAAAATTGTCATTAATTAAAATACCCAATGAAGTGCTCGTGTGCATATTGTGTGATATGTGCACATACCTCCCTCCCCTTCCGCCTACTCGTTCCTTTCTCAGTTTTCGAAAGTACCAGACTACATGCTGTCCTTGAACGCGTTTTGCTATACAGCCTTCATGTATGAATAACTAAAGAAATTTTTCATCTCACTACGTTTATTTTACAACTAGCGTAAACCATTCCCGCGAATAATAACCACACCACGCGCCGGCAACATGCTTCTATCAACATTTTTTTGTGTTTCCCCTGGAACACCAGCACCGAAGATGAACTGCGTATTAACGTAATGGCAAAGAGCACAAACAAATTACAGCTCAAATTCAACTTCATATTCAAAAAATAATTGTCTTTCGGCTACACAGAACACTGTCGCCACTTACATAAAAAAGTACCGCAATGCAATTTGACAAACTGCTGCGTCCGTTCTGTCATCGTCGTGTTCACTACACAGTCATGCCTTCGTTTTTGTGGTTTTATTTTTTTCTCGTTTTTCAGCGAAAGCTGATATAATATCAAAATTCGGGTCACGCGCTACCGTAGTTGTCTGACACCGCCAGTGTCCGTAACCACAACGCACGAAATTCGAAAAAAAAACCTAGTGCCAACGACACAGTGGGGCTCAAACCCAGGTCCACTGGGTGCCAGTCCTCTATTCTACCACTGAGCCACGCCGGCGCTTCGGATTTATTCGCAAACTTGCCTTAGGCAGGCTTGATGTCGGGAAAGGAATCGCGTTAATATGAGTAATAAAGCGTTTCAAAACAGCAAGAGAACAACCAGGCATCACACAATGCGAACAGCGTAACGAGTGGGCCGTCCAGTGCTCCAACCCATTACAAAAGCTTGTTCTTGTTCCCCTATTTACTGTGGCGCATACCCCTTTCAGGCTTAATTCCTCATCGTCGTTAGCCACTGCATGAACAATTGGCACAAAACTCCTGGCAAGTGATTATTGGGTACCACGATTCTCAGAAGAATTGCAAAAAATAGCATAGCGAATGCCAGCCTACTACGCAAAACTTTTTTATGATTTATGATTTGACCGCAGCCTTAGCCTAGTGATAGAGTGTCCGCTTCGACTGCGGGAGGTCGTGGGTTCAAATCCACTTGCCGCCGGATACCTACCAGTATTACAAAATGGGCACAGGCGTCCCCCGGCCCGACACTCGGCTACTTACAGGGGTGAAACGTCTGGGAAAGGCAGCTTGCGCCATTCAAATCCCGTCGAAACATGCGAGCACGATGAGTTGAGGTAAACCTCGCTCGGTTAATCAAGACAGTCTCGAGATAAAGCAAGTGTGCTTGATCTCGAGGCTGCTGAGCTGAAACTTTGACCGGTAGTTTGTCCGAGTCTTGGGTGAATTTGACCGGTGTTAATTTTTGAGCGTTCTTTATTGCTATCGTTTAGAAGATTGCAACCGTGCCAATGAGTAATTCGTCTCCTGGCCAAGGGCACAGTCCCTGGTCAGCCTCTTTGCCTAATGATGAACTACCGTTGGAATACTTTTTTCGCAGTGGTGTTAACAGCATTCCTGTTGCGCTGGTGCCTTCTACGAGTGGAGGATTTTTGAGGCTGAACAACCAAAAAGCTGTCCAGGTGGAGATCCAGGCCATGACATCGCACTTTCAATTGATAAGCGACGTTCGACAGGTTGGATGAGGTGGTGTGCTATGTAGATCGTCAGATCCCTCATGTGTTGCGGACCTCCTAAAGTGCTAGGTATTTGCGTCAGTTCCGGTGAGTGTTTTCATTAAGCCTCATTCGACATGTACAAAAGGCATGTACAGACACTGCTGGTACTCTTCTGTGGGACTGGATTACGCATAGGTATTTTACCTGACTAAACATGAAGCAGCCTACGTTTGTTCGTGATCGAGGAGTTGACTCTTGATTGTCACCGACCGAGACTCTGGAGGAGCTGTCGGACGCTGGCGCCATAGCCGTATACCGGTGTAACCGCATAGTGAATGGTGAGAAAGTTCCCACAGAATTGGTTATTGTCACCTTTGCCAGCACTTCTTGCCCATATAAATTGAAAATAAGGGCACTCATCATTCGTGTGGAACGCCTAGGTTCTCCTCTTCTTCAGTGCCGAAACTGCTGGCGTTTCGGCCACAGCTTAGGGGGTTGCAAATCAGGTTTCTCATGCCGAGCTTGTAGTGCTAACCATCTCGATAAATGCACTGCTTAAATAGAAAAGTGCTGTCTATATGGAAGAGACCATACAGCTGATTATATGCATTGTCAGGCTTGGTCAAACGAAATCCAGCCGCTAGGAATAATGGATAGGCGAAAATGTTCCCGACGAGAAGCTATTTCTGTTGTCAAAGATCGGACTTTCAGATATGCTGGTGTTGCTGTGAGGCAAGAGTCATTAAATGAGGTCACAGTTTTGTAGCTTGTTCAGTCAGCAGCTGAAAAAGCAATGTCGAAGGCGTTGGATCAGATAATAACTACTGTAACTGAATGTGTCTCGCAAGTGTTTTGCTCACAGATGACACAACTACTCTCAAAAGCTGTAGCACCGATGACCAATCAGACATCTTGCGCAACAATAGAAGCCGCCGCAGAGGTATCTAATTCAGCACCGCAGCAGGAACATCCGGCAAATCCAACGCCTACTGTATCAGAACCTTCCACCTCGAATGAAATAGAATTTCTGGATTAGATGGAAATTAGCCGTGATGGAAGGCGTCAGAAGTGAACTGGGTCCCCAGCGAAATCTACGTGCCCCAGTTCAAAAATAAAAAAAAAAAGGTCATTCTAGTTCCTTTCGCATTCTTAAAGAAAGTATTTTGGAAACAGTCGTTGCCGAAAACAAAGTATCACCAAAGATACTTTGAAAGATCTGCAGCGGAATTGTCGTTCTTTGTTTTTCGTTTCAACATATTTATTTTGCTTAGTTAATCAGTTAAATCCCGACATATTAACATTGCAAGAAACCTGGCTTACGCCTAATAAAAATTATCATTTTAAAAATTTTCGAATGTTTCGGCTAGAATGCCCTTAACTAGGTGGTGGTGTAATGATACTAATAATAAACAAATTTTGCCACACAGCGAGTCTGGCTTTTCAGTTTATGTCCTCTTACTGCAAAATTCTGGCAATTTACAGCAACGTGCCAGGATGCCGTCCTTTCTCTATTATTAATGCATATTTTTTCTAGGCGTACACAATACACAGCAATCGGACTGTGCCTTAAGTAGCTGCAAGAATGAAATGATTCTAACTGGCGATTTCAATTCCCATCACGTGTCGTAAGGTTTTAGAACACACTCTGCTGGTACTCTTTTGTGGGACTGGATTATGCATAAAAATTTTACCTGCCTAAACATGAAGCAGTCCACGTTTATTCGTGGTCGAGCATGATCAGTGTTAGACCTGACGTTCTCTAGCACAAATGTTCCACTGAAGTCCTTGAGAACAGTCGATTTCGCTTCAAACAGTGATCACCTTCCGGTATACTTTAAAATATGGTGTCCCATTAAATCGTTTGAAAGAAAATCTAAAACACTGGGCAATTATAAAAAGTTTAAAAACTGGTTTCGACTAACTTTAAAGTAGCATCCGGTGATAGAAATGAATACCTCGGTAAGAATGTTCTTTCTATTTTAGAATTATCAAGAAACACTTCGAAATTTGCGATTACGTCGGCGTCAACCAAGAGTGCTCCACCCAGTCGATGGTGGAACACTGAGTGTACACGGATCTACAGAAGGAGAAAAGCTGCATGGAAAAGTCTTATACGAAATCGGAGCCCACAAAATTGGAAGGATTATCAATTCGTTGCGGCGACATTTAAACGTACAGTATCACGCACTAATTTGATCAGAATCACTACCTATATAAATCAAAAAATATTCGAGCACTCTTCAACTTCTTATGTTGACTAAAAAGCATTCCAATGCCAGGAAATGCGGACTCAGTGAATTACACCTTGAAGAATATAGAAAGAAAAATATATTTAATAATATATATAAGAAAAATAAATTCACATGCACCTTCCAACACTAGCCATTTTTGAGTACACAGCAGTATCGATTTCCGAATTAGATCAAGCTATGTAAAACTTGCCACACTCAGCACCAGGGCCCGATGAAATTACAAACTTAATGCTAAAAAGAATATATCAGGAATTCATCAAGAACCTGTTAAGCCTAATAAACTACTCCCTTGAGAAGGCATGGGTAGCCGGTGAGCGGAAGATTGCTAAAATCATACTACTGCTTAAAAAACAAGGAGCTGGATATAATATTATCAATATAAGACCAATAGCAGTGACCTGAAACGTAGTGAAACGTGTTGAAAAGGTCCTTAATGGTTGTGTAATAAAATTTGTAAATGACCAACAGCTGTTGAGCCCCAGCCAAATTGGCTTAGGTCTGTACATTCAATCTGGAAGAAGAAGAAGAAGAAGAAGAAGAAGAAGAAGAAGAAGAAGAAGAAGAAGAAGAAGAAGAAGAAGAAGAAGAAGAAGAAGAAGAAGAAGAAGAAGAAGGAGGAGGAGGAGGAGGAGGAGGAGGAGGAGGAGGAGGAGAAGAAGAAGAAGAAGAAGAAAAAGAAGAAGAAGGAGGAGGAGGAGGAGGAGGAGGAGGAGGAGGAGGAGGAGGAGGAGGAGAAGAAGAAGAAGAACTCCCGGCTTATAGAAGCCGTGTAGCGTGTTAAATTGCCATTTTCTAATAGGCATTCAAACGAATACCACTATTCAATCAGCGACCGTGGTTCAATTAGCTGAACATAGGACAAACTCGAAGGGCGCTACCAGGAAGTCAATAAGTGTCTCGTTTTTTTTTTTTTTTTCTTTGCGTCAAGCAACCTCAGATATACAACGATCGCGTTTTATCGGTAACTGGAATGCAGTAAAGCTGCGCACGCTCATCTGTTTTATGATATGCATTTTCAACATAATTTTGACCTTGTCATTGTGTAAATAACTTATCTCCTTGTTATCCCGTAAGTTGTAACCTGCTGCCTCCTACACTTACAGTTTACGTGGCCATCCCTAATACCCCAGTGTAAGGTAGCGAATCGCATAGAAATTGGGGGGCGGTGCTGACACTTCTTGTAAGTTTCTTGCGCTGCGTGGCGCGTGTGTCCGCATTTCGGGTTAAAACTACCGGGCGGTAGGTGGCATGTTCGCGAGAATTGATCACAGCACCCCCACAACTTCCATGGGATTTTGTTGGCTAGAGGAAGGAAGCAGACAAAGGGAGAAGGCAGGGAGGTTAGCCACAAATACATTCAGTTGGCTACACTACACGGAGGGATTAGAGATGGCTATGTAAACTGTAAGTGTAGGAGGCAGCACTGCAAAGTACCAGTCCTCAATATCACTATTTAAAGGAAAAAAAAGATAAATCTAGTTGTTGGTCACTAAGTATTACGGCTAGGGACGTTAGCCGCCGCCAGACCTCTTGGGTACAGCCACATCCATCCATCCATCCATCCATCCATCCATCACCACTATCATCATCATCATGACATAGCGCCGGCGGCGACAAGCCTTGGTAGCGGCGCGCGAGAAATAAGCTGGTGTCTTCTGCGCGTGGCGGTTGCCGCGAAAGGTTGTCTCTAGCGTGGGTCCCCGGTGCGTGGCACCGTGGGTTGCACGTCGGGAGCGCGCGTGGTAAGTCAAGCGTTGGCGACGCCATCCTCGGTGTCGCCAATGTTGTCATGTGTTTGTGTGTTTGTCATTGTGTTTATCATGTTTTAGAGTGTATGGTAATATTGTGTAAGGATGTCCTAGCGTGTTGATAACGATTTATGTATTGATTCGGCGGACGATATCGTCGTTCCAAATTAGTTAAATAAATGTATGTTGTTTGGTTTGTACCAACCGTGTCTTCTGTGTTCGTTCACTCCAAGAGCATGGCGTGCCACTCGCCAATTCGAGAACCCACACTGGCTGCCAAACGTGGAGCTCTTGGAGTATCGAACGACAGTTTTAGCGGTTCGGTAGAATCTTTTGTTAGAGCCGGGGTAGAGTAGGCCTAGGGGACTTATCATTGCTAGCATCAGCAGTGTGCTTTGTTGAGATCGAGGAGATCAGTATTTATGACTTGCTTGAACGTGTCGGCACTCAAGTTTTTCTTTCTTTCTGATCGTAAGTGTTTTTTACTATGTTGTTGGTGGTTTTCAAGAACGTTGTTCAGTTGGGACGAGAGCCATGTGGTCTGCATCCTGGGGTGAGCAAGGCTTGGAGCACCTGGTTTTTAGGCCAGGCCCGAAACGAGTGAGTACGGAAGCCTCGTGGGTGGTCCAATTTTCTGTAAATAGCTTCTTCTATCTCTTTGGGTTCAGGGAGCCGGGCGTCATTGTTGTCTGGTATTGCGGCTCGACGCCGCGGGGCGTCGTAACACCATATGCATCCGGGGCGGTGGACGCCGATCGCTCGGTAAGCTGCTGTTTACGGCGAGCGATAGGGCCACCCTACAGAGTGGATGTCTTCATGCGGCTGCCTCTTCTGCGCCTAGGCTGGGTGCTGAGTGAATGCAGGTTGTTGTCAAGCGAATCATTACGTCTAAGGCTCTGCGCAGCCGCCTGTCGCACGTGGTACAACTAGGTGGATCCTGGCGTTGAGGTGTTGCACTCTGCTTCCCACATTTTTTTTCTATCTTGCGATGCATGAGTCAGCAAAAAGTGATTTTTGTTTTATTTTGATGGGCGTCTCGGCCGCCACCGATGTATTAGCTAGCAGTACTGACCATCGTACCACGTGGGCGATAAGCCTGAAGCTCCCGTCCCTTTGGCCTACTGCATTGTTCTTTCGAGTGTTTTAGAATGTACGCAGCGGGAATGATGTAATCCACGGCTGGCTGTCTTCTGCACATAGTCAGCGCTGCTGGCCAAGAACGCGGTCGTAAGGTCGGGCGATGGACATGCCTTGGACTTGCGCAACTTCCTACAGTCCGGCGCCCTCGTGAGCGCTGGTCGCAATCGGAAGACGTGTTGGCGCTAGTGACGGTTCGTCGCACCGATGGCAACGTTGGAGTTGTGGGACTGGTACTCAGGTGAAGTCGAGCTAGACAGTGCAGCAGTGTCGACCGGCGACGGTGTCGTGGTGCACGGACATTATGAAGGGACATGCGTTATAATATTTTTTGTTGCAACTTGTCTAGCTGATTTCTTTCTTTTTCAGAATATGGTTTGAATTAAGGTTGGGAGGATTTGAGGGTGCTGACACCCTCTGTAAGTTGTTTGCGCTGCGTGGCGCGCGTGTCTTGCCCAAAAGCCGCATTTCGGGTTACAACTACCGGGCGGTAGGTGGCGTGTTCGCGAGCGTTGATCACCACTGTCATCATAATCATGGTTTTGTCTAGCTGTTGTTTCTAGCGTGGGTCCCCGGTGCGTGGCACTGCGGGTTGCGCGTCGGGGGCCCTGGTGGTAAGTCAAGCATTGGCGACGCCACCTTCGGTGTGTAATTGTGTTCCTCATGTTTTTGGAATGTATGGTAGTATTGTGTAAGGATGTCCTAGCGAGTTTATAACGATTGATGTATTAATTCGGTGGACGATATCGTCGTTGTAAGTTAGTTAAATAAATGTAGGTAGTCGTTTGCTTTGTCTGGACCACGTCTTCTGTGTTCGTTCACTCTAAGAGCGTGGCGTGCCACTCGCCAATTCGAGACCTCACAAACTGAAACCTTTAAGAATTTGACGTTGTTTTAGTCAGTCCTATTAATCACGAAGACGTGCTTGATCGGACATATGCACAGGCACACGCTTGCGTCAAGGTCTTTGCAGAAACATAGCACAACTACCTATTGGGCATGTTGGTAAATGTTCATGAATAAAGAAGCGCAATGCGCATGAAGACTTGGAACACACGACAAATGTTCGCTTAAAAGGGCCCGTACACGCTCTTAGCGATGCACTGCAAAGGGTGCACATGTCAAACTTCTTGATTGATTGATATGTGAGGTTTAACGTCCCGAAACTACCATATGATTATGAGAGACGCCGTTGTGGAGGGTTCCGGAAATTTCGACCCCCTGGAGTTATTTAACGTGCACCCAAATCTGAAAACATTAGCGTACAACATTTCAACCTCCATCGGAAATGCAGCCGCCGCTGCCGGGATTCGATCCCGTGACCCACGGGTCAGCAGCCGAGTACCTTAGCCACTAGACCACTGCGGCGGGTCAGACAAAGACAAACTTTTTGACACAGTAATAATTGACGAACACAAGAAACGAATGTCAAGAAACATAATTGAGGCCCTTCGCATTAAAAAGCGAGGAGATATTTAGCTGTGTCAGCCAGGCATCTGTTCTGTTATCAGATTTTTATTTTAATAATGATTGTTGGAGTTTAACGTCCCGAAACAGCCATCTGATTATGAGAGACGCCGTAGTGAAGGCTTCTGAAAACTAGTGAAGGCCTCTGAAACCACCACTCTGAAATGAGTGGCGGCCGGGATTGAATCCCGGCCGCCACTCCCGGGATTCCATCCCGTGGCCAGTAGGTCAGCGGCAGAGTGCCTTAGCCACTAGATCACAGTAGCGTGTAAGATTCTTATTTTAAACTTTTTATGTTACATGAATGAGTGCTTTTCTTGTTTTATTCAGCGGCTCACGCTCCCGTGCTGTATGCGAACGCTTATCACTGCGGTCTTTCTTTCAGACACACTGTTTCTTTTTAAATAAGGATAGTTTGTGGTGACGTGAATTTGTTTTAATGCATATATAAGATCTTTCCGTATTAAACAGTTTTAGTTGCTATAGGAAGCGCTTCGTTCTGTGTTCTTTCTAAGCCTAAGTGCATATTGCGCGTAGCTCATAACCAAGCAGTAAATAAAGCCCAGGTAAAATTAACATACCATCGGAGCTTTCCCACCACTACTTTTCATCCATTTTCGTCGCAGCTTCCAACCACCACTTCTCACCCCTAAATAAAACCCTAAAAACGAGATTTTATTATTCTTGTTATGTTTCGCTTTGTTTTTGAAAAGTGATTTTGCGTCCCCCCAGAACTGTTTCGGGGGCCATCAATTGAGAACCTCTGCTCTAGCGTATCGTGCGTGAAAATCAATATGGCGGCGACAAAACTTTCCTACGGAAGAGTGAAAATGTGTGCCTGTACACAGGGAATAACGCCACATATGTTGCTCATCGCCCATCCGTTATGACTGCAGTGTGTAAAACTCCGTTTCAAACGACCTTATATACTGTACATAAAGCCGGGACAGCTTAATGATATTTCAGCCCTCTGAATCGTCGAACATATTTTTTGTAAACACGTGTTCTTAGTATCCGTTTTTTGTAGCGCTTCACCAACATAAGCGCACATCAGCAAGTCTGAAAGGGCCCTGTCCTACGTAGCCGACACTTCTAGCGTTACAATAAAGGTGTAGAAGTGATACCACGATCGATGCAGCTGTAACACACGAAGACGTAACGCAGAGTGCACAAAATTAGCACCCATTCTGGGCACTCTGTTTTACGTCTTGGAGCTTTAGAGCAGCGTCGTCAATTATGCGAATATTCCAAATAGCCCAACTTTCCATTCTAACGTTGAGATGCATGTGTAAAGATAGACTCGTTGGCGGCGATACATGTCGAAACTTGCAAGTTGCAGCACACAATAGCAAGGGCATAGACGATGGAAGTGAAGACCGGACGATGAGCGTTTCTCAATGCCAGAAGAAGCGTTGGTCATTTGTACCATTTGTTGGACTATTTCATAGGATGGATGAAGTCGGTGTGATAAATAAGGTGAGACCAAGCGAATGAATGCTCTAAGTAGAAAATTGAACCCACTGCATTGATTGATCTGAAGTAGAGTGCTCGTTCATTGTGGGCATTAGGAGAACGCGTCTCTCAGCAAAGTAAACGAAGCTCACCTGCACTCACTCTTTACCTATGTACATTACTAGGACAACATATTCCGACTAGCCAAATTATTGCTCAGCCTGGCTCAATTAGCTGACAACATCATTGATATCCCGCTCACCCACTGCTCAGTCAGCCCCGCGTGAATTTTACTGGTTTATGGGAACGCCTGTGGCGTGTGGTGGAGTCCTACACACTGCAGTGAACTTGCTGTCGGTATCTTGTTTTCTTTAGGGGCGAAGCTCCTTAAAACCTCACAATGTCCGCCGTCTCCCGCCTGTCCGTAACACCATGTAACCTTCAACTTGAAGCAACAGAGGGCACTTTGGTTAATTGTAGATGTGATGGTGCTGCTGTCAACGCCATATATATATATATATATATATATATATATATATATATATATATATATATATATATATATATATATATATATATATATATATATATATATATATATATATATATGTATGTATGTATGTGTGTGTGTATGTATGTATGTATGTATGTATGTATGTATGTATGTATGTATGTATGTATGTATGTATGTATGTATGTATGTATAACCACGTTCCATACCACACATTCGCTGAGTATCAGCGTCGCCATCGATGAGAAGTTACCGTGGAGACAAAAGAGAAGGAAGCGGATGCAAAGCGGCGATGGCGACAACAAATTTCTACACCACAGCTAAGGAAGCAAAGGCTAAGCGGGAAAAACGCCAAGCTAACGCGCAGTTGAGACAACTTGAAGCGGATGCAAGGCGGTAATACCGACAAGAAAATTCTACACCAGAGACGATAGCTAATGAAGCTGTGATTATGAAGTCAAAACGTAACCCGGAACTCGGAACCTCATATCATCTGTAAAGAAGAATCACCGCTATATCCCAGTCGGTCTCAGCACTATCTCTTTGAATAAAAATAATATAGGTATCAAAACCACAATCAGTCTCAGTACTACCTCAACTTTAACCACAATAATCACCTCCGAAAGCTTCGCCCCATGATTATCTTCAAACAGCTTCAAATGCAGTGATTTTTTTTTATTTTTCTTCTCTTCCCTCTTCCGCACCTCTCTTGTTCTCTTCCTTGAACACCAGTGTAAGGTAGCCAAATGGATGTTCGCCTGGCTAATCTCCCTGCTTTCCCCCTTTTGTTGCTTCCTTCTTACTCTGTCGGGCTCGCTTGGCCTCACACTCAACAAATTTGACTCGCCCCAAACCTCTCAGCGTCTGACTGTCGAGTCGATACGAGTCTAACTCAGCTCAGGAGTGAAACTGGCGGCTAGTGGCACCACGGAGCGCGTCACCCCTGTATGACACGGACTCCGTGGAGCGCTGCTTCACACTTGCCAAAACATTGCATTGCGTTTACGCAGCAAATTGTACCTTTTATTAGCCGACATAACCATTAATACCACAACCGAGCTGCGAACAGGCAAGCAGAGCCTCTTCATGGGACTTGTGAGGCAGTGAAGTGTGCACATCATCATCGTCGGTGTGTTGATTGTGGCCCGAGTTGGTCTATATAGCTGGACACGAGGGCACTTGTGGTTTCACATATGTTGCGACATTGTTCAGCGCAAACGTACAGGCCAGGCCTTGCGAGCGTTCCGACATTAGTGCGTAAGATCCAGTAAGTGTTGGCACGTTCTCTACAATACTGTAGCTGTCCCGCGTTTGTTATACAGGCTTGTACGTACCACAGCTGATCGGCGGGATTGACATATTGTATATAGATGAGGCGCAAAGGGCATTTCAGTTCCACCGACGTTTGCCCTCTTATGAGGGGCGTGATGCCCGGCGCGAAGCGTGCCTCCAAGAGGATCTTGGCAATGCCCTTCGCAACACAAACCCACTAACCTTATCACATGTATTGCTATCGAGAGATCTGACACAAATAGTATTCATCATCACGCACACATTGAAGCTTCACACTGTTTCTCAGAGCAATATCATGCACATTTGCAATAATGACTTTCTTTTAAAACATAAGTGTGATATTAGGCTTATGTGACGTCTGAATAAAGGCATTGTTTTGTTAGCATACACAGTAGACAGAAATCCCTCAACTAACTCTCAATGTTTAAAAAATCAAAAATTGGCGAAAAAAACAAGGCAACAAATTGGAATGTTACGCTATCTTATAGCAGCTAAATCTTTTACATCCCGATGTCCCGTAACTGTACAAAACGTTGGCGGGTGACTGCTCTAGGAAGCGTAGTTGTTTCACTAAAGCGTTTCGTCTCAAAGTACAGCAACTGCAAGGCTGCGCGAGCCGTCTACTCATGTCTGTCCGCGTAGCACACGCCTACCAAGGATCTTGACCGCGTCCTTTAGATCAACGTTCGCAGTCGCTGCTGGACAGCTTCAATTCGTGAAAAATAATGTATCATTGAAAGCTAAAAATGAGTCAGCGTGAGCACAAAATCTACACATGCTAATGACAGAAATTAACTATAATAAGCAATCTATATGAAATGCAAAGTCATGTCTGTTCTTAAGAGATTTCAAAAAGATTGGGACGTCCTTGTTCAAACCTTTTTAACAAACAACTAGGAGGGGTATTAACAAAGAATGCACTCGATCGCTTCCCTTTTGGGTTGTTCAATTAAAATACATTTTCCTTACTATTTTGTGCACAAGTATGTATTTTTGTTTCTGTGTAATAACATGTCATGCATTTGCTTAGGTGTAGTAGTGTCTTTATTTTTTGCTTACTTTTAATTATTTTGGATGAAAATATTGTATTTATCGGAATGTCCTAGGAGGTATGCTATCATTATACATTTTTTTTGTTCTTACTTCTGTACAGAACATCTTTTAGTTCAATCATTATGAATTGTGTTTTTACAGCGAAAGCTGTTATGAGATCACAACGCGGGTCACGCGCGGCGCCGTAGTTGTCTGCCGCCGCCAGTGTCCGTAACCACTAAAGCACAAAATAAAAAAAACTCAGTAAATAAAAAACAAACACTGAGGTCACAGTAGGGTTCAAACTCGGGTCCGCTGAGCGCCAGCCCCGTATTCTACCACTGAGCCACGCCAGTTGTTGTCAAACTTGCCTTAGGCAGGCTTGATTTCGGCAAAGAAACCATGTCGATATTAGTAATGAAGCGTTTCAGAACAGCAAGAGAACAGCCAGGCATCACAGAATGCAAATGGCGTAATGAGTGGGCCGTCCAGTGCACCAACCCATTACAAAAGCTTGTTCTTGTTCCCCTATTTACTGTGGCGCATACCCACTTCTGGCATCATTCCTCATCATCGTCAGCCCCTGTATGAACAACTTGCACGAAATTCTTTGCAAGTGTTTGGCGGATACCACGCTTCTCAGAAGAATGACGAAGGAGAGCATGTAGTGAATTCCGACCAACTACCCATAAATTATGATTATTAATGACGTACCAGAAAACTTATACACGATATGACCACGCAGTCGAAACGTGAGAATTGCCTATGATTGGTACACTGATGGAAAACACAAGTCAACTCATTACAACAGCTTGTTCTTGATCACCTACTAACTGTGGCACATGCCCACTTCAGGAATAATTCATCATCGTCGTCAGTCACTGCATGAACAATTGGCACAAAATTCCTTGCAAATGTTTAGCGCATACCACGCTTCTCAGAAGAATGACTAAAAACAGCATAGCGAATGCCGGTCTACTAGCCAAAAGTTATTAATAATGCGTAGTAAGTACCCAGAAAGTGTGCTTGCAGCAGTTACCCAATGAGAATTTTCAAAAGGCTCTGAAAAGCCGCTCTTCTAGCTTTCGCTGTGACTGTGCTGCACCTTCCGCGCAGGCCTGGCGCTTTTGTCTGTCTTTTTCATTCTACATTGAAACAAAAAAACGTACGCTACCAACAATTTTCTATATATTTGTACATTATTGTTCTAGTAAAACTGGTAAAGAAGTCTTTCGTTAGGTACTGCTACATTTAGCTTTAGAGATTTATCTTCTGTATATTTCTTCTTGTAATTGAAAAAAGTAAAGCATATAAATTTGGGTATTTACTTCACACGCGACATTATCCTTAATTCACCTGTGATTCATAGTTGTGCACTAATAATTTACTTATCGTCGTTTGACCAATCATAACTAGATAAAAAATCGCGTTATCAATGCCAGACGATGAGAAACGAGACCATGGATCATTCATTTCGTTACAGGTGTTAGTACGAGTTTCAAGCGTAAGGAAAGTAGAAAAAATAAAGCGGTTATAATGACGTCATGAATGACTCCATCCGGTGACCGCCACCGTTAGTAGAGAACGGTGCATGGTCACTACGTTTTCGTGTGAAGTTGATCAAACACAAATTCCTTTCTGCCTTTGCGCGAATTGTCTTCTTACAAGATCCACGCAGGCACTTTATTCTTAAAACACAATTTCGCGCCAGTCCATTTGTGACAGAATTTCATCTGTGGCCTGCGGTCAAGAATGTCTCGGCGAATATCGGGTGGGCTTGGCCTGACCAGTGGAGAAGCTGCATATTCAAATAGAAACAGAGCCAAACAAATTTTTAAATAATCAATATCTGTGAATATATGCAGTAACTAGCGATTTCATTGTGTGCACAATATAATGCGCTCACCAAGGCTTTCACCGAAATTATAGAGGGCTTATCAAATGCTTTGGCACACATCCCTATTACTATTAGTATATTAAATTTCACTTGTAGTTCAGGATGAATAAGCCGCAGGATGATTAAGGATAAATAAGCCGCAGCTAAAATGAAATGCGTGACCACCAGAATGTAGCCACCACAAGCAGAACCGAACCCACTGAACCCACAAAACCAAGCTGAGCTGTGCGACAGCACGGTGACTGGCCTGATGTACGCAGATGATATATTGCTATTGGCTGACAACAAGGAAGATTTGCAGAGATAGATGGACATCTGCAGTAATGAGGGAGATAGGTTAGATTTCAGATTCAGTAAGGAAAAATTAGAAGTCACGATTTTTAATGACAATGAAGGTAGTGAGCTTAGAATACAGGAGGTCACGCTAGAGATAACAGATAAATACAAATATCTGGGCGTAGGGATAAGCAATGCGGCCGAGCACCTAAGGGAACACGAAATATACGCGTCGACTAAAGGTAACAGGAATTCAGCAGTGATGAAAAACAGTGCACTGTGGAATTACTATAGGTATGATGTTGTGAGACGAATATAGAAAGGGGTCATGGTTCCTGGTCTGACGTTCGGCAATGTGGTCTTGTGCACGAGATGAGAAGTTCAAGCAAGATTAGAAATTAAGCAACGTGGAATAGGTAGGCTTGCCTTGGGAGCTCACGGGAATACACCAAATCGGGGAGTACAAGGTGATATGGGATGGACATCATTTGAGGGCAGGGAAGCTAGCAGCAAGATAAAAATTGAGAAACGATTAAAAGAAATGGGGGAGGAGCGTTGGGCTAGGAAGGGTTTCAGCTACTTGTACATGAAGAATGTCGATACAAAAGGGCGCAAGCAAACCAGAAAATTGACGGGTAAATACTTTGAAAACAGCAGGGTCCAAACCAAAAAGAACTATCGGTTAAGAATAGGGCGAAGGAAGCCGAGACTGACATGTAGAGAATTGGCAAGATTAAAAAGTCCACACTAGAGATCTATCGAACTTTTAAGCAGAAAATTGAAAAAAAAAAGGATCTATGATTATACTCGGGGTAGTTCTCTACTGTTTGAGGCCAGGACGGGAGTGTTGCGAACCAAGGCATATCGGGCCAAATACGAAGGGGTAGACACGGTGTGCAGTGCATGTGGAGAGGAGGAGGAAACTGCCGAACACTTGATAATGCTATTTAAAGGACTTCACCCTATAGTTCAGGATGATGGCGCAGAGTTTTTCAAAGCACTAGTGTTTAGGGACAGGGAGGGAAAAATTAACTAGAAGGAGGTTATCTGATTGGTGGCTAAAGTCAAGGCACGAGTGAAAATTTAACCCTTCACTGCAAAGTACCAGGGTGTAGGGTGAAGCCCTTTACAGAACATTATGAGGTGTTCAGCAGTTTCCTCTTCCTTTCCACATGCATTGCATACCTTGTCTACCTCTTCGTATTTGGCCCGATATGTCTTGGTTCGCAATACTCCCGTCCTTGCCTGGTACATGGTACATGGTAGAATGATTGCCATCTAGCGGGCATTCGAAGAAGCACGTTTTCATAATATGTTGATAAATACAAGTACCGCCATCTAGCCGACATTCAAAGAACTCCCCTTTAGCATGTATTCGAGAGAGGTAGCTACTACAGAGGACGATTGGGTGACGCCTTAAGGTGCTTCACCCCTAAAAAAAATGGGGTACACAAAGAGACGCGCTGTTATTGTGTCTTCCCCCTTCGTAATGCTCCCTCTTTCACGCTGTTTCTCTTAAATGAGACAACGAACTATAGTATGAAATCCATCCATCCATCCACCCATCTATCCATCTACCCATATGTCTGTCTGTCTGCCCGTCTGCCTGCCTGTCTGTCAACTATACGAAATCGTCAACTATACGAAGACCACTAACGCTATCTAGTCAGCAATTCTTAAAAGTATATTGAAGTGACTAGTACTACAACATAGTACTACGAGGGACATGACCCACAGCCTAGAAGACTGCGCCCGTAAAAGTGACTCTACGCGGCCGGCGTCCATACCTGCTTGCTTCTTTTTAAGTCTCGACTAACAAAATGCACCTCTGCTCAAATTACTCTTGACCGGTGAAACAAACTTGAACTTCCTCTTTCTGCGCATTTGATTGCTTCAGACAATTGAGACTGCAGTCGCGGGACTTCAAAACCGAGTAGCCAGCAGCTCAGCAAGAATACTCGCTCTGCATATTAAAAAAGTTCACTAACCTGTGACGCTCCCGTGCAGGAGTGAACGAGCCTTCTCTGATTTGTCCGTGTCGTTGGGGAGGGTGAAAGCGACGGTTTTTCTTGGGGTTCTCATTCATTATATCTGTACAATATACGGACATGGGACACAGCACTAGCGGGGCATAGTAATTTTGCGTAAAGCGAAATAAACGCACTAATTCTCGGCAACCAACGACGTATCATGTAGTTAACGTTTGCTCGGTTGGCATGTAGAACAAATTTTAGGCACATGATTCACTAAGCTATAACTACAGTGTTACTGTCCCTGCTTTAAAAAATGTTATTTGACGATTATTCTTTGAGTCTTTTCGAAGAAGCTTCAACTGCAGCATGGTGAAATATTTTCGCCTCTACGCAGGATTACGAAGTGACAAACGCCTACTGTAATATTTTTATTTTTTTAATGTGCATTGTTTGTAAACCGGAAACCCTACATGACATACTCTGATAAACATGACTCACAAACTCGGACTTGAAATAAACTAAGCAAAAAAGTTATGCGCCTTAATCCTCTTACCTGGGAGGGTACGCGGGGCTATTTTTTCTTTCCTGTAAAGGAACGTACAGTCGTCGTGTTTACGCTAACATCTGTTATTGAAAATGCAGTGACGCTATATTTGTGTAATTAAGCCCGGGCCAGGCCCAAGCGTAATTTTTGTCGATGCGGCCTCATCAAGTGTGAGGCCCAAGGGAGAGCTTTCAGCACTCCCATAGTAGAGTACCGAGTACTCTCAATCGTTAACCACTTTTTCTAAGCACACGCTCGTTGTTAGGTGCAGTGACGTTAATCACACGGTCAAATAAAAATAAAGAGGCCTCATTAGACATCAAGTGATTTAGCGTTTGGATTATCAGTGCGTGCTGCAGCTTCTCCTGTGAAATAAAAGTGAAGGAAATCTGATTCGACGCTCCTATATCTTTCTCAACTTATAACTTCTTTACACTCTGTTGTGTATGCGTGATGCATGAGACATCGAGAACCGACAACACTCCATTCTAAGAAATGCTGTGGCATGAAACGTCGGTGATCTGGATAGTAACGGTGGCTTGGGCGAGTTAATTAAAACGCATTTACAAGAAGAGTTCTTAGCGCAAGCACGTAAGTGTTGAACAACAACAAGAACAAAAAAAGCGACACCGTGAAGAACGGAAGGCAGCACTCGTGTGCGTCACTGGCCTTCCCAATTTAATAATAATAATATCTGGAGTGTTACGTCTAGAAACCGAGATATAATTATAAAAAAAACGCCATACTGGAGGGCTCCGTAAATCTATACCGTATGGTGTTCTTTAACCTGCAGCGACATTTCACCTCCGCCGAAATGCGGCCGCCACGACCGGGGTCGAACCCGCTACCTTTGGTTCGGCAGCCAAGCACCGGTGGAGTCACTGCTCCACCGGAGAACCACAGCAACGTAAAAGCACATGACGAAAAAGGGGACACACCGAACATGACTCGCGTTCCTTATTGCTCGCGAGCTTTCACATTTGAACTGTATTTGCTGTTAACAAGCTTCCCTACTTCATCACACGTTCATTCTTCGAACTTATCTTTGACAAACTGAAAAAGCACGAGACATCGCAAAGAAACTGCTTACCTTTACTTGTTCCTGCACCTGATAAAAAAATAATGAAGAAAAAAAGAAATAGGTGGCTTTAGAACAAAAGACAAACGCTAATGGTAGAAAGTGTACGCAGCGCAGCGAACCTCAATGACATTTTTATAGGAGCATATCAGTAGCCTATATCACTCATTCTTAGGTGAGACATTAGGTTTAAGTGATGTAGAGAATGTTTCAATTCGACGCTGTCAGCTAGAGGAATTCCTAGTGTCGGCTAGTATGATTCGGAATCGAGATCGAGAAAGGATTGCATAACTGCTCGGTAAG
Source organism: Rhipicephalus microplus (assembly GCF_043290135.1). NCBI lineage: Eukaryota > Metazoa > Arthropoda > Arachnida > Ixodida > Ixodidae > Rhipicephalus > Rhipicephalus microplus. The sequence continues at coordinate 113,333,525 of NC_134703.1, read as the reverse complement.
AGGTTAATTATAGATAAACCTTGCACGAGTAATTCGCAGCATAGATTTTCACCCCGCGACACACTGACTGTAAACTGTAAACTGAGCAGACTTCGTTGAAATTTATTAAGGCGGCCCCAACAAGATATCGATTCTACGCATGCGTATAAATATGCATGCAAGCATACCGCACAACTTTCAGCGTATAAGGCACACAAAAAAGCGCGCCCTATTCACACGTGAATAATCACACGTTAATCACGTGTGAGTAATCATTAATTAAATATAAATATGGTGTCTCAGTTTATATTGTTTCGGTTACCACAGCCATTTCATTGTAGAATACTTACCTCCTTTGCCTTTTGCGCCTTTCCCCCCTTTTCCACCTAGAACAGATAAAAATACGTGTTGTATCCAAGCTTCCAGTGAGCCGTTGAACGAAGAAAAGTTTCCTACCTTTCTTATTTTGAGTGTTCCCGGTTCTCATCATGGTCAGCTCACCTTCCTTCTTGGTCTCTGCGAACCGACACGTGGCACTTTCACGTCACGACACCCAATGCCAAAATAGACGCCGCAGTAGCAAATAGCTTTCCCGCGAACACTGGCGTACAGTAGCAGCGTGTTATAGTAAAGATGTTCGCGATGCTCGCAGTACGACGTTCAAGTATATACGCTAGTTTGAACACTTTCGTTTGGCGTCAAGGCTAATTAACTTTTTAACTATTGATAAATAAAAATCAATCGCGCGTCAATGACCAGGAATTGTAAGTAATAGCAAATATTTTACGTGACGCTTGAACTTTTCGGACGGATATAACACAGAGCACAAGTTCAGCCTTACTGGCTGTAATCTTAGACTTCGTTGCTTGTGGCGATTAGGCACCGATTAGTGCAAAACTTGAGATACACGAAAACTGTCCATCCAGTCTTTGTGGCAACGTCATGATCGACTCGTGGAATTTAAGCTCAAAAGAAACACTGCAGCTTTAACGAAGTCACACTGGGTGCTTTAGATTAGAATTCAATAGAAATACGTTCTCTCATCATCAAAATCATCAACAACAAACTACTGTAGTTTCACTGCACGATGAATTACTATCCTTGCGATACCCAAGATCTAACGATGTAGGCACATACCAAGGCATCAGTACAGGTATACAATCATTCCTGCGCTTCATTATCATCAGAATGCGGTCACTGTGACGAAGAATCAAACACAGAACCTCGTGCCTACTATAGGAGCAGCGCGAAAAGCGAAAAGTTCAATTTTCTCGCACTTTTACGTGTACACAAATAATGCATCGCTTCGCTTAAATACCTGGAACGCCGTACTCGATAAGGTGCGTGAGGCGTGCACATTTGGAATACGACGAAAAAATCATGCATGAACTTAACCTTCTCGGAAGCGATTTAAGGATCGTTCACACCAGCGACAAACATCACTCGTGCGACCAAGTTATAGTCGCAGAGCCGCGACTGGTCGCAAATCGTCGGAAATGGCAGACTTGGTTGCTAAGCGACTGCTTTGGTTCAGCCGCTCGCTTCTCGATTTTTCAGACGCACAACCGCATTCGCGAACGCCTGCACCTGTCTCATGCGAAGGAACAGGACGCCGATGGTATACGGGGCAATGAGAGTGCGAGCAGATGCGATATCTACGACGTGAGCTAGTGGTAAAATTCGCACGCATCAGTGAACATCGGTCACAAATGAGCCTGTATGACGTCACTCTCCTAAACAGCTATCGTGAAAGGCGCGCGCGGAAGATATTCGATGCATTTGCTGTCTATCAAGAGACGAACGACTTGTAGGCTTTCTGTCGTTTGATCTGGTCGAAAAAAAAAAAAAACGCTGTTCGACGTAACGCACCCGACAAAAATTCTCACCTAAACTTTTTTCGTGCTTTCATGTGTTTACGTAAACTTGGCTATCTCAAGAAAACTTTCAGTTGATCGCCCGTGGTTGTGCCCCTTTCCTTTGTCCTACGTTTTCACAGTTTTTTTTTACTTTTTTTGTTACGTACATACGGAATCACACTCGTCTAGAGCGCTCAGCCTGGCCGCTTCAGGTGCCGTTTTATGCAGAAATGCAAAGACCGACGTCATATTCATACCATAATCATATTACACGCTATGTCCTTGCGCAACGATTCAAGCATAAAAATAAGCATGTAGGTTACGTGAGTTACCACCTTCGGACGACAACAGCATCCACAGCCATGTGCTCCACCACTATAGACAAGCGTGACTGCTTCTGTACCAACAAGCCCGCCTATCTTTGCTTCTCGCAGCCTGTAACATCGGTCACCTTGAGTCGCTTTGCTCGCAAATGACCCAAGACCGGTGCTAGTCGAAGGTGTGAATGAGCTTTAACGTTAACCAGTCATAACCCATAAGTCATTAGCACTTACTGCTCTTCTTGCCGCCCTTGGTGGTCGTCCTTGTGGTGACGCCACCTCTCGTCACCCGCCTGGTCAGCTCGGCTGCGCGGTGAACGAGAGAAAGTCGACAACTGACCTGTCTTAATTGACACACACTTGATTTGCTAACTCGCAGAAATAACCTACGAGTCTCTGGCGAAAGTTAATCGAAATGAACCAATTGGCTCACTTAGTAGTTTGGACATAAAACGATTCAATGCGCCGAATTCCGTTTCGCGGTACAAAAAAGGCTTATATGTTCCCACTTTGCCTGGAGGGGGTGGCAGGACCGGCACAATTTGCGAGAGGGGTAGTCAGTCTGAACTAATTACGCAATATAAGCGACGTAGGCACATTAGGTCCGTAATTGTTGGGATTTAAATAGGGAAATTCGTTCAAGGTCTAGGGCGCAGACTGTGAAAGGAAAGCTAGCGAGGCTAGTCGACAGCCCGTACGCGTACAGTCCACCCAATAATCGAATAAGAATAGAGCCATGTCAAAGAGGCGCATTGCATTCACTCAACAGTGAACTTTTGAGTGCTGCTGCAGTAATGGAACGCGGAAATGAAAACTTCAACCAATGTTAATCTCAACTGTGACAAAAGAAGTGTGAAACACCAGTCACAGACACCTAAAATAATGTATATATATTCACACAGCAATATTTCGCAAGGTCTTTTCTTTTTCTCTTTTAATTTCATTCTAACGTTATGGGTTATTCGAGTGTAAGTTTGCTAAAACAATACGACGCACGTTCCTTCACCCACCCTCTAGAAGTTGAACGACGAATTTTTTTCTAAAATGCAGAATAAGAATTGTGTTAAGAACAGAAATGCGCTGTGATGTCAAACATCAATTAATTTATCTCGGCTGTGAAGCCAGGTTAATTAGATGGACAATTATGATGGTGCTTACCTTGCATGTTTTCTGAAATTGAAAGAAACATAGCAAGCATTAGTATCACTAGATCGTAAGAATAGCACTCAGAAAGCTTCAAATAGTTTTACAGTGAAAGCTTTGTATATATTTCTGCACGACCTGCGACATCGAGTATCATTTGACCGTTTACCACCCTCTAGCAAACACTAGGTGTTCTATATACGCAACTAATTCCAGAGCTATTACAGAGATAGGTATAGCCAACTGCAGTATAGAAAGAAAGAGTAGTCTTCGCTTTTCAGACTTTTATTTGTGCAGCCGGTAGATATTCCTCCTTAACGATGAAAATAGGGAGAAAACAATTGATTAATTGATTGATTGGTTTATAAGTGAGATTTAAGGTCCCTAAACCCTCATATGATTACGAGAGACGCCGTACTTGAGGGCTCCGGAAATTTCGACCACCTGGGATTCTTCAACGTGCGCCCAAATATGAGTACAATGGCAACATCATTTTCGTATCCATCGAAAATGCAGCCACCGCTGCCGGATTTGATCCCGTGACCTGCGGGTTAGCAGCCGAATGCCTTCCCCACTATAGACCACAGCGGTGGGGGACAGAAAAAAAAATGATGTTTAAGTTCGCGTGCAGGGACCCACCTCCATCAACATCACATCGACGTCATCTATCCGGGTATCGAGACAGTTTTTTCCCATTCAACAGCTGGTGCAAGCGAAGCTTGATAGGTTTGGTAATTCATCAATAGAATGTTCTCATTTCTATTAGCAGACAACCCAGCAAAAGCACGTACGGCCTAGACACTTCTTGAATTCACTACGTCTCTGGTAAGAGTCTTGCCCGACAGCTAGCTGTCATTTTTCTAGTAAACGTATACCTTCAACTACGGAAGTAAGATTATAGCCGTGCAAAATATTTAATTCTTGGGAGCTATAAACTATAATTTACATAATATACAATAAACAATATTTTACTGGCAGCATGGCATATAGAAGTAAATATTTTTGTTTCTTAACTTTTTTTCTATATTTTTTGTCACGCGGCCTGATCACTGAAGCCATGTTTTTTTTCCCCTATCGGCACACAACAACCCGCTGAAAATCACCATGAACTGCCCTAAAATAATTCATATGATTACTGAATTGCAGAGCATTTACCTATAGGTACAAGGCTATTGAACACTTGCACACGATATGTTTCTAAATGATGGCTCTGATTAATGAGCACATGGACGCAAGTCCGTTACAATGAGTGCCAGTAGATGCCCCGCCGCGGTGGTCTAGTGGCTAAGGTACTCGGCTGCTGACCCGCAGGTCGCGGGTTCAAATCCCAGCTGCGGCGGCTGTATTTCCGATGGAGGCGGAAATGTCGTAGGCCCGTGTGCTCATATTTGGGAGCACGTTAAAGAACCCCAGGTGGTCGAAATTTCCGGAGCCCTCCACTACGGCATCTCTCATAATCATATGGTAGTTTTGGGACGTTAAACCCCACAAATCAATCAATCAATCAAATCAATCAGTGTCAGTAGACCTCACATAAGCCGATATAAAGCTGATAGTAATGCTGAAGATGAGTACATAGGATCACAGTCGGCAGTAAAATGTGTAGCTCAATCATACTCACTCACGAAATAAATGTTGCGCTTGGGGTTCACTTCGATTCAGACTTACAAAATATTTTCGTCAACCGGACTCACTCGGATACAGACTCAAGATTTTCCTAAATGGAACTCGCTTAAACGCAAACTGACCAAAATATTATCAACCACAACCCGCTATTATATACTAGCACTCATGGCTTAATCTAAGCCTCAATTTTTCTGAATCAGTCTACTCATCAGCGAGTTTACTGACCTATGCTTAGTGCATTACTTAACTTGGAGGGTACATTGCAGAACAGCGTAAGGAACGACACGAAGACCGCTGTGACGCCGTAAACGAGTGTTGGTAATTGATTGATTGATTGATTTGTGGGATTTAACGTCCCAAAACCACGATATGATTATGAGAGACGCCGTAGTGGAGGGCTCCGGAAATTTTGACCACCTGGGGTTCTTTAACGTGCACCCAAATCTGAGCACACGGGCCTACAACATTTCCGCCTCCATCGGAAATGCAGCCGCCGCAGCCGGGATTCGAACCCGCGCCCTGCGGGTCAGCAGCCGAGTACCTTAGCCACTAGACCACCGCGGCGGGGCGAGTGTTGGTAAGGATCTGGAACATAACTGCTGATTGCACTAGCTTGCCACGGTCTTTATTCACAAGAGAATAGCGAGAGTGGGCATAGTTTCTGTTGCATCCGCACGACCGATGTGCGCGTAAAAAATTTCTCGTGTAGTTGAAACCCTGCATGTACGCAAAATCGCGACGAGCAGCAGCTGGGCCTGAACGGCAGTTCCTTTACATTGAACAAAGCTAGGTGATAACACTCGGGCGTGTAACGACTCGCAACAACCTGCAATACACTTGCGATGGCCTGCCACACACCTCGCGTTTTCTTATCTACACAGGAAGGCGGTCAATGCATCAGTGCTTACCGTCATCGTCATTTGACATGGTGCACCGACGTCCTTTAGCCCTCGCTTGCTGCCAGCGTGGTCGAGCCGGGAATGCTCGCCGGGTAGGGACTCGAGCTTGGGGATTTTTCTGGAGCGAAATCGATCACCGCTGCGATCCCGGCCCGGCGACGTTCATGCCGGGCGCGCAGCGAGAATTTTACGGGCCGGGCTTGGGAGCCGGCTGAACGAAGTAGGACCGTTCCTAGGCACGCGCTCGAACTGATGCCGATGGTGATTACGCTGGCCAATGCGGCGTGGCTTGGAATTAGCGCCGACGCGTTCATAGCTGAACTCTTGCGGTTTGGTTTCTATAACAGCGCTAGCTTCAAAAGGGTGACGACGGTTGTGCTTGCGGCCATCGCTTAAGGACATCCTGATAGCCGTAGTTAGGTTTCGTCGCTATGAACTGCGTTTGTTGTTATTGTTGTTGATATGGTATTCATGGCACATACCTAAAGCAGGAGTCTTACCTAAAATCATATATTTGTAGCAAACAAAAAATAACGAGGTCTAGTTCAATGATTAAACGTGGACGTTGCCACACGAACGAATTTTTCCTCCGCGGGAACGATAACAGTATCAGCATCATCACCACCCACTTCAAGTGACGTACAGTCTCAATTTTTGTGAAAGGGAACACGGCGACGCGTAGCCTGCGCGCTCCGGCGGCTGCTGGCAGTGCGTTCAAGCGGGAGCGATAGCAACCACTGTCTCTTTTCGCGTCATCTCGTGGTGAGCAAAACAACCATTCGTTGCTGATCTGGAACCAGCGGCATGAATGTGACCCCATCCCCCTCCAATGCGATTACGTGAGAGCCGTGAATTGCCTTGAGGTGAGAGGGGTTGCAAGCTTGCTGTTCTACATCAGCAACGAATGGTTGTTCTGCTCACCGTGAGATGACGCAGAAGGAGACAGTGGTTGCCATCGCTCCCGCTTGAACGCACTGCCAGCAGCCGCCCAATCGCGCAGTCTATGCGTCGCCGTGTTCCCTTTCACAAAAATTGAGACTGTGCATCAGCTAAAATTCACGAAATACACCTTTTCGCGACCTCCGTGGTCAGACCACGTTTGCAGCTGCCACCGGTGCGCTGAAAAATAACAGATTTGGAATTCTAGGACTTACGTCACAAACGTTAAGCACAGGGTAATGCTTAATGTCGGGTGATGCGAAAACGGAGCGATTACTACCATGCTGCCAAGGCTGCGTTCAACGTTACTAGATACTTTGACTACGTTGGTATGGTGCATATATATATATATACGGCTCCATAATAAGCATTATAAAGTAAATTTTCATTGCACATGGTTCAGAATGAATATTTATTATTGGAAAAAATCATTTTGGACCAAACCTACATCGTTTAAAAATATCGGCATCCCCCAAAGCAATGAATGCATAGTACGCCGTCAAAGTCTGATGCTAAGAACTAAGATCGATTTGCAAAGACACTAAATGACACTGACACTGTTCTAAAGAGTCATTTCAAATACTTATTGGCCCAGCATTCCCATTCTGAACTATATAGGTGAAAAAGAGTGTTCATCTCCATGGCCAACTATGGATGATCCAAAAGAAGATATTTCGAAGCACTCGCTCAAGTTAAAAGCTAAGAAATTGTAAGCCCGAAGTTTAGTGTTATGTGGTGCCCGTGTTCATCGAGTGGCTCTGTGCCCATGAAGTTGTCAGAACAGCGACGCGAAAATATCGCTTAACCTACTTGTCTTCACACCGCTCGGGCACTGCCGACAGGATCGACTGCTGACATCCACACCGTTGCGACATCTCAATACCACAATGACTATACAGAAAGCGGTATAAGATGGGTAAAAATCCGAGCGTTAGCTTCAAGTAAAAGAAAAAAAGCAAGCGTTAAGTTAGAGCTCAGTGATAGATAATGCACATTGCTTGCTCAACTCCAGGGCCCTACGATGAAAGATATTGCCGATTGTTTGATACCTCCCACCATTTCTCTTTCCTCCTCCACTTTATCTGTAGCTCTATCTTTCTCTCACACACAGACACGCAGATATACAGACCCATTTACATATGCCCAGGTGGGAGCCCACATCCAGTGATTAGTGAAGATATCGATTTTTCCCCCTTCTGCGAGAGAGAGTGTGATTATGTAGGCGTGTCATTTCTCCCTCCTTTATTTCTTTTTTTTTTCATTGTGAGACGGCATCACTGCGTCCGCACTAAACGAATGAGAGATAAGAAGCGTTCGATCTCTCTTTGTGTAATTGCGGGGTACTATCTTTCATTTGGCCGCCATATCACGCGCAAAAGTGAGAGATAATACACTTGCAGATCACGTATATTGTTTGAAGCTGCTGAAATGGCCTGATATCAAAGTGTACGACACTCGTCTTCCTAAAGGTGCAGTTTATTGCCTTTCAACTGAAGCTCTAACCTGACATCCGGGTTAAAAAATGGCGAACCCTTAGCACGGTGAGTACTGCTAAATTTCCGTACGCTTATTATTAATCGTTTTAGTACGTATACGGAAGCGTGTGCACATAACTGGGCGCGTATATACCCGACCATCATAGGCAACATGCGGAACGGTGATAACTTCGCCATTGCAATTTAAGGCGAAATAAGGCCCGGTCATACGGATAAATGCATGCTCGTTACTGCAAGCGTTTATTTATTTCAGATATGGGGAGACATGTCTAGCCCAAAGGTGCACTTCTTGCAATAACCAGAAGAAATGTCACTGCTACATTATAAAAAAAAGAAACACTTACAACGGCCCATACGCTTCAATTGAAGTAGACTGGAAGGTGAAAGCCAACTTTTTCTTCTCAATTGCTTTTGACCACCATTGTTCCGGAACCGCCACCCTACGAAAACTTTCTGCAGCCAACGTGGTTTAGCATTGCCTCCGCGATCGGACCATCTTTAACCAAGCGACGATATCATGTGATCGCGTCGTCACATGACACAGTGACGTAATCGTGACGTCCCAACGGCGCCGAAGTTACGTCATCAAATTTTGCCAACTCAACGTCATTACGTGATTGATGACGTCATTACGCGTTGGCTATTTTGCATCCCTTCTCCACGATGCCAATGGTCACTGACACCTCCGTTCCTCGTCGTAAGCACGAGATCTTGGGAGGCTCCTTCCACATAGAAAACGTCTTTAATCTATTGTGTGAACCAGGTCAAGTGGTGTTTTGAAATATTCACATTAAATTTGGCAGCAATGATCAGAAGTGGTAAGCTGATATGTATCGCTTGTTCCAGCGAGGATGGAGGCACTGGACACTGCTAGACAAATGAGCTTCAGTGCCTGGCGCTTCATACGATTGCCGTTATCTGGACTGTGACGGCTGTATAATAGAAGTACGTATGTGCAGCTTATAAGATTGGAAAGCCAGCACTGCAACCACAAATGACGATTCACGGACATTACGGTTTACTTGAAAACCAGCAGTTCCTAGACCAAGCATGGCACCGTGGTAGAATACTTGATTGTCACGCCAAATACGAGGTTAAATTCTTGTTGGGACCATAATATTTGTTCTATGCGTTAGTTGGGTCAACGCTGCCGCTGCCAGCTTTTAAGAGCGAAGCTTCGTAGGACCAACCAAGTTGGCGCCAATCACGCCCCACAAAACAGAAACCATAACTGAACACCTGTACAAAACAAAAACTACTGTGTAGACATCCGAATTTGTGTGTAATCACCTATACAACAGCACAATATATGATCACCCTCGCCACCGTTTGTCAGTACGTCCATGCATCTCTCTGTCCGGCTATCTGTCCGTCCGTCTGTCTGCGCATTCTGCCGTTCATCCATCCTTGCGTCCATTCGTGCATTCGTCCGTCCTTTGTACTAAAGTCGGCGACTCTAAGTAGACATAGCGGACTTCCCGACCTATAGCTTCACCCACACGTCGTCATTCACTACGTGGAGACGTACAGATTTTTTTAACCCTCTCAAAATAAAATTACCAGCGTCTTTTCGGGCCATTTCTTGGTTGATTTACACTCTGCATCACTTTCAATACGTTGTGCTTAACTACAATTGACGTTAACTGACGTGAATGCTGTATCATAGGAGTACAATTGTAATGCTTGTGAAATTGGATAGTCATCACTGCAACCCCAATCGACGCTTCACGAAGATTACGGTCTATCTGAAAAGCAGTTGCGAGACCTGGCATGGCTCTGCGGTAGAATACTTGGTTTCCACACAGAATGCTGGGGTTTGATTGCTGCTGGGACCCTTATGTTTTTTTTTTTTACATTCATCGGGTCCACGCAGCCGACGTCAGTTTTGTCTTAACGCTCACGCGTTGACATTACCTATGTCCCTTCTCGCCATTCCTAGGTAGGCATGAACTGTCGATCCCCTGTGGTGCATACCCGCATACCAGTGGCATATATCCACCCACGGTTATGTCTGGTGGGAAGTGTTCGAAGACGCGCGGGACGGGATTGCGACATTATTCACGTCATGACCAGCTTGTTGTATTCTTCAAATCATCTTACCCTCGCATACTATAATTATCGTTGACGAAGCTTCTTATGGCGTGGCTTGTGCGTTCCTTGTTGTAGTGCGTAACCTGTGGCGCATACCCACATACCAGTGGCACAAACCCACCCTCGGGCCCATATCCACATGTCCACACGTTACGTAAAACGTAGCAGGACGTCTTTACCACGATCTCGGGGTTAACAAAGCGCTGACAGCATAAATGGGGCACATATTCTCGTATAGTCCTTGGATTGTCCGCTGGATGGCGGTACGTGTACATGATAATTATATGATAAAAAGCAGCGAGATGGCGGTTCACTAGATGGGCCGAAAGACGCAAGGACGGACACACGAACAGACACACGAACGGACACACGAGCGGGCGCACGTATGGATGTACTGACGCACGGATGGACGCACGGATGGACGCACGTACGAACGGACACATTGACGGACGTTTGGCCCCACTCATCAACATTCATTCCATAGATATGCTGCGATATTTTTTTGCTTTCCTTGTCCGTTACCCGAATGTTCAGTTGTTACTGGCCCCGTTCTTTAATAAAACGAATGATTTACAGCTTCTGGGGTTACTACATGAAGGTTCTGTTGCGGATTTTCAGCATATTGGTGGCCATCGGTGATAGCACGTGGGGAGAACGAACCGCTTCGTCGTTGCCGTACAGGAAAGCCGGCAAGGAGCGTTCTCACAATAAACAGCTATGTTCTGGTAAGTGTTAAAAAAAACTATTTGTAAAAGTTATTTTACGGTGTATACGCACTGCCGCATGTATATGCGTAATAGTAAAAGCTCATTACGTTGTAGTTCGCAAGCTCGTACACAGTCCTAACAACTTCCACTCACTAAACTGCCTGGCGCAACACTGTCGTCCCGTGACCAACTGTATTAGGGATGATCACGAGTGTTGTTGCGTAAGTCTGTTGGCAGACTCCGGGGATAACTGTTAAACATACACTGGCATAACTAAGGAACTAGGGGGAAAAAACCCACTACCGGAATTTTAAGAGCGAAGCTCCTTAAGTCGTGGGCTGAGCGTCCCGTCGTCATCGTATGTAGCCACCTCTCGATAGTTCTTGAACCGGCCGTAGAGGGCGGTACTTTTGCATATAACTAAATGCATATACGCTGAAAAATGCAAATGGTACGATACTAGAGGACGTTATTCGTAGCATATGATAAAAAAAAATCACAGCATATGCATGGAGTGAATGGTGATAAGTGGGGCGAAGCGTCCGTCAGTCCGTCCGCGCTTCCATACGTCCTTCGTTCTTGCTTCCGTTCATCCCTGCGTACGTCCATGCGTCCATCCGTCGTCCGTGCGTTCATCCTTGTGTACATCTATGATTCCATCCGTGCTTTCATCCATGCATCCGTCCGTCCGTGCGTCAGACAGACAGACAGACAGACAGACAGACAGACAGACAGACAGGCAGACAGACAGACAGACAGACAGACAGACAGACAGACAGACAGACAGACAGACAGACAGACAGACAGACAGACAGACAGACAGACAGACGATGACGGACGCAGCCAGCAGATGATTCCCGGTTTGCCGATGAAAAGTATGATACGCGCAAGGTGGCGGTGGCTCGCGCTCGAAGATAAAACTCTGATGTGCGAGCGTGCGAGCATATAGGAATGACGTCACACGAAGACGTTAGCGATCGCGTGTTCATCAGCGGTGCCGTACGCTAGAGGGCGCGGTGTAGTAAAAAACAAGCCGATTTGGTGCGCGCGCACGTTCAGAAGGTCGGCGGATGGACAAGGCTGCAGAGCACGAGCGCGCAAGGCGGCGATGGCTCGTGCTCGAAGACGGAACCCCGATGTGCGAGCGCGCGAGGCAGAAGCGTGCCGTGAAGCTGCGCGGCGGCGCCGACAAGATCCCGGCGTACGAGAACGGGAGGCCGATGCAGCACGGCAGCGGTGTGTGGACTCAGCTTCACCCCACTCTCCATCATTCACCCCGTGGATATGCTGTCATGATTCTTTAACTTTTGCGCGCACAGGCACGCATACATACAGCACACACAAAGGCACGCACAAAGAAACAAAGTGTATGGATGAACCTTCTCTATGAAAAATATTCCTGTGTACGATAGCCTGCTCGCTTGCCTCTGCGTTGATTCTCGGTTCCTACCCACAACAGAGGATTGACTCTAAAACTGGTGGTTATGATAAGGAAAATGTTTTAATTGAATTGAGACGAATTATTGGGTCGCTGGTTTCTGGATAAAAAGGATCGAGCACATTGTGATGCCAACAGGTAGAAGAAATGCTCTGCACTCGCCGACATGGCTGATCGCAGCGCTGACACTCCCATGTTTCAATGTGCATACATACCTAACAAAATAAACGGGAACATGACCACTTCTGTACCTCAGTTGGTAAAGCATCGCACGTGTTATTCGAAGGCCGCAGGTTCGGCCTTGGAGAGCGTCGCCTCCCTTCCCGGTCAATAGCCATTACAAAACCTATATCCGCAATAAATAACCTATTCCTCTCTGAAGGGACCCTTCTACGGTGTTAAGAGTTTTGTCAGCGTTTAGAATAGAACATCATCAAACCATTCGCAGCACAAATTTATCGACACGCCGTGTACCAAAGCCGCTACGAACAATTACGTCATGTCCTGCTTCTCACACTTGCTTTACCTATACGCAACTCATGGTACACGCTGGCATCACAGAGCTCGTTTGAGCGAACTCGACGATTTGAGCTTCGCCCATTCATGAAACTTCAGTCATGACTTCCGTGATTGTATATCGACAAGTTGTGCGCTATTTCGGAGATCATCGCCCAGTGCGCCCAGCAGCATGCACACTGTCTTGGTAACATAGACGATGATTTCGGAGTTGTTGATATTCGCTTTGACAGGGCCGCCCTCCTACCAGACTATCTGACAGGAGGCCCTCCTACCAGCATTGACGTACGCAGATAATATACTGCTAATGGCCGACAACAAGGAAGATTTGCAGAGATTGATGGACTTCTGCGGTAATGAGGGAGATAGGTTAGATTTCATATTCAGTGAGGAAAAAGCAGCAGTCATGTTTTTAATGATATTCCAATGAGCTTAGAATACAGGAGGTCACCATAGAGATAACAGATAAATACAAACATCTGGGCGTTTGGATAAGCAATGGGACCGAGTACCAAAGGGAACACGAAATATACGTGACGACTAAAGGTAACAGGAATACAGCAGTGATGAAAAACAGGACACTGTGGAATTACTATAGGTATGATGTTGTGAGAGGAATATAGAAAGGAGTCATGGTTCTTGGTCTGACGTTAAGCAATGCGGTCTTGTGCATGAGATCAGAAGTTCAAGCAAGGTTAGAAATTAAGCAACGTGCAATAGGTATACGCTTGCCTTAGGAGCTCACGGGAATACACCAAATCAGGGAGTACAAGGTGATAAGGGATGGACATTATTTGAGGGCAGGGAAGCAAGCAGCAAGATAAAATTTGAGAAGCGATTGAGAGAAATGGGGGAGGAGCGTTGGGCTAGGAAGGTTTTCAGCTACTTGTACATGAAGAATGTGGATACAAAATGGAAAAAGCGAACCAGAAAATTGACGGGTAAATACGTTGAAAACAGCAGGGGCCAAAACAAAAATAATTATCGGTTAAGAAGAAGGTGAAGGAAGCTGAGACCAATATGTGGAGAATTTGCATGATTAAGAAGTCCGCACTAGAGATCTATTGAACTTTTAAGCAGGAAATTGCCAAGGAAAGGATCTATGATAATACTCGGGGTAGTTCTCTACTGTTTGAGGCCAGGACGGGAGTACTGTGAACCAAGACATATCGGACCAAATACGAAGGGGTGGACACGATGTGCAGTGCATGTGGAGAGGAGGAGGAAACTGCCGAACACTTGATAATGCTATTTAAAGGACTTCACCCTATAGTTCAGGATGATGGCGCTGAGTTTTTCAAAGCACTGGGGTTTAGGGACAGGGACGGCAAAATAGACTTTACGCCGGTAGAATTAACTAGAAGGAGGTTATCTGATTTGTGGCTAAAGTGAAAGCACGAGTGAAAATTAAACAGTTCACTGCAAAGTATGAGTCCTCAACCTCACTATTTAAAGGAAAAAAATAAATGTAGTTTTTGGTTCACTAAGTATTACGGCTTGATGGCGTTAGCCACCGCCCGATCTAAAGGGTACAGCCATATCAATCCATTCATCCATCCATCTAGAGTTACTGCATATGCTACTTTTAGGTAGCAGGATTGCGCCAAGGTGGGCCATCTTGCATTCAAATCTCTTGCGGGAAAGCCCCTCTATCTTCTTGAAGTCTTCTTGAAGGCTGCGCTTTATATATATATATATATATATATATATATATATATATATATATATATATATATATATATATATATATATATATATATATAAGGGCTCGTTTCTCCGTGTTTTGACACAATATTATTGAGATCTAACAGACAGTAATTGCGAGGAATGTACAGGGGAAGTTATTAGAACCAATGGAATGTAAATAAGAAGAAAGAAAAGTGGATGAAAAAATAACCAGCCGTATATATATATATATATATATATATATATATATATATATATATATATATATATATAAATATATATATATATATATATATATATATATATATATATATATATATATATATATATATATATATATATATATATATATATATATATATATATATATATATAGTTGACCCCACATTAGCTCCGTCTTCTGTTCTCTTGTTGTTGTTTTTTTCATGTCATCATGGTCATCATCAGCCTGACTACGCCCAACGCAGGACAAAGGCCTCTCCCATGTTCCGCCAGTCAACTCAATCCTGTGCTTGCTGCTGCCAATTTATACCCGCAAACGTCTTAATGTCATCTGCCCACCTAACCTTTTGTCTCCCCCTAGCCCGCTTGCCTTCACTGGGAATCCAGTTAGTTACCCTTAATGACCAGCGGTTATTGTCTACGTGCTACATGCCCGACCCATGTCTATGTACAGATACTAAATTATTTTTGCTCTTTTGATCGCGATCGAGCCAGTTAGGGATAGAATTTTTTCGTCGCTTTGGCCTCAATTGTTAAATGTGTGAGAAACCCAGCTATAGTTTTATAGTTTTGAACTGAATCGAGCTGAAGGGGAGGGGGGTTATAGCAATCGAGGAAAGCCGTGCGACGCCCGTGTTACGAACGGCTCACGTTAGGTGATGTGAGTCGTTATTCAACAGCCCTGTGGCGTCCAATATTCTATCCGCTTAATGTTTGATAGCTGCATTAAAATCACGCGCTAGCTGCAACACCTTGCCAATTCGAATCATTCTAGTTTAACTTGTTCATTTATATTTAGCGTTTTACCAATTAGGCGAATTTCGACGTATGCAGCCTATACACGCAGACAAACTCGCCATGTATAAAGTATTCACTTCATCTGTGGGTAATACAAATAGAGCAGTCTTTGCTGTGCCAGGTATAGTTTTTAAAAAAAGTCAGGCGTTTATTCCTTTCTCACTAAACAGAATATTTCTATAGCAGCACCCACTGCACCCGCATCTGATCTCACGGGTTTGTACGTAGTACAATTCAACACAGAATACATTTGCTACCACGTTTCTCGCGACCAGCAAGCTACATGGCTACAATACCGAAGAAACGCGGCTAGAATAACGACAACTGATGTCAATCGTGCTTGAGCTGCCTGGAATCTGCAGAGTATCGGCGTTGTCTGCGTAGTGTAGGCTTCTCCGCGGTGCAAATAAACCATCTATGACAACGTGGACCAATAGCGTTGCTGAAATCGTCAAAGGCACAGTGAGCGGCACCCGGAAGCAGTGGCGCAACTCTGCTACCTAAAGGTAGCATATAAAGCAACTCTAAGCCGATCTTACGCGATAAGCAGAATTTCTCACGTAGCGCTTCCAGAGCATTGTCGTACTATGAATGGACGGTTGAAAACGCATTTGACCGAGCCGCAGTGGCCTGCAGCGATTCGTGACATTAAAGCGTTGTAATAAATAATACGCGGTTTACGCAGATAGCTGAAATCAGTCTGTAAATGACCCTTAAGACTTGGTCTGCCGGCTCAGTGTGTTTGCACAAAATTGTCAAAAATGTTTTAGGGACCTTTGAATAGGGAATAAAGGCAGCACATGTCCTTGTATAGATGGATGTCGTTACGCTTGTCGCGGCGTACTGCTCGTATTAGTGCATGTCTTTTATGAGCACCAGTGACAACGTTGGACAAAAGAACACCACATAGTGGTACCTGACGTTCCCTGTGTGAACGAAGCTCACAGGTGTACACTTCCGTTTTTTTTCTTTTGACGCAGGCTTAAATGCGCTATGGTGTGTGTGGCTCTTCTGAGAGCACATTGCTACATTCCATACTCCGCCGGACGTTGCAGCGAGAAGCCTGATGATATATTCATCGTCCCGTACTACGGTAACTCCAATCCTTTAAAAAATCTTTCGCTCTTATCTCGCCCGTATACAAAATCACACTGTTGATAACGCTGACCCAACAGTTCTGACAAAACCATAATTACCCAACGCGATACAGTAACTCATCGTCCTTATTAACCAACGACATTTCGCTTAGAGCTAAAATGATTTCGTGCGCCATTTACCTACCTTGTATACATAACAGAAACATTGCTAACGCAACATAAACTCCTAAATAAAGCAACTTGGTATAAGCTCTCATTTTTCAGTTCGTGCATTGTTCACACACACACATACACGCTCACTCAAGAACGAAATAACAATTACAAAGCGAAAACGCCCTGTGCATGCTTTCCTGCTGTTCATGGATGGATTAAGAACATATTTATTCATTTTTTTTCACACTTCTCATGCACACTATTTAAGCACAGCCTCACTAGTTGCAGAAACATTTCATGAAATTTCATGCTCGCATTCTGTCAAGGTGACGGTGACCGGCCGAAGCCACCTGAAATCGGCCACAGTTACATTACCAAGTACGAAATGAACACCATAGACTCAAACCACCCAGCGTGGGTTGAAGAGTACTTTGACTATAACGGCAAGAGAGCGAAAATATCAGCGTCTGTTCTCGGCGTCCAGTTTGTCGACATTTACGATTACGGCAGAGGAACGGTCACGTCCTATCGACTATACAGACCCGGTAAGTAGCAATTAATTCGTTAATACAAATGGTCCGGCAAAGGTCCTTGAGTTATACGGGATGCATTATCCCTGTAGCGGTCCTTGTTACGTCACCATTCGCCAGTTTCGGAAATTCAATGCAGCAGCTGATGTATAGAAGGTCTATAACGTACTACATCAACTTCTTAGATTCGCATTAAGATAAACACCTGAATTCTAACGGACAGGTAAAACCTCGATTGTGTCGCTTACACTTGCAGGGTTAAACGAATGCGTTTGATCATGAAACATGGTTTTAGCGGCTTTAGTAAACAATGCGCATGCACTATATATGCATGTGATGGCACGTAATGATGTTCCTCTCTTTTTTTTAAACCAAGCTGCGTGATATTGGGGACACCCTGTAGAGTTGGTAAGCGGGGCTAATCGGTATTGCTGCACAATAGTAAACAGCATGAAAAAACCTGAGACAGAAAGGGGTAGGGGAAATGAGGAGGAAAATGGAAAAACGGGCGAGAAATGTTTTAGTTGAAAGTCAGCACTGTGTAGCCGTTCCCCATATTGGTTTCTTTTTTTTTTGCTGTTTATTATTGTACCTGTATAGAAAATTTACTTGCGAAAAAATCATGGCAGTCTGGGCTAACCATCGTTAAGGTCATTTTTATGCCTTGCAACATTGCCACGTTGTCGCCGGCTTTGTGTTTTGGTTGCTCCCGGGCTGAGCTAGATCAAAGGCATATTTGATCATTACATTTGAGCTGCTCCTTTTACGCATTACCCCGGTGGAGTTCAGCAAACAGGTCGTTTTTTTTCTTTTCAATGAGTCAGCTTTTTTTCCGCTTGTCACATTATCTCTCTCTCAGAAACCAGTGGCTGGAGTTCAACGATTGAAGACACCTGCGAGACTGTTGAAATGACTAAGTTCAAGCCTGCACTTCAGATTCTGTCGTACCCTTTTTCGAAGACAGCCAAGCCCGGACCACAGCGTATGCCCACGTCCAACCAAGCGTTGAAGTACGGCCCTCCGTACAACTACACCTACCTAGAGGGCTACATTGGCAAAGAGACCCGAAATATACAATCCGAGATTTTCCGAGGATGCGTGAATGAAGACTATCTGAATTTTTCTCTGCGCTCGAACTTCTATTGGGGAAACGGTAAGAACCTAAGTATTGACGATGTGACAAATTGCCTTCGACTCGCAGCTTTAGACGTTATCAAGGCCGATTGATCGTAATGGCATTCTTGTTGGCTTTACCGGTGCTTGCCTGTATCTCCCTTCTTTATGCTTTCTGATTCATTTGCCCACGCAATAATTTAGTCGGCCATTCAATTCACTAAAAAAAGGGGGGAAGGAGGAAGCGAAGAACACGGTTTTCTGGCCTTCTGCACACACGTTGAAGAGTTTGCAGATGATAAACTGGCTTCTTCTATAAGAAGCCAGGGCAATAAAAATAAAGACACATGAGAGCAGTTTTACGTCATGTGCACGTGCAGCCGTGAGCAAACGTGTACGGACCATTGCCGGCCATTTACATTTTCCTTCGGCACGGTTTGTTGGCGAGTCACCTGCTGTCTGAGAGCGTTGCCACTTTGTCCAAAGCAATGCTCTCGACATCAGAAGGCTCGCATCTCACAGCGACTACGGCTCGCACTTCTATGGCCTATATACTTTCGCTCACGAGTGTCCAGTGCAGCGCTCGATGTATATACAGAGGCGATAGTGCGCAACAACGTACACGTAACGTTTAAAAGGTAACAAGGTGTATTGTTTGCGCCAGGAGTACACGAGCATTGAATGAAAGCAAGGTTCTACAATGGCTACTTAAAATAAAGTAATTGGTACTCAGCCGCTTGAAATTTTTATCTGCCCGGTCCGTTTCCTAACAAAGTGGTGGCCCTACGCCGAAACTGTCGCTATCGTGTAGCAGTGTCATTCGGAGCAATTGTCACGTTCATCACTCCATTTTCTTCCGTAGCACAATTAGGGTTCTGATCGCTTGCCACATGTATAAAAGAAACAAACATTGAGCCCCTTTAATAGAGAATCATGGAAGCAGATACGAATCAAAAAAGACTATTTAATACGCGTTGGAAATTCCAGATATCGTAAACATCCGGTACATTCAAGTTTATTTTACTTTATGACGCCTATAGTTATGAATATTCTTGTGGGATGTGGAGCGTACGCATACCTTATCTCCTTTTTTTTATATCAGTTGAGGCATTATAGCAGAATGCTTATGAAACAGTGTTCCCACCACATAAGAATTGCATGCTTCGTTTTTTTATCTGTTGAACTTTGCTTGTAATGTTTCTCTTCTTTCTGTCTTCAGCCCTACCATTTTCTTATCCGAGCGGAGAAGAGCGAGTGCCAGTTTATATCGAAATGAGAGGACCCGACATTAATAACAATGCACAAGATATTTACGCAATGATGTATGTTTCTTGGTACGAGAAAGACCCGAAGTTCCCCTTTGATGCGTTTCAGGTAACAATTCTTCAGGCTATCATAAGAAAAGTAAACAATAGCACGCAGGACTCGAGATCTTCGGTTAACGAATGAAAAAAAAAAATCAGTTGCGATCACGAGGTGCTCTTGTAAACAGCCGTTGTAATGTAAGTGGCAATGATTACCATCATGGTTTTGTGAGAATAGACTTCTCATTCAAAATTTTCGTTAACCAAACAACATAAATTAGTAAAAAAAACGGAAGAATCTTATAGCTTCAGAAACTAGCTTTTGGCAAGTAGACGACCTACATATTTATAGTTCGATGGGGCCAGAGTTTTAGCGTCGGAGCTTCCTTAAAAGCACAGACATCCACCACGACCACGAATTGAAATAACTGCATTAATGAAACGATTGCCGATTGCACTGGCTAAAACGAACCATGTTATTCTCATTAAATGCGAATACCTCCTATTTTTATGTACCAAAGTCGCGATAAATAACTTTTCGCTCCACCACACAGCACGAAAACGAAGACGCGTATGATTTTGATGATGTGAACTCTTACTGTTGTATTCGGCTAATCGTTGCTATAGTGTTGAAACAGCAGTGCACTTTTTTTCAATAATCTTTTCCAACTGAACGGAGCCCTGCAACACTTTTTGAGCATGGTAAGAAAGCGCTGGCGATCGGAAATGAAGGCTCCTGAGACAGCGCGAGCCAAGCATCAGAGCGCAGCAAGCAGCCTGGAATCAATACTTATTACTCACACAGCTGAAAATCGCTCTTTTTTTTCCTACAAATTATGTCATGAACCCAAACGACCAAGGCTTATACCCAAATTCATGGACATAAGCCGAGTAGAGCATCGTGGGCTGTATAGTTACTGAGGCCGCCGCGGGAGGCCGCCACGAGCCCGCGCTGTCACTCGCGATGATACTGAAAGTAGGCCGCCCGCTCGAAGAAGAAAAAAGAAAGTGATGAAGGTCGTGATGCGCGCGTGACGTAACTTCCTTTCCCGGGCCATCCCTCCCTGCTCCGCTTCCAGTGCACTCGTTGGGAGGATAGAGAAAGCAATTATAGCGTGCAGAAATTATCTCCGCTCGTACTTGACGTATTCTAAAAACATGTTTGCAGCGGTTAGCGTTGAGACGCAATAAGCTCATTTCAAGAACACTTTCTGAGCTTGGTCTGAAAACGCTGCCAATCGGTAGTCGAAGCTCCCAAGAACACGCTAGCAAAATAATAAATAGCAGCACGCGGCCGGGAATTCAGGTCGTGGGAAGAGAGAGTGCAATTACGGCGCGCGACAAGTTTTTGTAACCATGGGTTATGAATCTTTTTGCAACGGTGAATTCGTGCGGCAGCAAGTGGCCTTTGGTGAATCCATTTCATGGCTACTTGAAGAAGAGCTGTAGGTCCTCTTTAAATAAGCGATTCGATGGTTGCTTGGAAAAGTGTTGCAATGCAACTTTAAAATGTGCAGATAAACCTTCGTTCATACTGGGCAAAGCACGGATGCCACCTTCGCGTTCAACACGACCCGATGCTCATGAGCGACATCACAAAAATTGAAAACTGAAAGGCTAGTGGCGCCTGCTGATGAGTGGAAGCACCAGGAGCGCCTGGCTCGCGAGCACGCGCTAAATTATGGGGCTTTACGTGACGACGAGCGCTTGGAAGCATTAATACAGAGTACTAGAGTACGCTATCACGTTACTCTACCTGCTTTCCACACACACACACACACACACACACACACACACACACACACACACACACATATATATATATATATATATATATATATATATATATATATATATATATATATATATATATATATATATATATATATATATACGGTTCAATATGTAAAAATGCAAGCTGTTTGCAGTCGCTTTTGTGACAGCAGAACATTGACGATAATGAACAGCTTGCGAGGAAGGCTATCGGCATCTCAATCACTGCTCAGCGTTGCTGGACCAGACAGTGTTACTTTATAGTGGCTTCTCAGTAGGGAAAATTATAAGATATTCCCGCGCTTTTGGAATCGGCAGCTGCGGGTTTAACATTCTGAGGGGTGGCTTTCCATCACGCCGTAAAACACCGGGTCGAGAAAAATGACGCCTGTTCTTTTAATGAGTTTCGATAGCTTCGTGCTTTTGCTTTCATGCAAAATTTCTCTTGATTTGAATCCGTACTTGTCTACATACTCTGGCTGTGAAGTCGCCCGACGTGGCTGTTTGTATGATGTGCTGTGGCTTGAAATCGAACACATGCTCAATTATTCTTGCTGAACCCCCAGATCCCGGAGGGACTGCACTGCAAGTACAGGCCCAAAAAAGGACGACTGCCCAACATGCCATCTTCGTTCAGCTACAGCGTTGAAGAGGCAGTGTTTCAACTAGATGGAAGTGGATTTCTAAAGGCCGGCTTTGCTTCGCTTTCTTACAAAAAGGTGCATTCTGTCCACTATATATTTTATTTGTTATTCTTACGTATCGGTATTTCATCGACGTATACGTGAATGTATATATATATATATATATATATATATATATATATATATATATATATATATATATATATATATATATATATATATTTTTTTTTTTTTTTTTCATCCACTTTTCTTTCTTCTTATTTACATTCCACTGGTTCTAATAACTTCCCCTGTACATTACTTGGCACTACTGTCTGTTAGATCTCATTAATATTGTGTTAAAACACGGAAAAACGAGCCCTTAGGTATACACTTCTTTCCGTTATATATATATATATATATATATATATATATATATATATATATATATATATATATATATATATATGACGTAAGAAGGTAGCGATGGTGAGTAGAAGCAGAAGAGAAGGAAGAAGTGAGAATAGAATAAACATGGCGTATGAGCCAGGCCACGTCGCCCATTCATCATAGCGTCACACGAGCCGACATGAAGACATGTTGAACAATGAATGAGACCTAACAGACAATAATACCAAAGAAAGAAAAGTGGGTGAAAAGATAACTTGCCGTGAGCAAGGCAAGTTACCTTTTTAGCAGCTTTTCTTTCTTCACACTTACATTACAATTCTCTGATAGCTTCCCTATCCTTTCCTTGGCATTATTGTCTGTTAGAGCTCATTAATAATTTGTTAAAACACGGAAAAACAAGCCCTTAAGTATACACTTCTTTCCCCCCCCCCCACATATATATATATATATATATATATATATATATATATATATATATATATATATATATATATATATATATATATATATATATATATATATATATATATATATATACAGAGCGAAGGGTACTTTTGAATTCACACTAAAGAAAAATTGTAGGAAAATGTGGTCTAGAAACCTCGTAGTGATACTTTTTTTTACCAAGGAAGGGCCTATATCGAAATAAAATCACATTTTAGTGGTCTGCATCGGGTTAGCGCACTTCAAATTACCCGATTCAAGAAGCGGACCGACCAGACTGACTCACGTCACTGTAGCCGTGCCCAACGTTGCCCGGCTTTACTGCGAAAGTAGCAGCACACCGAAAGCAGCAGAAGCCACAGCAGCAACAACGACCATTGATCAATTTCCCGTCATTATGGTGGCTAGAAAGGGGCAGTGTGACGGGCAGGGGCCAGATGGTGCACATACGTGCAATGAAACATGGCGGCAGGTCTAGGTGGCGCTGCGCGCGTCGGGAGCGCGTGCAGCGGTGTTGGTAGAGCGTGGCTGAAGGCCAAGTATGTATATATATGTTTTTTTTTTCATATTTGTTCGTTATGCGGCATGCATTTGTTGCACGCTAAACTTCCCATGTATGCTGCAAATGAGCAATTTTATTGAGTTGCCAGTCTGCGCGAGATATGCGATACATACGGCGAATGGGTAGTTGGCAGTCGCCCGTGTTATGTAAATTTGTGTTAGACGTTCGTCCCGGATACGACGTGCTCCTCAAATTATTTTATTCTTGTTGCTCCCTAGTTACGCCCCGCACTCAATAAAAAAAAACAAGCTCCGGTTCACGCGGGAACTATACTAACTGCGCAGCTGCAACTTGAATGTTTTGAAGAGAGGCGTTACATTCCCTTAACATTTACAACTTGTGCGTGTCGTGTCACAAGGCTACAACACTCTGGTCATTCTACTACCACTAAGTATATTAAGCAAGTGTTTCTGGAAATGTAAAAAGTTTGCACGGTGCATCCAGCTGGTTCTTCAGAAACATTTTATTTTTGACATGCTCATGCATCAGTTCCAACACAGTGCGAAAAAATGCACTAAAACAAATCAATCAGCACAGCTGAGAATTCTAAGTGAAAGTACCCACAAAATTTACTGGCACCTTCGCAACTTGAGGTGTTTCTGTTTTTGCCGCTGGACAGATCGGTCTTTATTCAGCGACTTTGTATAAAAGTGCAGGCGCGTGAGCACAAAAAACTGCACAATTTTTGCAGTTAGTTCTTTGCCATGATTGGCACAGCCAACTTGATGAAGTTTAATGGTACTCAGAAATGACATGAAATCATGAATACTGAATGCCTGCAGCTTCTCGGTAGAGAAAAAAAAAGTAAATGCTTCTTCTAATGTTGCCACAAGGATGGCCAAGTCATCCCCAGGATATAACAAACCCCCTCGATCAAAATGTTTGGTGAATTCATTGTCTGCACTTTCTGCTACATCCTGTTTTTTCATGGCTAGCTTTGATGCACATGTGCCACAAGAATTTTTGGTCCTGAACTTTCTAGCTACATAACCAGACAGGTAGTAAACCAAACGGCTGTCACTTTTCTCTACCACATAGCTGCTGTGGTCGCTTCTAAAAGCAGACTGAATGGCATCGCCAGCACCATCTATATCTCCAGCCTGGAGCATGTCCTCAATAATCTCTCTTAATCCGAAAACGGCACTGTTACTTGCACCTGCTGAAGACGTCGTGTCCAGTAGAGCGTTCACAACCTGTGCCGGGGAGTTTCCAGACTTTGGTGGTCGCGCAAGATTGTAGAAACTGAGACAATTTACAGTTATAAGAAACTGCCCCGTGCTTGGGTGGTCATTCGTACCTGAATACTGTCTTATTATATCGAACAAGTTTTCCAACTTGTCTTGACTTAATCTTGATGTCAGCAAGTATTTAAACGCCACTGACGACGTTAAATACTGCAGAAGTGAGAGTGTACTGCGTATTGTAACTCTCATACCCTCAGCAGTACCTTTGCTCATGAAGCCACCTCCACATTTTTTGGAAGCTTCTTCCCATGCGTCTAAGAAGACAAGAAAAGCCTCAAGCTCAGAAACATCTTGTGATGACGGTCTAAGTCTGAGCTTTGGACACCTTGCCGTCATGATTGATATTAGCCGACTGAGGCGTCTTACAAGTTGTTCAGTCGCGGACACTGAGCTGGAGAACTCTGGTACATCCGATCTGTACAGAAACATACCTTTCAGAACCTCCTCACTGAAAAGCGTGAAAGCTAAATTTACTTTCATCTTTTCAAAGGAGTTTGGTCGGATATGTGCTTTTGTTACATGGGGCATCGCTTTAAGTGTTAAAGAGCTGTTGTCTTTGGCCCATGCTACCTCTATATCTTCAATGCATGCACGCCCATCCGGAGTCGTGAACCCAGTGCTGACAAACGTGTTGCGGATGCACTTCACTAGATGAGGAAAATCGGAACAGAAGTGCAGCTCTCTTGAAGAGTCTACAGGATGTGACACCTTGCACGTGATGCCACCCGAGTTGCTGAAAAAAAAGTACGTATGTATGAGATTGTTGAAATTCCTAAGCACAAGGACCAGCAAATGTTATTTCAACACAGTTAGCCCTGCAATACTGCTGACTTCAGTGCTCCAAATTACAGGTTCAACAAAGTATCATACCACTGATTCCAAATGACTTCCACATGCTGCGATTCCAAGTAGCCCCGTCACACGACACGAAGTCCACGAAGAGACCGGCTTTTTCTGCCAAAAGAATCGCCTCAAGAAGGAGCTTGGAAAGCATGTCTGCCTTGATATTTCCTTATGAGGAAAACACACCTAGTATCTGTGTCCAGTCCCCTGCAGAACAAACAAATAAAAGCAGAGCCAACAAGCGTGAATAAATACGATACATTGAACCCCTTAGAGGTGCATGTGAAAAATTCAAAAATTGAAATTTTTGCACAATTTTCTAGAAAAAAAACAATAATTTTTTGAGAAGTTGAGGCAGAATACATTAAAAAGGTGACAATCAGCTAATATTTGAGCTTTATGTTGCGAAAAATAACAATAAGGAATTCTCATTTTCCAGAATATGGCACACTTTTGCTCACAAACTTGAAAACAAAAATGACAAGCCGTACAGTTGCTCTGTTTGACGTGGTTGTACACAAAAGTACGCACTTCACAGATGCACTTGTTTTAATGTCTTCATATGTTTTAGTTAGTGCGAAGACATGTTTTGTATTACGGTTTCCAACTTGGTTAAACTGGTGCCTCACACATCATACGGAATGCACAGGAAAGATACTACACAGAACTACTCACCATGAAAGGGTTGAAAAAGCATCACCATCCCATGGTCTGCTGGCGTGGATCTTTGCTCGTCTGCTGTAAAGCTGCCCAGGTCAACAAATCCTTCAACAAACCCTAAAAAAATGACAAAAACTTGTAGTTAACACGACAACACTTATTTGGCATATGCGCTGTTACTGAAAATAGGGAGTGTGATTTTTGCATCAAATAATTATTTTCATATTTAAATCGTGTAGGGTGTAGAGAAACGTAGGCACTACATACCTGCTTGGTTGACACCAAACTGCTCAGACAGCTTCAGTTCATCGAAAATGATGCCACCATGTCCGCTGCAGACATCCATGCTTTCAGTCTTCGCACTAAGTGCCTTAAACACAGTGTCATTAAATCCGAAGCCACTTTTGAAATTGCGCACATAACGCTGTAGACAAGTTCGGCTTGGCAGGACAAGAATTTTCTGCTTCCGAAGGTGCTCATAGAGCTTCGGACTCCTCATGCGAAGCAGCACGCACTCTAGGATCCAATTCTTCTCATACAGCATGCCACATGTCGATTTTCTTTTAGCTGCACTGAAGCATGCCATAATTGCCACCTGTTGTTTCTGAGGCAACTTTTTAATGCGTTCCTTCAGTGCCTCATCTCCAATTTGCTCATTGGCAGACTTCATCATGTCGAGTTCCCTCTGCACGTTCAGCAGCTTTCGTTGAGCAGCTACCAGACGGCGGCGAGTGTTGGCGTGCCTTACAAGGCGTTTAACTGAAACGCCGTGTTTCTGTCGTGATTGCTGATTTTGCAAGAGCTTTCGTAGGTACTTGCAGTGCATGCAAGGGCCCTTACTTTCGCATGTAAGGCTGCACTTGGGCGAAAAGTACAAGCCGGCAAAATACTCATATTTTCCTACTGTGTTTGGTTTCATACCACAGCCAGCACATAAAACCAGAGAATGTGCGCTGTTCAGCGCCAACTGCGCTTCATCTGGTGAGGAAACATTGCGTTTTAGGTGCAGCTTGCCCCTAAGAAAAACGGAACAACTGACTGTTCCTACTTGCTCAACGGCCTGTTCGAACTTCACCAATTTCGGCAGCAGTAGGTGATCCAACTCGGCACCCTCTAACTCGCAAAGGCCGAAAGTGACGGTCCTTGTTTCAGTGGAAAACGATAGTTTGTTCCAGCTTGTGTTAGGAAGTTCGATGTTCCGGCACACGTATTCCGCACTGACTTCACTCTGCGGCTCCACTTCTATCGTGTCAGTATGTACAGCTTCAGTAAACTCCGATTCTGCAGCATGTTGTGCTTCTATTACTTGTTCACTTTCTTCCGGCGCCTGCTGCTTTACAGTAGTCCTTCTTTTTTTAGTCGGGGGCTCACCTTGTTCACACAGGTTTCTCTCCTTCCTTCTAGTCGGCGTTTTCTTTGTGAGGTATTTTGGCGCATCCGGGAAGATTGTAGGAACGGCGTCCTCTGTTAGCAGCGGCCGATCGCGTGGAATTTCAACCACCTCACCATTGATAACATGACGATAAGTCCTCTGTATAAACGTTGCCTCGAAGTGACGTTCACAAACGACGCAGTCGTTGGTTAGTTCCTTATCGCCCCGTTTTATATTACGGGCCCACTACTCCCGTTTCAATGCATCCTTGGGAGCTCGAAACGACGACACCCTTGCCGGACACGACTTGTACCCACTTTTACAACCGGGTACAAAACACGTACCTGCTTTCGCTGGCATGGTAATAGTGTGTCGCTATCCGCAATCATTCACATGGTGCGCTTCCAGGAGTCACACAAAAACAGTTGCACGTGCGGAAGTTTGCTCACAGTGCCAAACACACGTGGCTGTAGCAGCTGTAGCAATGGCTGTAGCTGCGAAGATCTCGCGCGCTCCCGACGACCGCCGCGCCTCTAGCGGCGTAAAAAATGTCATCGCGTTTTGTGCGCCTCTCTCCCACGGCATGCATATGGCGACCGTCACACTGCCCTTCTAGCCACCATACCGTCATTGGCTGCGAAATTGCAGACGTGTTTTGGTTCAACTGCGCCCCGCTAGATGGCACAGCCTGTCCAGTGTAACTACGTGAAAGCTGAATTTTCAAACCACTCGCACCATTCCCCATGGTAACATCCGGCGGTCCTTCTTTCTATGAATCAAACAGAAACGAACAAGCAGCATTTTATTGTGTCTATTGATGCACAGAAGGTTCTTTATTTAGCGCAGCTAAATCGATTACTAGTGATTAATTGTAGGCGGTCCGTCTGATGTTATCGGAATTATTTTGAAAATTTTCTACTGCGGCACATGTGTTCTCGTGCATTTACCTAAATTTCTCGGTAAGCAGGGCACTTTGATTGATAATGTTGTCGTTTTAGATGTTGTCATACACTGAGCTTTCACTCTGATGTGAACTGTTGTTTGACTTTATAGCGTCCCTTTAACGGACGTATGAATAGAATAGCAAGATGAATACGAATAGCAGAATAGGAATATAAATAGCAATAGAAACAGACCTATGAATAAAATAGCAACGGTATAGTCTATCGCTTTACTGAAAGTTACAAGTGGGAACCTCGGTAGATGCGGCCGCATTCACCCAACCACAACAACAACAACAACAAAAAAACAGAGAAACAGCGAAGCTTGTAGGAAAGGGTGTTTCAGCTAACACAAAACCTGGATATGATGTCTAACAGAAGGTGAGGCAAAGTGGGCAAAGTTATTTCAGCTATTTGTTGGGCCAACCGTTGCCTTCTTGATTTTTAGAGGACCGGTGGCGAGTAGTGCGATTTCACCTATTTTTGTGGCCATTACCTGTTATTCATGATGAACCTTGAGTATACATCACACACCGTGACTACATTAGACGCCGACAAACCAACATCCTCAGGTGCTTCACCACGTCATGATTGCGTCAGAAATTTTGTTGGTCTGGTGTCGCCAAAATGCAGGATAAGGTCATCATGTGAAGTTGACTTTAAGATGGATATGATGTAGACCGTGACGATATGACACACCGTGAATACAGGAGATGTCAAAAAGCCTGGCCTATACGGTGCTTTGCGCCTGAAAGATAGTGTGCACCTGGATATCACACGAATAAATGTGTCGTATTGTCCCACCGACTCCGTAGCCTTTTGCTGGAGCTACTCTCATAAGTAACAGCATGTTCGAGACCTAGGGGTGCCATTGTTATTAGTGCGACACCCCTTTCAACAGTATTAGGGTGGAGTGGGGTAAAATGAGACATGTGGCAAGATGTGGCATTTTGACTTTGCCAGCCTCTGTAGGTATACAAAAACTACTCTTCGTTGTTTTTGTTATTCAGCGATAACTGCTGGTGTTTGTCTACCTTTTTATGTGTAAAAGTTTATCATTGCTCACAGTACTCACCTGGGAAATTTATGTGGCTGGTGTCGGTGTGATCGTGACCCATCAAAAAGTATAATGAAATTCTGCTCGACCAAATTTTCGGATTCGTGCATGAAGATACTACTGCGTCAGTAGATCCACGTAATTATTATTTTTATTATTTTAGACTACGAGCTACATAACACCGAAAGTTTAGTACGTTTAGTGCTTGGGGTCAAAGCGAATCTATCTTATTTTTAATTCTGGAATGTTAGAGAAGCAAAACTCAACAAAAATGCATCAGACTTCCCTATAGGGAGCATTTTTTTAATTTAACCATTATCATACACTCAATATATATAAAATTTCTTTGTTTAGAATGCTTTGGTCATACAAGGGAGTATCATGTAGAGAGCTTCCTGGGAGGAAAGCGACATAAAAAATCAATGATTGCCATTGAAGACATGACTCTCTCCATTCGCGCTGCATCGAAGTTTTTCCGTGCTTCCAAGAATGCTCTCAAGACATGCAAAAATGGCGGAATCTAGAGGTCGTTTCTAAGCACGTCCTGGGATTGAGTTTTAAAGGTATTTTTACAATACCCAAATTGAAAAAAAAAGTGCTAGAAAAGTTCAATCTAGCACAGTTTTAAATTCATTGCCTCGCAAAGCCCGGTGGACGAAGTTGAAAGCCATAAAACTCCTGAGCAGTTATGCATTGAAACAAAAAAAGAGGTAAAAAAGATTTGTCAAAACATATCTAGCTCCTAATTCTTGAATAATCTAATAAGGTGCAAGCGTTCAGCAAAAGACAGCATTAGCACAAAAATAGACGGGCGGTGTTAGATCTGCAAGGAGTTTCAGAGCAACAGAACACCACGTTCTGTCTATATTCAATGCCTGAAGTCCAAGGACTGGGCTCTGCGTAAGGGCCCACAGAACGAATTTCAAGTCTTTCTACTGCAAAAGCTCAAGTGTGGTTGTACAAACGTTGGCTCTTGTTTCACTAAATGATTTTGGATGAAACTTTGTGGTTTCTGTGGCTGAGCTTCAAGTCTTTCGATGCAGTTTGGGCTACCGATCACACCAATACCGGACTTTTCTCGGTGAGTGATCTTACTGCAGAATTTCTGGAACTTTTCTGCCAGGCCACATCAAACGCCTCTCGCGCTGCGCCTCGCGCGGCCGTGCTTTTGCGAACAAAACATGTCTATGCAAGTTGAAGGGGTGGACATTATCCCTGAAGAGTGCCTTGAATTCGGCTGGACAACGGCCATATCGAAGTGCAAGCAACACGGTGCGTCCGTGCAAGACGCGCATGCAAGTTTGGTACAACGTGGCGTCTCCGGCTGTGGTCGCGCACTCGTCGGTGTAAAGAAGCGTCTCATCCCTGCATCGCGACTTCCTTGTCTACAAAAGGAGCACTATAGAGTCATCGTCAGACCACGAGGAGCCATCAACGTCAATAATCTTAGTCAAATCAAAGTGGCCCACGCTTTAACAATGGCAGAGCAATTTAGCCTTGTGATGAACCGAATTGAGTACCTTGATTTTTTCCCGACAGACCTATGTGTGTCCCATGTTTCTTTTCCCATATTCCACTGCGACGAGTTCCCTCTAGTGTTTTACCAACACACCCAAGCTTCTACACCAAATCCCTTGATTGCCCTTAATTCTACATGTTCATGGGTACTACGTATTCGTTCTGTACTATCTATTCTTCTTTTTTTTTTCAGGTATGGTATGATAGTGAGTTAAAGCTTGCAAGAATTGATATGAGACCATCAGAAGAAGACCTAAGGTCACAACTTCTACAATCTGTGGGCGATACGTCAGAGTTTATATCCCTGTTATTCGACCTGACAACAGGTGAGATAAGCTCAGCCCTTTATATAGCTTCCCTTCATATGAACTAAAGGACTTGTGCAACGTGTATGCACAAGTAGTCATATATATGTCCAGCCAGGCGCCTCAACCATTGAATAATAAATCATTAAAAGAAACACACACCTTGAAAAGTAAACAGCATCACACGATTTGGCTGTTGTGATGAGCAAAAAATAACAAGCACTGGAGCATTAGAATGTGATCGTTTTTTCATATGCAGATTTGCAAGTCCATAAGTGTTTGTCAATATAACATACATATCGTTTATTTTAATTCTGATGCTTTGTAGGCTTTACGTATGTTTCAAGCATGGCACAATCGACCTGCCTGTGGGCAGGCAAGCAGAAGGGTTATTTCTGGAACCACCCCAATGGTACTCTAAAGACACCTGAGGAACTCTTCAGAATCAACTCAAATCTACAATACAAGGGGAAGGTAAGTCCTCTGCATCGTGCTTGGGTGTTTTAATATTGTGGAAGATGTAAAAAGAAAAAAAAATGAAAGGACAGGCAAGTAAGCTATTCCTGAGACTAGCTGGGCACTCTGGGCTAGTAAAGGGGGTGAGGTGAGTAGATGACTGCAAAAAAAGTTTGAGAAAAAAGAGAAGGAAAAAAACGTGGCTGATTCCTCACTTTGGAATCAGTAGTACACGAAATGAAACATATTATCACAGGGGTAGTTGAGCATGCCTTGTGCATAATTTCACCACAAGGGCAAAGAAATGACAGCTAGAGCAACAAATTACAATGTCCTACGAAGAATGGCATGCAGCCACGAAGAATGGCATGCAGCTTGAAACTAGCAACGCCCACTTCATGTAAGAAAGAACGCACGAAATGAGCATATATACACACAACGAGCGCAGACAAATGGCTGTCACAGCTCGACACTTAAATCACGCTGCTAAAACAGAAAGAAAGACGCACGAAAAGCTCAGGATACACAAGGATACACGGGATGAGCACGACCAACTGTCACATTCTTCTTCGTGTGTGATCAGCCCACTCCTTTCATAACCGCGGCCATGGCAGCAAGCGAAGTGACGTTTGTGCTCTCTTTAATTACCGTAACTTCATAGTCAACTTGCGGTGGAAGTACAAGAGGTACAAAGTGTCCAAATCTTGATAGAAGCGCGTGCCCGAGTGAGCCACCACACTAGAAAACATCTATACGCACTTTGACACGCCATGTGGAGGCGCGCATCGCTATGCACGCGTGGGGTGACACGCCCGTTATGCTATCTCGCTACTCATGACGAAAACTCGCTGAAATTGCTAAGGTCTGAGGACCGACAGCCGTCCATGGTGTATATAATTCACTCGCCATTAACCACACGACGAAGGTTCACTCTGGCGTAGTGGTTATTGTTGCGCCCACACGAGCGTGAGGTCGCTGGTTCAACGCGCCCTGGTTGAATTTTTCCTTCTCTTTTTTTTCTTTGCAGTTCGTTAGTGTATATTTTATTATGTCATATCCATGATGGAAATACGCCAGTTAAGTCATTGTAGGCCTCAACATAAAACATTTCCGTGTTAAAGAAAGAACGAAAATAATAATATGGCAACACAACACTGCTCACATCAATGGTTCCCGAGTATGGTGGAAGACCAAGCACCCACTTCAAATTTTGCGCTTTCGTATCATGACGACCGTACAATACACAACATAGGCATCACCTTAATGTGCACCTATCACATTGAATTTTGGCCAGCTTGGTAAAAAAAAAGCCACCAGGCCTGCGCAAATTGGCCAGCACAGTTACAGCAAAAGCTGGAAGAGCGGCCTTTCATAGCCTTTTCTAAACACTCTTTGGGTAACTGCTACAAGCGCACTTGCTGGGTACCCACTATGCCCTAAATAATTATAACTTTTTAGTATTAGGTCGGCATTCACTAAGCTCTTCTTTGTCATTTTTTAAGGAAGCGTGGCATCTGCTACACACTATATCTAGGAATTTTGAACTTTCTTATGCAGTGGCTGACGACGACCAAGAATTATGCCTGAAGTGGGTATGTGCCACACTTAAAAGGTGATCAGGAACTAGCTTTTGCAATGGGTTGGTGCATTGGACAAAGAACTCGGTTCCCATTGTGTGATGCCTGGTTGTTCCTTTGATATTTTAAAACGCTTTAGTGCTCACATAAACGCGATTCCTTTCCCGACATCAAGCCTGTCTAAGACCAGTTTATAAACGATTTACAAGCACCGGCGTGGCTCAGTGGTAGAATGCTAGGCTGGCACGCAGTGGACCCGCATTCAAATCCCATTGTGCCCTTGGTGTTTCTTACTTATTCTTATTTCTTGCTATACTGGTTACGGACAACGGCGGCAGCGGCGCCACTCGTGACCTGTGATCTGATCTGATAACAGCTTTCGCTCTAAAAACATCCTGATTGTTGACTGCTTAACAGGCCACCGTAATGGGTGTTGAAGCTGAGACGTGGACAGAGCTGCTCAAAAACATGGAAAAGTCTTCAATAAAAAAAAGGCAGCTGTCCTTTTCGTTGGTGAGTATTTTCAACGGTTTGATTTGTTTCAGAGAATGCGTTAAAAATATTCGAAGTGAAAATGTGATGTTTGCTTGCTGCCTTCATTATAATCATCTTTTTTGAGCTGGCAGACACATCAAGGTGTCTGGAGACTTTAAGTACAGCACCAGTTAAAGAAACTACCTTTTTAATTTTAGAGTATAGGAAGTCAGGACGAATGGGAAAATTGGAGCCCTCGCTACAAAGACCACATCGTCAGTATTGGATTTTTGAAAAGAGAGGCCAATGGTAATTTTCACAGGGTAATAAAATTCAATCTAATTCACTATCAAAACTGAAATTGATTTGTTAAAAGCACAAATGATCTGAATAACAAAAATGTTTATGAAAACAAGTGGTTTTTCTGGGTTCATTATACTATGTGTCACGTGTGCTATCATGGTAAGTGCAGAGGACATATCCATGAAACAAAGATTGCTGGTTTATATGACGCTCACTCGCTTTGGATGTCGTCGAAGAATACAGCAGCTACGCTCTTCTATGTTTCGATTTCAGTTTTGCAAGAAAAATTGGTGAGATTTTATTACTCCGAAAAAATTACAAGAGGTCTGCTTCTTGGAACGCTAAAATCAGACGGACTCCACCAGAAGGACTTCTTCATTTGTCCCAGCTGCCTATCTCCTTTATCTGAAACCTCAGTTAACCTGTATGAGTATAGAACTTTTCGCAGGAGAGACGGAACAGCTCCATTCTAGGCTTGGGCAGGAGAGTACGAAGGCCGAAATCAACCCCTCATCAATGAATGTTGTCAGTGAGAGGAGGCCGCACCTATTTAGCACAGCCCTACGGTGATTATGAAGGCACCCAAGAAGCCTTTCGTGAAAAAGTTTACCGTATACCCATGGTCATTATAGAATGTTTGTTACCACAGAAAAAGTGACGCCAAAAACAGGAAGCAAAATATCGCAGTTTCCTTATTTTGAGGACTTTTGACGCATTTCTTGAAACACCCTGTACAATGAGCTTTCGTATGACATGTTCTTTAGAGTGGTTTTGTTAAATTTCAGCATGACAAGAGAATGGATCGGTACAGGAATGAGTACATCTTCTCTCTGATACAAGAGGCAGTCTATGAGCAAGACAGCACACAGGTTGCAAGGATACTTTTATAGTTAGCAAAGCTTTGCTGATCAATAAGTTCAGAGAAGCAAACAACATAAAACGCATTGCTTGATTTTACAGTATAAAAGGTCTTGGGCATTTCCAGAGCAAAATGTAACCATAAGAAACTACCTTTACTTCAACTCCTTTGTGCCTGACCAAGATGTATTCAGCCAACATGCTTGTATACAAGAGAAGCCAGCAGCCTCTTACTACATCAACTTCAAACGTAAGCTGACACCCTAACATTCGCACTTCTGGTCTTCGGCTTAGAGCAAATGCCTTGAAACCTACTACAGTAAATCCCTTTATAAGAGCCATGCTCCAGGCAGCGGCTCTTGTCTATTATATGAGATGTCTCTTATAAGCAGGGTATCTAGAATGCATTTACTTATCAACCTGTATTTTACTGTAGGTACACTTTTGCTTCTTACATCTCTTATATTAGTGTTTCTTATAAAGGGGCTCAATTGTATGTCTTCATGAGAAATGTATGTGATTTTTTTTTTCCAATTTATTAACAGCATAGGTGTTATTGGAACTTCTGCATTAGCACGTCTTCATAACATGCTGTGCCAGCAGAGCAGGTGGCTTGCCTGCAAAGTGTTATACATCTACTCAGACGTAGGCTTACTTACAATCCTGTGAACCGAGTGCATTGCCGGCAAATTGTTCATTCGACATCGGAAGGCAAACATAATTAGGCCTATCGAGACAGTTGCGTAATTGTATAATTTCATAACGATATCTGATGATGATATGTGGGGTTTAACGTCCCAAAACCACCATATGATTATGAGAGACGCCGTAGTGGAGGGCTCCGGAAATTTCGACCACTTGGGGTTCTTTAACGTGCACCCAAATCTGAGCACACGGGCCTACAACATTTCCGCCTCCATTGGAAATGCAGCCGCTGCAGCCGAGATTCGAACCTGCGACCTGCGGGTC
The DNA here is from genome assembly GCF_043290135.1 of Rhipicephalus microplus. NCBI lineage: Eukaryota > Metazoa > Arthropoda > Arachnida > Ixodida > Ixodidae > Rhipicephalus > Rhipicephalus microplus. The sequence continues at coordinate 113,297,222 of NC_134703.1, read as the reverse complement.
AGCAGCGAGTACCTTAGCCACTAGACCACTGCGGCGGGGCAAATAACGATATCTGTTGGTGCTTTTACATGAGGTAGTCACGTGACACATATTAAAAATATGTTATAACGAAGTTTCAAGCATGGGCGAACATGCATTAACAAAACACAGGAAAGAATAATATCTCGCGAAGGTCGAGACTGGAATACTGGGGAAACGATTAAGACAAGCAACACGACATAAAGTAACATGACATGACGCCATGCAGTTCCGTGCAAGATTATACAATAGTTTGTTTATTAAATCAAACATAACTGGGCCAAGCCAAAAACTGTGAAAAAATCTATGTGATCACATCAATCTAGTGTGGAAACTCTACACTAGTGTCAACATTCGTCTCATATATTTGTGTCTTTTTGTGTATCAACTTCTCTCTAGACACCTATAATTGTGGCTTTTTTGTATTTTGGTATGATAGTTACTCGAATGATGCTCAAATGATTCTTATTTTTAGTGTTGCTTTCTAGCCCCCCATATCCGATGAATGACTGTTAAAAATGTACCGGCTGTGCAAGATAGTTTTCATCCAAAAATATGACTTCATACCCCAGTCAATTATTTTGAATAATATCCTGCAAGACAATCTTGAAAACACCTAAAATCAATGTACCTAGTTTGCAACTGTGCAAGTCAGGAAGTTACGCTGGACACAATTATGGCCGCAGACGACTTGAGCCAAGGAAGCCAAGCTTGTTCGATTAGCGGCGCAAGGTCTTCATATTTTTGCTTCTCAAGTCTTATATATGTTCCATACTTTCTATAGAATTTTCTAGTACACATCTGTCGAAGGTTTCATACCAGTGCCATCAATTCACATCGTTCATTACTACCCTTTTTCAGCTTTGAAAGCCTGTACCTTAGACGCTGGCAACAGAACTAAGTTTCTAACAGCTTTTCGCAACGAGCTTGCCAAATCTACGAAGTTGAGCACCATCCTCACAGTCCAGAATTTTCGTGTGAGTTGTAGCATAATCCCCATGCACGTTTTGAGCCATATTTATAATATAACATATGCTGATACTGCTTTCATACCGTGCCCATTTCCGTTGATTTCTTGTGTTCACAGTTCAGGTGGTACAATGAAAATGGAACGTCAGTAGGATTCACTTTCCATGACAACATTCCAGAGGAGAAGATAAACGAGACCACATTCAGCAAATTAGCCAAACAGAAAGTACAGGTCGTGAAGCCTTTGACAGTAAGCTTTCGTCTGACAGCAGCCAGCGAAACAAATGTAAGATTTATTTACTTTTTTTTTCTATCAAACAATGTCACCAATATATGTATATACCATCTCTTCATGATAGCAACGAATCAAAACCAAACTCTACTATGTCGTTCATATACACTCAAGCCTCAATATAATCAACACTGATATAATGAAATATTGCTTACATTGAAGTAAATGAAAAACAGTCTCTGAATAGATAGTTAGGAATAACCTTTATAAGAAATTTTCGGATAAAACGAACTCATTTTCATATAAGATGCAACTTTGTTATACTAATGAAGCTTGAATGAATACATATTTGTGTAACTATGAAAAAGCCATTTATTAGCCTTACAAATACAAATATGTGACTTGATGGTGCATAAATGTAGGAGATTATGTAGGAATGCTTTTGAAAGAAGAGTGTGTTTTGCTTGGACATATTATATCACCCTTACAGACATCATCTCCCTGTACGACCACTTGAGTGTTTGCTGATCTGGTCAAAGGAATGCTACTTGCAATAATTAAGTTATAAATAAAGGAACTATTGTAGTGGTGATAAGTGATTTGAAACAACAGTACACTTTTTTTCCTACGACACCGATGACAGGTTCACAGTAACCAGCGATACGGTGAAGCATCGTTTCGGCATTTGCTTCTTTGCGGTAACTAAAAACCTCTGTCTTAAGTTGCTAATTGGAAGTTAATTTGTCTGTATTATTCAGTTCTTCAACTGATGATTACAAGCATCGTAATGTTCATTCCAGAGATAAAAATCTGACGAAAAGCAGTTATCTAACTTTTTGGTGCTTTAGACTTCATAACTATCACAAGCATTTTCTGAAACGTGTGTATTCGAATAACCATAAAAATGATTTGTGCCTGTTTTAAACATGAATACAACAGCAGTCGTGATTACCATAATGCAATGATGAGGATGTGAAAGAGCTGGATGAAAAGGGTGCATGATAGAGAGACCTCCTTGGAATTCATCCAGTTTGAAACCTTAAGTACAAAGTATAGGATTAAAAATGAAAAAAAGAAAACATAGTGGAAGATGGGAGGGAGCTAGCAGTGTGTTCACAACATAGTACTAGCAAGTCTAGTAGCACAATATACTACTATAGCTGATCACTAGCTTACACAACATTAGAAAATCTCCTGTTTCTTACTGAAGCCCCATAATGGGTACATGTAATTGATGAGTGAAGAAAAATTTTTCGCAGCCCATCGACAAAATTGGCGGCCGGCCGTAATGCCCACACCACTTCACAACTTGTGATGTGAAGTGGTGGGCTATAAGAATGACATTCAACACTCCCAAGAATGACATTCAACTCAGCGTGAACACACAAATTAACAAGTCTGAAATGACGAATCGGTCAAGTGTGAATCGGTCAACCCAACAGGCGGTAATGTAGCACAGATGTATCACAGCGGGATAAGTGTAATGAACACACACACATATGAACTTGAAGCCAGCTGCAGTGTATTGATGCCCGTTTCTGAATCAGCTGTAGAACCGTAACAGATATTATCCTTCAGATGCATGACTAAGTGTTTTCTGTTTCTTTTTTGTTTCTACAGGAATGTGCCTGGCAGTCATATCTATTTCACAAAGAACTGTCTACTGTGTTCTAACCAGCTGCATTGTTACCCCCAAAGGTAGGGTTATAATAATAATTGAACAGTGAAAATAAACGTACATTGGATAAAGTAAGCAATCTGAATGTAATCAAAAGATGCGAAAAATAAAAGTGAGCAAATCACTTGGATTTTTCACTATAAAGCTTCACATGCTAAGGGTGCATTTGCATTTTCATATTTGTTGGCTTCATATATCCAAGATGCTTAAGTGACTGTTAGAAAAAATATAGCTGATCCCTCTATCATAAGACTCGGTGTACAGTAGACTCTCGGTAAAAGGAAATCTGTCAACCAGAACTGCTGCTTAAATGGAACAAATACATCTGACAAGATTAGTTTGTTCTTTGCATTCTGCACCCCTGATCATCTCTCAGTAAACAGTACTCCTGTTAAATGGAACATATTTTCTTGGTCCCTTCAAGTACCATCGAATGAGAGTCTACTCTATATACAATACAAAAGTGAAACTTCTCTTCACAAACAAATTTCACTTCGCAAGCATGAAGAAATGGATGCGATATTAATTGACTGGATTGTCACGCAAAGAACAGCAAGCAGCACGAAACTTGCATGGTGCTACTCAAGCACAAAGATGCACGTAAAGAACACACAAAGGATTAGCGTGAACTAGCAACTGTCAGTTGTTACTGACAGTTGCTAGTTTTTCGTGCATGAGCAGCACACTCCTTTAGCAAACACGGCTGCTGCAGCAAGTGAAGGGACCTTCGTGCACTCTGTGACTTCAATGCAAACTCGCAGCGAAAGACCAATACATACTGACTGCCTCCATCACAAGATAACCGTGCGCGCATGGGTGTGCACGCCCTGTTGAACAATGTGCAGCTAGGGGCTCGCATGCATTGCAAGGAGCGGGGCAACAATCTTTAAAGCCCACCTTTCGTGCTATCTTTCCCGTGATCACGAAAACATGTACCTCCGAGCTCTGGGTATTGCCCACACCAAATGGTGCATCTAAATAGGTTGCCGTTATTACGCTGAAAAACATTAGCTTTGTGCACGATTTGTTTCACGCTGTGCTTTGCGGAGTGAAGGGTTGTGGGTTGAAATCCTAATTGATATATTAGTGGGGCTTAACATCGCAAAACCACCATATGATTATGAGAGACGCCATAGTGAAGGGCTCCGGAAGTTTCGACCACCTGGAGTTCTTTAACGTGCGCCCAAATCTGACCACACGGGCCTACAACATTTCCTCCTCCATCGAAAAAGAAGCCACCGCAACCGGGATTCGATCCTGCGACCTGCGGGTCAGCAGCCGAGTACCTTAGCCACTAGACCACCGGAGCGGGGCTGGGTTCGATTCCCGGTAATTGAACTTTTGAGTCCAGTTTTTTTCTTTACTATCTGTTGGTGTACATATAACAATGTTATATCTGTGATGTGAATCCGTCAGTGAAGTCTTGGTGGACCCAAGCATAAAACACTTTCGTGTTTAAAAAACTTCCACAAGTTCTGTGAAAAGAAAGAATTAATGTTTGGATCTTGTCTACATGCAACAGAAGGCATCTTTCCGCATGTGAACTATTAATCTTGAGAGCTGCTGCCACACACATGGAATGTATGTGTTGTGGTGAAGTAGCTGTCTTGTGAATCATGAATGACTCAAAATAACTCATCCTCATTAGGTGTTTTTTATGTGTCACCGTAACATTATTTTTTTAAAAATAAAATGCCCCTCTTGATACCAAACCTTTACACACAACAACAGAGTGTACACACATTTACATAAATAAAAAACAGTGTGAAAGTGCTAAGAAGGGGGTGGACAGATAGTTCGTTGCTTATTTGATGCAATGTTTGTGTGCCATCATAACCCGTGGATCAGTCACAAAATGTCTGTCAAAAAAGTAGCAGAAGCTCCAAAAGAATTATATCGGGATCTACAGCTTACAGTGGACTGTAAGAAGACTGTGTCGCCATGTTCCAGCTAAAGAGCATATATAAAGCAAACGGTGAGAGGTCACAAAAAAATTCAAATAAATGCAAGAACTTATCTCAGAACTACTGTCAGCCTCGCAAAGCCTAGCTGAAAGAAGTATGCAACCAAATGTGCTTTCACAAACACAAAGAAGTATCAATATTCGTCGGTATTTTGTTTTCGCAATGCCTCATGCATATTAGTTGCACAATCATACCGCAACTCTGTAACATAGCTATCCTGTCTCATCAAATAACTATCACATGCATATAATTTTAAAAGGACACTAATGGAAACTATTAAGTCGACGTTCATTAATGAGATAGCGGTCCCGAAACCTTAGAGTGTTAGTTTTGTGCCAAGGAAGGGTTTATTATGAAATAAAATCATGGTTTAGTGGCCTGCACTGATTTAGCTCACTTCAAGTTACCTGCCTCAAGAATCAGACCGACTAACATCACTGTTGCTGTGCACAACATTGCCTGGCTTTACTGCACGATCGCCGACACTAGTAGACAGAACAAAAGCAGCGGGAGCCACAGCAGCAGCAATGGCCATTGATCAATTTCCTGCCATTGACTCAGAGATGGCGGACGTGTTTTGTTCAACTTCGCCCTCCTAGATGGCAAGACCTGTCCAGTTTAACTACGCGAAAATCGAATTTTCGAACCACTCGTGCCATTCCCCATAGTAAAGTCCGGTGGTTCTTTTTTTCATGAATCAAACAGAAATGAACAAGCAGCATTTATTTGCATCTCTTGAGGCACAGAAGGTTCTTTATTTAGTGAGGGTAGATCGATTACCTACTAGTGATTATTAGTAGGTGGTTTATCAGATGTCATCGGTACCATTTGGAGAATGTCCTACTGCAGCGAATGTGTCCTTGTGCATTTACCCTAATTTTCAGCTAAGTAGGGCACTGCTGTTGGTATTATTGTCATTTTAAATTTTGTCATGCATTGAACTTTCAGTCTGACATAAACTGTTATTTGACTTTAGTGTCCCTTTAAGGACTGCGTCAACATTTACACATTCTTGAGCTGAAATGTTTCTCTGATGGCTTTCTGTATGACAGGGGAAAAGGCTTGCCAACTCATGTACGCCGACTTCATTGAAACATTTCATGGAAGTTCCCTTTAACGCACTTTAGTCGCACACTGCCCGAACACATTGTTCGAGCCATCGACCACGAGAAAAAAAGAAGAAACAGAGGGAAAAAAAGGGCATGATTATTTTTGTTGATATGCACGTGCTATGAACACATTTAATACGAAGAGTAACTTACGCAAGTGCTGTGAACATTGTTGGCAGGAACCGTAACTAACACACCCAAATTTTACCACTGCCATCCTTAGTGTCGATTTTGTTTCCACTAAAAAGAAAATTTATTATCACATGCTTCGGGCTTAGGTGGCCTTGGCATATTCGACCATGTAGGTCGGGCAAGTTACAAATGAAACCCGGGAATGTAATGTGTTCGAAGTGGCATAACCTTGAATGTCTGGATTTAAAAAAAAAAAAGCGTAATTGTGGCAATGAGAAAAACATGATAAAAAATTGCTTTTACAGGAGACTGAATAAATGCGTCATAAAATTATGAAGAAATGATAGAAGAACAGAACTAACTTGATGTAGGCATACAAAAAAGAAGTTTTATTGGAATGCATCGACCAGTATGACAAACGTCAAATAAACCCCATACTGTGTAGCAAATAACATCTATGCATTACGCAGCAAACCGGAACATAAATTAATACGCTATTAAAAGCATTCGTATGGTGCGCCGATGATGTGCACCATGGTAATACTCCTAAATACTTGTCACAAACGAATACAAAGCATCACACATTATAAATGCACAAATAACCACGTAAACGTAATAGAGCATTTAAACAGAATTATATGAGTCCTTCAGAAGAAAAAAAAAAAGAAAGAAAATGCATATGTCACATAATGACTTGCTTTCTCTGAGCTTGCCAAAAATATCTATATATATATATAGCACAATATATTTATTCAGCGAATAAAAGCACTACAAGGAGAACTGGAGAAAAAAACACCATTCCTAAAAATTCTTATAAATAGATAACTGAAAAAATTGTCACTACTACACTAGACAAAACTGAGAATAGGTAAATTGGAAACATCATAAGGCTTACACTTGCAGTGAAAACTCGGTGAGCTCGCAAGACACAGTGTTGTAAATGAATAAGCGATTCACTCCTTGACGAGCGCTAATAGGATAGACTAATACACCGACCGCGTGGGCGAATTCAGTGTCACTTCGAACGAGTGCAGTTACGCCCCCGAAATGTTACTTTGGTGACATGCTGCCACGCGAGAAAGAGCAGTGTACTTTAGAAATGATGGTGATGGCGGCGAGAGATTGAGTAGCACAGCAGATACTTGTTACTTGAGGCAATGTTTTTGAACTAACAGTGTGTTACAGCTATAAGCAGAGCTTAAAACAAACTTCACATACAAATGCGGCAGCGGTGGCCATTGTGTGGAGAATGCTGGGCATGCACCTGGCAGCAGTGGCTATATAAACTGCATGAGAGTGAGAAAAGCAGATTAGTATTATAAGGTACATTTGATATAAAGAACTATTGGCTATAATGAAGTAAATAAAGAACAGTCTTGCAATAAATATAGTGTTAAGAATATGTCTTTATAATGAATTTTTGGATATAACAAACTTATTTTCATGTAATATGCAACTTTGTTATCACGGCGTTTGAGTGCTAATTTTATTACATCAAAACATTCCCAATAACAAAAACAACAGTGTAAAAAATTCTATGAACTGAGCTTTGTATAACAACTTATTTATTCTCGAGCCACTGCTACCGAGGCTAGACACTCCGTCGTAGTTAAGCGAGCTTGACGACCGCACTCACCGGAGAGTACACTTTGTACCGAATGTCACTAAGTGACATGTGACAGCCAGCAAATGACAGTAGCAAATGAAAGTGCACAAACACAAAGTGCACTTTATGTGGCCCGTGTGATAGGGATATCATTGGCAGATTATAAAAGCAGCTTTCCATTTCTGTGCATCGTAAAGTCACACACCTTGTGAAGAGCAACATGAATTTGAGAGCCAAGATCAAATTCCAAGGGCAAACTGAGAGCAACTAATTAACTATAAAGTTGATCATTGTTGCTCAGTGTTCATCAATGTGCTCAAATTTTGTGACACAAACACCAGACCCACCACCAAAGCAAAAGGACTAGGAAGCACAGCGCATACTAAAATAACTTCCTGAGTTACTAGAATCAAGAAGTTTTGGTGATGGTTGAGTTGTTTCCCATTTCCATCATTACTTCTATTTGCACTGTATGTATGTTTAGGATGATCCACCGCCTAGCTGAAACACACTATTACACTAACCTTTCAGTTCACTCCTCCCGTGTTGGTCAAACATTCATGGTTGCACTGCTCAACGATTTTTTCTAAACAGCTGCTCTCTATTTGGAATCTCAACAACCAGCCATACTACTTCAAAGTGAACCAAAAAGTGCTGCCATATTCATCTTCCATCAAAACTTGTCAGAAATCTAATTTGCATAGCTGAAATACAAGTCCTTGAGATTAGCATATCATAAAGGACAATGACGGTCGAAGGTGAATACTCTAGAAAACTGTGGAGGCCTGTTTATTTTAGTCGACAGAAACGCAAACAGAAGAAAACAAAGACAAGTGGCTTGACACTCTCATTGTTCACCAAGCAGAACAGATGAGAAATTATGTTCCTAAATCACTTCACTTTGTAAAAACAATGCACAAAACAAAGCTTGTATGTATACAGTTCAATAACAGGATGCTTGGAACATGGCTGAATGCAGTCACATAAAAACGTACATTCACAACTCCTATTGCTCCAGCGTTGCAGTTACAATACCTGAAAGAGCACATGCACCACAAGTATCTTAAATTGGCTAGTATGCTGCAACCTCCGCGCAATGTTGAGAATACGATGTAATCAACAACAGATCTATAATATAAATTGAAAATAACAAAGCCATTAAACATACGAAATTATACAATTAGAAGACACCTAAGCCTTAGGACAACAACCATGTCTGAGCTTAAAAATCTTTGGGAAATTCCCACTTCGATGTGCTAGCACAACGGAGCAATGTGACTCAATCAAAAAGTGCACTACAAAATAATACGAAACGGGTTAAAATATCAACTTGAGTCCCCACGAAACAGATGTTAAATAAAAGAATTCTGAGAAGCACACTTACCTACTTAAACGATTCAGAAGGCTAAACACAGCTGAAGTCACTGCAGTGAGACTCGATTAAGTTAATCAAAAACTAACCAAAATTGTAGCTTCAAACAAAACCCAGCACAGCAAAGGCTCATTACCAAGTTCAGTATGCTCACCAGAACCTTCAACAGAATTAGATCCACCAAAGGCAAGCATATGATTCCAAGACACACAACAATAATGTCTTGTACCTCAATGTCATGAAAAACTTCACCTCAAAACAAACTGGAAATCGAAAATCACATTTGCCAAGCTTTAAAAAAATATTGTTGTTTAAAAACCCATTTCGATGCCTAAACAATACATTCTTTACTTGTGTTGCTGCCTGATTATTATGACCATTGGTTTCATCACTGAATCACTTGAGTTTGACAGTGTATTCCAGAGAGATTAAGAAAACCACATAGCGGAAATATCCAGATTACATTAAACGATTGCGTTATGCCAAAACAAATAAAACAAACCCACCAGGATGGTCAAGTGGCGTTTGACTGCTGACCATAAGGTCGTGGAATTGAATCCCGGCCCCGGCGAATGTATTTTTGATGGAAGCAAGAATGCTCGAAGCTTGTGTACTTAAGTGCACATTGAAGAACCCCAGGTGGGCGAAATTTCCAGAGCCCTCGACTACGGCATCTCTCACAATCATGATGTGGCCCTGAAATGTTAAACCCCACGAATTATTGATTATAACAGCTAATAAAACTGAAATTCAGTCAAAACATGAGACATTACTTCAGATTTTTTAAACTGTAGTGTAATGTTTCTCATACGAATAAAAAAAATTAATTAAGGCAAAAAATGGCCCTTTATTCGGTAGAACAGGATTTTTTCGCCCCCTTTTCATCCCACTGACCCTTCTACCCACTACTGAATGCTTTCACCTTTTTTTGCCCATTCATTCACTGCTGAACACAAAAGTAAATAAAATTCTGCAGCAACTTTTTTAGTACAGGCCCTAGAAGTGTCGAAGTTCTCATTATGCAGTGTTTGCTTCAGTATTCTCTACACCAACACACTGTTGTATCACAAAGCAAAACTCCTTTGTGTTACTGCAAGAATACACTGTACCTAAGTAAGTGTACTATGCTATGCAGGTTTTATGACCATTACGACCTCGTTCAACACCCAGATCTGTTTGATGAGCAAAAAAGAACATGGAAACATTATGCATACTTGAACTCCATGAATGCGGACAAGTAGAAGGGAGCAAAAACTGTGAAAGCTACGCATGTAACATGCATCATGGTTCGAGGAACAAAATATCACGCTGCTGTAGAACCTACTGAAATACTGTGCCGTGCCTTAAGAAACAAATAGGAAAGCCCATTTTCGAGAGGCCTGGATTGAAAGCTAATTCATCAGTCTTCTTAGCACTTTCCACTTCTAGGTTGGTCAGGCTGTGATCTGTTGATGGAATAACCACATCGAAATCAGAGTAAAATGACAATGCGTTGCTTCGATCCTCGGTAAGTGCTCAGTTGCACTGCAGTTAGCAGTGCCACTTTCTGAAATTCTGTATGCCCAGAAACTGACCAATGTGTACTCAGGCCTGAAGCCAAAAGGAGTGCCCTAGGCCTCCTTCCTCCCCCCTCCAAATCCTGATGAAGTGGGGCGTTCTAACGCAAAAAAAGTAATGAAGATAGGTATGGTATGGTATGAAGAAACTTTATTTAGGTTCATCGGGGCGTGAACTAGCCCGTAGCAGGTGTCCTTACAAAATAGTCAAGGACTTAGCAAGTTCCCTCCTCCCCTGAAAACTATTCCTGGCTATGGGTCTGCATCTACTGCTTTGCAATCAACATGTTCATGAATAAGATGTTAAAATACAAATAAGCAAGGTCGATAGCCAATGCAAAATGACGAAATGTCTAGGGTTAGAAGCTGCGTAAAAAGATGCGGTGAGAAAGACACTAAGTATTCAGCTTGTCATACGTGACGAGATGTTCTCTTGGTACCCGATTAAAGAAAATCATTCAGTGAGAAGTGCCGCAAAATCATTCAAATTCAGTGAGAAGTGCCGCAATTGTGAGCGATTAACCTCGGGCTAAACATAAGGAAGCTGTTTGCAACATGAATCCAAAGTGAAGCAGACATTCTCTGAAAGCACTAAGAGAATGCTTCTTCCTGAATTTGAACTTGAAATATAGAATCATTGCAAGCTCATCACATGCTACTAGACAAAAGCCACATTACCAGACACTAGATATGCAGAGTGTATGCCAAAGCACTCATTTTTCTAACAGCCACTTTTACTGAAAAACTAGGCAGTAAATTTCTTTTAGCTCATTCAGAAAATCCGCATTTGTATCACCGAAAGTTGTGAGTCGCATATAAGAAACATAGGAAGCACAGCAAATGCATGCGCAAGCGTTGCCAAACACTTGGAAGCAAGGCCTGGCTACAGCTCGGACGTGAAAACTAGAAGACAATACGAAGTGCTTCACAAAGAACACCATTCAGGTCGAGTGCACCTCGCGGAATATGCGATACATATCAACATATCCCTGAGCTCAGTTTTGACATCAGAGTTGTTCAATTCAGACTGGAAAAATGGACCGACGGATTCAGACGTAGCCTCAAGCTCACTTAATGACGTCGCAGATCGATAAACTTTTTGTTGGCGAGTCCACTCGTGACGCAGGGGTAGGGCAATCATTGAAGGTGTGCGTGCAGCTAGCGGCCTTTCGCGAGACTGGCTACTGGACAAACACGGTCCGGTTATAGCTGATGAGCAGTTCGACGACGGCACTCTCGGTGTGCCAGGCACTCATCTGGTCCAGACCCATGCCCATGATGTCGGGTGTCCGCATCACTGTTGGCGAAAACACTGTACTCAGGTTCTTTGGTGACATCAGGTTTTTCTTCTGGTGCTCCGAGACCCTGCATCAGCGATGGACATTCGCAAATGCACGACCTCCACGGGCAAAAAGTTACTAGATATTGAACACCTGCCCTAGCATGTTTGCTACAGCACAAAGCGGTGAATATGGAGCAAAACAGAAGAGACACGAGCGTGCGCTGTCTGTGTCCCTTGTGCTTTACTCTATCTTCATCGTTTCTGAACTGTACCAAAGATGCCACCTAACAAACAAGCCCAACTTTCAATACTACCTGATCTCGCAACACCTATTTTATGCTATGGATCATCTAGAGTTGAACATCGTTTTTACGTATGTTTGCTAACTTTTCACATGTATCATGACTCTTTTGTGCAAATGAACTTCGATGAAATGACACCAACCTCCTGCTCCATCATCACCATTACTGACACTGAAAAATTCTCAATCAACTTAAAAGATGCTCTGCAATATCTCCTGGTTCTTTACTGGCAATGATTTGTAAGTACACTCAAACATCGATATAATCATTCCGATATAACACAGTAAGTAAAGATAGTCTTGCAATATATATAGTGTTAGAAATAAACCTTTATAACAAACATTTGTATATATAATGAACTCATTGTCAGGTAAGATAAAACTTTGTTATAAAGAACTTTGAGCGTATACCACCTTTTTCTGACCCTCAAAAAAGATGATTGTTAAACAAATAAATAAACAGCACCTAAACTGAATACCTAAAATAATTTAAAAGCAATAGGGCAGGCCTCCTCGTTTCGGTCAAGTGCTGCAGTGACCACAGTGTCCAAGTATTCCTAAGCGGACATTCTAGAAAGAATGAAATTACAATGAAACCTCGATACAACAAATCTCAAGGGACTGCTAAAAATTATTCGTTATCTTGAAGGTCGTTACAGCAAAACCGTTGAAAACTTGTCCAAAAGACGTAAACCCAAACACGTGAGTCACCTACCTGGGATGTGTATACATTCGCGACTGCGTTACGCTCCAATGAGCCCGAAAAAACAAGTAAACATGAAATATTAAGGAACCAGGGCACACTCATTTGAGGAAGAGTGCGATCTATCCTAATCTTGGCAGTTAAACTGCTGAAAGACGAACTCTTAGGCGTGCGCATCCTTCTTATGCACAGCGAAGCATTAGAGTTAAATACCAATTCTTCACATTGGTTTGTGTGTGCTGGTTCAACGTCGTCTTCGCTCTCGTCACTGTTTTATTTTCACAATAAGTGGTATG